>NC_056739.1:1659368143-1659700643 GCF_019279795.1 Protopterus annectens
CAGTATTCAGTGCATATAACTGCAATACTCACACACTGTCTCTAGGTCTGGAACCTTATACAAACATGTCATTGGCCTGTGTCCACAAGTCCTGTTGTAAGAGGTATTCCGACCTGCTGTCTGTAACACTGCTGCCCCCACACATGAAGGATGTCTTCCATATAGGAAAGGTAAAGGGACAACACCCACATGATGTAGTTATTTATAGTAGTGAGTTGCTATGACATTGGCTATTGGAAGAACTACACAGCTGCCTGCATGCAATTAGCAAGTGGGGAACAGCAATTGATGCAGAGGCCATCACCTGAACATGAGCATCACCTACAAAAGCCATGCTTCAACCTATTCAAACAAGCTCAATCCCAGTAGTGGAGAGAGAGAGAGAGGGAGAATGAGAGAGGGAGAGAGAGAGAGAAAGAGAGAGAGAGCAAAAGAGAGAGAGAGATTGAGAGAGAGAGAGAAATAGTGAGAGCAAGAGCAAGACAGAGAGAGGGAGAGAGGGAGAAAGAGAGACCGACACCAAAAAAAAAAAAAAAACACATAAACAAAACCTCAAAATAAGAAATAAGAAGCAAGAAAACATCCTGTGCACAGAAGGAACCTGAAGATAAACCAGGTATGTGAAACATGTAATTGAATGTAATACTTGGTCTGTAATAATGGGATAGATGATTAGGAAAGACGTATATGTGCCATCAATACTTGCTGTAATGATGTCCTGCTGAACAAATGCTATGGACATAGCATCTGGCTTGGTCTGCAGTGGGCCATACCTGTCCACTGTGTGGATCTTCACAGAATGTCAAGATGTAGCCATCATAGTGTTTGTTCTGTTCCTCCAAACATCTATATCAGTCAGGAAAATATCTGGAGATGGAAGTAATGATGTCATGACAGACACATGAGTTTCAGACCCCACCACCTTCAGAACAGTCATGGAAATGCAAACTGTATCATGCTAGAAACTTCATAGGTTTGCAATAGGCATATCTATTATCTGTCCCTATAGATCCTTCCCAGTGTTAGGCTTTGTCCACATGTGGTGCTCTAAGAGGTGGATAGGTTGGGTCACAGCTGAGGAGCCTGACACACCCAGGGAAAGGACAGTTCACATATGGCAACCACTACAGTGTCGGTCAAACACGCATGTCTGTGCCATTGCTTGGACAGTTAATGGGATGTTACCCATATCCATATGTTACCTGTGAATATGAGTATTATACATGTTTGTATTGTAAATCTAGAATATCTGTATAGAGCATGAGCATAGTAAAGCACTGTTGCAGATGTGTGTGTTAAACTGCATGTGATATATTGAATTAATAACATTCAACTGTACAGTGTTCTTCTGGACAATGTTCACAATTGTGACAGATATCTGTAGTCACTTACACATATACTTGTATTATGGCAGCTATATTACTACATTATCAAAACTGACTTCCCTCTTTTGTCACCCAGTGATGTGTCTTGCACATAGTTTTGTTTGTCAGTGTGATAGTGATGTTTTAAGTTAAGCATTGTTATGTAACGGATACATTTACATTTGGGTTGACTACAAAGTGTAATTGGAGGCTGTTGAACTACATCTGTAATTATAAGTGTTGCTTGATTCTGGTCTTCAAGGCAAGTGTGTTTTTTACTGTTGTACTACTTGAAGGCTTTAGCCTAGACAGAAAAGTATGTTATGTTTTGCAGATAACTCTATCATATGTTTTCTTTGAGACTTGCATTAATCAGTTATTATGTATTTCAAACACCAAATGCTATAAGAAATGGCATAAACAACTGAAATAGTACACAAATAAACATTTATATGTATGCAAACTATATAGTGTCATGTCCTGGTATTACAGGTTGAGACATATGATTGAGCTGCCAGACTGCAAATACAGTGTACCATAATGACATAGAACACAAATGTATACCAGGTATCCCATGAGCATTTGTATTTATGCATATGTTCAGCTGAAAGGCACAGATGTAATAACATGGGTCACAAGCAGTCTGGAAAATAGGATGTGCATGTTGCACATGTGTAATATCACTGTCACTGCATACAACAAAATAAAATGTGTACTGCTACTGATTGTTGCATTGCCATGATACTGATATGGGTACTACAGTAGGCATGCTTATCACGTAGTAATCAGAGAAGTGTACACCTGTGTTATGACCCACTGTCAATGTCTGCCACTAACAGCTATATCAAGACCCATATTCACTGGATATCAAAGTGTACACACCCCTGTTGTAATGCCAAGTCTGTAAGCTGTATGCCAATGAGTCCACAGAAAGTCATGCCAAAACATTCCTCACCTCAAATGTGACCCATAACCTGAACAATTTTATTGAAAATGAAACAAAGCTGTTTCATGGAAGGTGAGCAATCATTGTCAAGTGAAGATGTGATATGACATTAGTGTACAAACCAAGACAAATGGATGCTGTAATCATCTCAGCAGGTGTTTGCATAACATATCAGTGTAAGGGTGTGCACAAACATTCAACTGGCTTACTGTATTGAGTATTAATTCCCATATGTTTCCACAGGACAGGCTATGTTCCCTATTGAATTGAGCAGGATATAGGACACATCACAGGTAGGGATTGTGTTGACGTGTGCTTTTGTGGGGTCATGTTCCAATTGCACAAGTACCATGCATTGTAACAGGGATGTGTACACTTTATATCCACTGTAGCTATGTGAAATCAGCAGTACCTTACCTGTACAAACATCCTCCACCAACGATAGAGTAATCCCCCTAGGTGGACAGCACCAAGACACAAAGCACATAATAGGTTGCTATAGTGGCTGTACAGGGACACATAGCTGCAGACCACAACTTGGAAGCAAGTGCACCTCTATCTGAGCAAGCATGTAGATTCACAAGTGACTTCTAGTAAGGCTGACTATGAGTAGAAATCAGACATATCGAAACCACCAAGGCCAATTCCAGCCATATCTACACATATGGACGCAATCTCAGAGCCAGTAACACAAGTCAGTCTGTACTGGGGGTAAAGCACACCTCATACACACATTCCATGGATACAGGCAACCTGCATCATACAGGATAGGCGGGAATAATGGCACCCTGTACACAACATTAGTACAGGAGGGATATGTACATCAACCACACTCCTGCCCAAATCAATGGTGAGCATGGACGTAATGCCGACTGATGGCAACAACAGCAAGTCTCCATGGGGCATGAGAACATAACAGTTTGCCTCCTACATGAACACAGTTCCATCAGACACTACAGTCAAACACACACATGCCACCATCCACACACCATCCACATGAAAGATGGCCACTGTCATACCTCTACACAGAAATGAATGGTGAATAGTGTATTATGCCATTTAAGTGTCCAACATTGGGGTAACTGGACAGGTCAGGGCCAGGGGTGTAATGCAAGATGTCAAAGCCATGATAGCTTACAGTGTTGTGGTATAGTCTGGATTCTTTGAAAGTAATATCCACTGTTGTGCACGTGGACAACCGTATGAGGTCCTGTAACCTTTTTTTCCTGTTTATGTCTTCCAGGTACAATGTCCAGGGAACATCTGCTCGCATTCACAAACCTGGAAAACGATGCAGTCATCCAATACCTCATCATGCATCATGCCATCCTCTTTGGCCACAGTGCCCAGGATCTGCAGGAGAGGACCACCCTGTGGAACAAGCTCGTCCACAGAGTAAATGATGTTGGCCTGCACAAACAAAATTATAAGCATGTGCGGCATCACTGCACAGATCTGATTTGCCACACCCGTCAGCATGCTGCTGCAGTTAGGATGGATCAGCTAGCCACAGGTGGGGTTCATGCCATCCAGCCCCCACTGACACATGCTGAGGAGCTCCTCCCCAGCCTTGGGGCACCCGCCCACCAGCCAAGCCAGCAGGCTGAAGACAGCATTGTGAAGGTGGGTGCCTCCCACACAATGGATGAGGAGCGTGCAGGTAAGGCCCCAGTTCACATTACTAGACCACTGTTGCTTATCCATTTTCATCTGTAAAGTATCTGCATGAATATGTCAGATAATATAGTCTCTTGCTGCAGTGTAGCAATGAACAGATGTGCATAATCTCTAGTATTGTGGGTTTGTACTGTCAATGTGCTGAAATGCTGTTCCCACCCTGTAGCAATGACACAGGTGTGTCTCCTGACATTACTTCTCTCACACAATTATTTAGGTCCCTCTGGTATACAACTGGGGCAGCAGCCTGTAACTGGTGAGTATGGAGTTGTTTTGGTCAGGTTTGCCAATACACCGGCCATGTTATGGTCATGCTATTTGCTATGCACACATTTAACACACCTACCCATAATGCTTGCTGTACATGTTCACTTACTGTTGGTGTTAACTGCACTGCATCACAGTGGTCATGACGGTGGCATATCTGAAGGGTATGTAAGAGTCCTGCAGTATACCTAACAACCTGTCAGTGCAAGATGTGTAGACAGAGATGAACATAATAATGGGACAAATGGCCTACAGTAGGGAAATGTCTGAAACATTACTCTTATACAGTGGCTACAACAGTGTATATACCACTATTACAATGGCAACTATTCCTGATATAAACAACGGCAAATCACAGTACCACATTCCACACCTTTTACAACCTGTAATGTGATCCTAACATGAGCAATGAATGTGTAATATGGAATTCTACATTAGGACAACATATATGGGATTACATACCTTAACAAATACTGGAAGCATATGTGTGCACACACTCTAAATAACATATTGTGAAAGCAGTTTGTGATGTACTGACAGCATTCACTCTTCTTGAGTACACACCTTCCATCAAGTAGAGGGCCTCAGTGTCACACCAAGTAATGGTCTGCTGTCCAAGAAGTATGTCTATGACATTTGCCCACTCACCTGCAACAGAGACAGCCGTGGCTTGCACACATCTTACAAATCATGAAATGGATTCCATATCCGAAAAGCATCACTCAGGAGTGGGAAAAGTAGCCTTATCTCACCATTGCATATACCATGGCAAACAATGCGGACAGTCATGCATGCATGTATGAAGTATAGGACAACATTGATGTAGAAAATAAACAGATGCCCATCCAACACAGATGACAAAACATGTTGCAAACTGGTCATGGAGGCTGCCAGAAACATGCAGCAACACTGAGGGACTTGCAGGAATGTCTAGCAAGTACTGCCTGTGCAGTACCTGTGTCAAAAATTGCCTGAATTCTGCATAAGTGTGGCCTATGGGTTAAGGTAATCAGATGGAAGAGTTGTCCCACATGATACATCATCCAGGGCTCTCTACAGGTAGTATAAGCATAACATCAAGTCTCCCAAAGGCATGTGCTGCAATGTGTAATGGTGTCATGAGACCAAGGCTCAAACCTACAGACAGTATTGATAAAGATATGTGTGGTGCACAAGCAACACCTCACTCCACCTCAGGGCCACCATCCCCAATATTTAGCTTGCTGGCACCAGTGTACACCTTTAGGTTTGTTGTTCATTAGCTGGATCTAGGCCAGTAGACATGGTGTTTGGAATTTGGAACACTGCAAAATAACACTCATGTGTGGCCCATAGATGTCAAGCATCTGTAATAAGGCTGAGGATGGAGAGGGGTGTCATCTTGAAACACAGCAGTTAACTGATGCATACAGCCAAATCTTGCTAAGAATGGCTGTATTTGAACACAGTGAAGGTTATGAATTTTGCCAGACATAACCCTGACTCTACAGCAATAGTGAAGCCACCATGTGACCTCCAAGGGCTGTGCACATGAGCTGACCTTGCAATCTGGCAGAGGTGGGGGACACTTGTAGGGCAGAGTGACCAAATAATTGCAAGTGAAGATGGGCCATGCTAGTATACCCCTTCCAGGAATAATGACTGCTGTAGTTCACTTAACAGGTGCTTCAATGAACCATTGTATTAAGGGTGTGCACACTTATGCAAACCACATATTGTATGCATCTCATTCAGAATCTGCACAACTAACACATTTGTTTTATACTGCATTGGATTGCACAGGCCATATGTCACATATCAGGTGTGTGTAATGTTAACAAATGCAGTATGTGGCCCCATGGCATATGATACAAAAGGATGGCATGTCAACAAGGGTGTGTACACTCCTCATATTCACATTAAGCTTTGAACGTTGTCAGCGTAACCAGATTTTATTGCACATACATGCACTGTTGATGATTAATCTGCAAATCAAGGGCCAGGCATTAATTATTGACATCAGTCCTCATATCATCCCAGGAATGTGTCAAACAAACACACAGGGGCTGTGAGCAACAGAGCAAACATATCTGCCACACATATACACATTCAGCAATGGTATGTACACTTGTGAGGTATGGTGCACAGTACATGCCAGTGTGCTGTACAGGTGCACAGCAATACTGTATACATGGGTGCAGTGTGCTCCAGGGGAAGGGTCATCACCTACTAACAAAACTCATGCATTACAGAGATGTATAATGTTGGTAAAAAGGACTGAGTATGGCTGCAGTGCATGCTGTTGAGTGCCATATGTCATGCATGTTGACTACTTTTAGGTAATGAGAGGTCTGTGTAATATCTTTGTGCCACCTCACCTGTAAGTGTGTGTGTGTGTGTGTGTGTGTGTGTGTGTGTGTGTGTGTGTGTGTGTGTGTGTGTGTGTGTGTGTAGAAATAAACCATGATGTACAGGTCTTAATATACATTTCTTGTCTGCCCCTTACAGGTGGTGAGGTGGGACAGGGTCCCTCCTGCAGCAAACTGATGTTAGTGTCCATACAGACTCTGACAATAAAGATAGGCATAGGGAGGCATAGGCAGGGTTGTCAGTGGCTGAATTTGTGCCATTGGTTGACATCCCACTTTTATCTACTCCATCCCTGCACACAGTCACAATACCTATACATACCTCATCACCAGTGGCCGTAGATGAGGGACAGTTGGCAGGTGGTGGCATGGGACAGGAAAGTGTGGTGACTATGGCAAGTGTGTCTGTACACAGCAGCCATAGCTGGATGACCACCATGGTACCACAAAGGCAGATGTACAGAGGTGCTCATAGGAGGGCTGCTGGCCATCATGACCCTGGCAAAAGTGCTACATCAGGTAACACCAGACGCATGTTTCCAGCCATTGTGGAGGTACAGGCATGTATGGAATGTTACACCAGTGATAGTCTGAGTCTCCAGAGGGCTACTCTTCCTGCTGTACGTGACTAAATCCATGATGTTGCAGGTGCCCACTGTTATTTTGCAGAGGTCATAGATAGACAGTTGGGTGAGATTGTGGGAATCCTTGACTGTGTGGTGTCTGTGGTACAGCATGTGGTGGGAGTAGGGTGTCATCCACATGGATGTAGGTCAGCAACACCAACAGGTGGAGGTCTATGTGGATGTGCAACAACTCACGGCCACTCTCATAGTGGCAGAACCAGCACCAGCACTGCAGGGGGGTGCTGTCCACACCACAACACAGCAGGCCATGTGCACATGGTCCTGGCCGGTCCTAACAGGGATGCAGATCCAGCGGACAATCATCATCAGGGGAGAGTACCATATATGGGCTTGTGCCTGGTAGTGCCCATGCAACCCCTGGCAGGCACAATTCCCATGTCCATGGCTGGACATGGTGAACGGTACACCCTGCCATGTATGGTCTGCAACTATCCAACAAATTCATGTATAGGAAAGCCACATTGCAGAAATGTGTGGATACATACACACACACATCACCAACACAGCTAGGGCACCTCCATACCTACACACACCATGTCTGCACAGCCCATTTAATAAAGAACCCTCTAACCCACACATATAATGTCAACCAAATGACTCAGCCTAGGCCTCTGGCAAACCCGCAACACACCTTGTGCATATGATGATACCTGTGCCACATCCCTGTCATCTATACCATCGATGCTGGGACATGCTAATATGGTTTTGATGCATAGGGTGAATGTACTAAGGTTTAGCAATGTAATGCTGTTTAACATGTAGTCAACTGGAATGATTAATGCTTACAGATCAGGGTGTGCAGCCATCCAGCCATGATGCATTATAGCTGTCATTAACACTGACTAATTATGGTCTCCATAATGTACTCTGTTTGTGTTCTAGGTGTCAGTGTGTCAGCAGGATGCTGGTCTGATGTTTTTTTCCTACAAGGGGTGTAGCACTGTGGTGACACATTGACTGTGTCATATGCTGGGTACAGCTGAACACAAGTAGCAGGTCTGTATAACAGTTACTGCATGTGCCACCTGGCTGATAGGTCTGAGAGGTGTATACAGGTGAGTGCATGGTGGCTGATGTAAGCAGCTCTTCTACAGTTGACAATGGTAAGTGTACTGGGTGGCACACACCAAATGTTTGTGAATAACACACACACAGAGGCTTTGGTGTTGATGCAATACAAAGGCAATACTGTTCACATGGATGTACTTCATTTTGCAGTGAACTCATTTTGGCCTATGTAATTCCACCAAGACCAATTTGCCAAAACATCACATCAGTAAATAATCAGCCTGACAGTTTAATGTAATTGAGAATGGTACTGGCAGGGTGTATGTCCTCTTCCCAATGTAGTGCTATCCTGGAGTTGGTAAACATAGGTGTGCTGGTATGGGTGGCACAGCCCCACACTTTGGAGGGTGTGGGGTGGCGTAGAACCACATATAGTGTGATTAACAACTACTTATCCTGTTAACATAAACTGTACGGTATAGCAGCACACTAAGCAGGTGGATTCACACAACAATAACCCCAATGTGGGTGGCTGTGCCCACAACAACCACACTCAACTATATATACCAACTCCTGTATTGCTGTACAGCTGTACAGTGGGGAAGAGGACATTTATACATCCACTACTAGTTTTGATGGAATGAATTTCCACAAGATGATTGCTTTGAAATGTTACCTTTTGCCAATTAGTTCTCGGATAAATGATCTCCTGGGACATATATTTTCTGCAAACTGAAGTAGATCCCTTCACATACACAGACACTTATTTGGCAACACTGAGGGCAGAACCCCTACATAGGTACTTATTGCTACTAATGTGTTTGGCCTTAATTGCACACATCACAGAGCTTTTAGGGTGAGGTGTGTCCCAAGTTTCCTGTTAAGTGAAGAACATCACAGGACCTTGTACAGTATGGTAATAGGGGATGTACTGGGTGCTAAGGAACAATACATAGTATGGCATACAGTCATAAACACTTTGATAAACACATGCAGTCATAGACACATTTGACAGACCTGGGTTAAGCAGTGCTAACTACCTTGTCAGTGAGTCCATACTGTTATAGAGGTTTTTCACACAGCATATGCATCATTGGTCTGGATAGTGTAATCAGTTACTTGTATGGTTGATGGTGACAGTGGTCCTCATACAGTGGACCTTGGGACATATTCTGGGTGCACTATGGTGTAAAGTCAGTATACCCAGCACCCACACCCCACAATCGATCTTGTACTCACAGAAACCCATGATAATGCTCTAATATACCCACAATTACACTTTAACCTGGACTGCAATACAAACCATTGTCTATCTAATCAGTGCTAGTACAGGGATATGCATTTATTGCACATGCCACAGGGATAGTAGGTTGAGGGTTTGTCATGGCTCTCCTAATGTCAGCAACATCACCACCCCTTATAATGTATGGCAAGTTTTGGTGTATTAGGAGAATGGGGCGTCAGAATGCTGTCTCCTACAAATATGCACACTCACACACAATTGCACACACATAAACACACATTCTCACTTTTGCAAGGACGCATAGTGTAACCCTTGGCTATCTACCCATTTGTAGAATAGTGTTATGCTGGTACTGCAAGCTCCAGGTAGCCCGTAGGGGGAAGAGTGTCACAAGGTACATTTAATGTGAATTACAGCAGCAGCCCTTTCTAAGTATAGCAATGGGGAGTATAGTGGCTGAGAAGGTCCTCAGAGGATTTTCAACTACAAGTTAACAAACACATTGACACTGTTATACTCAATAATGCACACACAAACACACACACACACACACACACACACACACACACACACACACACACACACACACACACACACACACACACACACACACACACACACCCACACACACACACACACACACACACACACACACACACATACACACACACACACACACACACACACACACACACACACACACTTTTCAGTACTGAGGTCTATAGGTGCAGGTGTTCCTAGGTGTGTACCAGGCTAATGTCCATGGAGAGATGAGAAGAGTAGGGTATGTGAGTACACTGCTATCATGCCACCTGACATTTGTCAGCAGGCCATCTATCAACTGATGCCACTTCAGTGATCCCCAGGATGAAAGTTGAATTTATCATCCACTCATCTGGTTTTCTCTTGAAGATGGCCAGTGAGGTGCTCCAATTGACATGTATGCAACATATATTGCATACCATATCCAGTGTCTGGGTTAGGGACCTGTACCCAAACATGTTCTGTTGACTGTGGTAGTCTGGTTGAGGCATGCATGGCATGTGGTGCATACAGAGTGGGGTTTCCTAGCTGGGGTATTCATAAGACAGCTGGGAAAATATGTAATTGTCAGTCAATCAGAGATTGCCTGCAGGCAGTGAAGATGAATACCTGACATTTGCACATCTATACACAGGACAGACAGAAAGTAGCTAGCCAACAGGTTATGCATTAGGATAAATGTTTTGACAGATAGACATCTGAAACTGATAGGTATGCCATTCCTACATGACAGCAGCCTCAATGACATGTTCTAAAAACATAGTAGTCTACAGTTTATATCAACATATCAGATCAATATCCAGTAGGAGATACATAAAAAACATACAGCTCAAACACCAAGAACACGATAGCCAGTACTCATAGTCTAGCTTTGCATGCAGGGCTGCATGGTTCCAGTACTACAATCTGCAATCTACTCATACTTGGAAAAGTACTGTTAAAAGTAGTAATGTAATGAAGCAATACATGCAAGTGTGGCTGCATATAAACTGGGATACTACCCAAGTTTGAAACACACACAAAGAGAAAATATTTTGGTACTACCCATGTATACTCAGGGGTCCCATACAGTATACTCACACCCCTTGTTACTGTAATGACAGCACATAGAAGCATGATAAGTACATGGAATTAAATACGCTTATTAAATATGTCATTACCCTGCTTTTTTATCAGACTGGAATGTAATCACTGGTTACCAGGGCTGAGCTATGCTTAGTAGGTGTAAGAATTGCTTAAATGCAAATGCTAAGCAGATTTGCGCACTAGTAAGCGAAGCCTACATGGTGGAAGCACCTGTTTGTTTAACTGTATGTTAGCAGCACTTACCTTCAGGCAAACCTGTGAAACCCACTTAAAGATACTCAAAACTGCCTTAACCACTCTGTATTCAACAGTCCTTGTTCTGCTTAGTAACAAGATAAACAGCCCTTGCAGGTCTTGAACCCAGGACCCTGTACACTATAGTCACAGCAGTTAACCACTAAGCCATCTGGGCTGTAATGGTAGCTGTTGTATTTTTCAAATATATCATTCAGTACACATACTGAATAGTAGTGAACAACTGCGTTGACTACTACAATTGTTTAGTACTTGTAAGTGAAAATAGCATTGAATCAGTCATGGTCATATATGTAAATATACACATAGATTAATATGGTGGGATACATCTGAGAAGGTATGTACAACATATATATGTATATATATATATATATATATATATATATATATATATATATATATATATATATATATATATATATATATATATATATATATATATATATATATATATATATATATATATATATATATATATATATATATATATATATATATATATATATATATATATATATATATATATATATATATATGTATATATATATATATATATATATATATATATATATATATATATATATATATATATTTTTTATTTTACATTTGTTGACCGGGCTAGTCTAGCTGGATATATATCCATTTTCAGTAGAGGCCTGGGGAGAAAAGCTCCAAAGTATTAATACATAGTTTAATAGAGAGTAACAATAAAAGTAGTAACAGATACAATGCTGAAAGCAAATCCGTTTTTTTTCAATGTGCCGATTTCCTTTTAAGTATTCAAAAATTACATACTATGTGATGTGCATAACACAATATTCCTTAAACACATATGAAATATATAAAACCAAAAAATATGTGATGTACATAACATAATACTCTTTACAATATAATATAATCTAAAAACATTAATGTATGAGAAGAAGATAAAGTGTGAAAGGAGGAGAAAGAGAGATGGGTAAGGTATAAGGAGGAAAGTTAGGGAAGGAGGAGTGAAAGGTATCAGAGATAGTATAGGTTAAATATAAGGATTGGATCATTTTAATAGAGGTACTAAAATAGTTACTCATATGAAAGAGAGAGAGACATAGTCTTGTGAAAGAGAGGGAGAGACATCAGGGATAAGTTGTCTGTGGGTCTTTTATTCTACATCTTAGTGTTAAGTTGAGGTGCTGAAAGTCCCCTACTGAGTTATTGGATGTTGTTGGGAGAAAGGGGAAGGCAGGAAGACAGGAAAAGAAGAGCAATGTTAGTCTGTGCTAGTGCAGGGGCATAACCATTTTTTATTGAGATACTTTTTGAGATTCTTCTTAAAATAGGGAGAGAAGTTAGGGATGAGATGTCTGAGGGTAATTTATTCCATAGTTTTCCCACTGAGTTAGAGAACATGCAGTCTCCTGCAGAGTTATTGGGTATAGTAGTATTGATCAAAAGTTTGTTAGAAGAGTGTAGATGTTTCAGGTTATGATAAGGGGTAATAAGGCTAGAGAGTATTGGAGTTTTAGTGGGTTGGTACAAGGTTTTGTGGGCTATTATAAGTTGTTGTAGTTCAAGCTGATTGGGAAGTTCAAGCCAACCTAGTTGTCTTAGATTAAGGCAGTGATGGGTTCTAAAAGGGGATCCGGTAGCAAATCTAGCAATGTTATTGTAGGATATAACTAGTTTATTGAGGGTTTTTTTTTAGAGAGATTGGTATAAATATATATATCTGTATCTATATATATATATATATATATATATATATATATATATATATATATATATATATATATATATATATCTATGCACACACACACACACACACACACACACATATATATAAATATATATATATATATATATATATATATATATATATATATCTATATGTGTGTGTGTGTGTGTGTGTGTGTGTGTGTGTGTGTGTGTGTGTGTAAACCATATGCCCATGACATGTAGTGGAGTCATACCTCAGCACCATAACTCTAAACCTCTTAGTGCAAGGGAACATAATGTATGTATTGCACTTATCCATCTAAAACACAAAAAAGCAAATAATCTAACAAAAATGTCACAGGATACCTTCTCTTCAAAAGAACCAGACACCAGGCAAAGTAAGTAATAAGTGCTTTCATTCTCTTTATTCACACTTAGTACAAAAAGAACTTCATCAGATACAAAACCTTACACACTTTTCCCCTTTGTATATACAATTCATTTAATTAATCACAATTAATTAACTTAAATGAATTAATTAGTTAAGTGTGGTCTCAAGTTAAAAACACATTAATATGTTCCTTATTTAAAAATATATAGCTATGAATAATGCATGAAAAGTTCTCCTATAAAAAAACAGATATATAATAAAACATTTCATATATTAAGAAAATATATTTATAAATAATAATACATACATTAGATACTAACTTAATTGCTTCTATATTCAACCACTTATACCATTTTTATCTAATCTCATCTGCCTTTAAATGAAGCAAGCTCCTTAGAGAAATCCTATCATTGATACCAGGAAAAACTGGTATTCAACAAAACCTGCCAGTGTGTAACAGGGCCAATTGCCCCCCCCCCTCTCCCATCTACCCACCTTTTCCAATACATAAAAGAGGATTTTTTTTTAAATCCTTACAGTTTATGCTGTGTCTAAATAAGGTATTTGTTTTGTCTTGTCTCTTAATTGCATAAATGTGTTGGTAAATTTTTAACTTGTTTTCTGTTTTTCCTATATAATATGCATAGCATGACTGGCACAAGACCATGTAAACAACTCCTTTTGTATTACAGTTATAATTCTCTGTCACTGGAATTATTCTATTGTGACCCTCTATCACTATATTCCTGCTTTCATAGATGTACCTACATTCCTTGCAGCCATTGAATTTCTTCATATTACCTAATGGAATCCTATCTTTGTCTTTCTTCCTTTCAAATAAGTTCTTAATGTTGAGTCTTCTTGTGAAAACTATTTCTGGTTTATTACTCAGTTTTTCAGTTAATCCATATGTCCCAAAAACACAATTCCAGTTCTTTTCCACCAATTTATGGACCTCTACACTATCCTCATTATATGTTAGCACACAGCAAGTAGTTACCTCTTTTGTCTTTATAACATTCAACAAACTCTAAGTTTTTTTCAATAATGGTGGATAAAAATCTTCTCTCTTGATTGTTACATAATTCTCCTGTCCCTCTAGGACAGTAGTTGGATAACCCCTTATTCCCAGCATACTCTTTAACTCTACCATTTGTTCTTTAAACCTATTGTCATCTGTTGTTAATCTTGATATTCTAAACATTTGGCCCTTTACCAAATTTATTTTTTGCCAAAAGGGGTGGTCACTCTCAAAGTGCAGATAACTATTTGAGTGGGTGGGCTTCCTATGTATACATAATTCATAACACCCATCCCTTCTATTTTTGTATAGGTGGATATCCAGATGATTAACTGCTTCTTTTTCAATTTTACAGGTAAAGCTCAAAAAGCAGTAGTGGCATTGATATAGCTCAAAAAATCATCTGCCTCATCAAGCCCCCTTCCCATAATATTAGAATATCATCCAAATATCTATAAAATCTAAAGATATTTTTCTTGAACATTGGATTTAACACAAATTTGGTTTCCCAATACCAAAGAAGGATATTAGCAAATATCGCGGCTACTGCTGCACCCATTGCTACCCCTCGGGTTTGCTTGAAGTGTTCCCCCTGAAACCATACAAAATTATTTTTCAGAAAAAAATCCATGATGGTAGCTAAGACATGCGCCGTATCCCTTGAAAATCTAGTTCCTTCACTTAGTACTTCCTGGAGATATTCCATTTCTTCTTCATGTGTTGTTCATTCTTGTTGAAGCCACAGTTTTTCCTGGTATCAATGACAGGATTTCTCTAAGGTGCTTGCTTTATTTAAAGGCAGATGAGATTAGATAAAAATGGTATAGTGGTTGAATATGGAAGCAATTAAGTTAGCATCTAATATATGTATTGTTATTTGTAAATATATTTTCTTAATAGATGAAATGTTTATTATATATGTTTTTTTATAGGAGAACTATTCATGCATTATACATAGCTATATATTTTTAAAGAAATAACATATTAATGTGTTTTTAACTTGAGAGCACACTTTAATTAATTCATTTAAGTTAATTGATTGTGATTAATTAATTAAATTGTATATAAAAAGGGGGGAAGTGTGTAAGGTTTTGTATCTGAAGAAGTTCCGTTTGTACTGAATGTGAATAAAGGGAATGAAAGCACTTATAAACCTACCCTGCCTGGTGTTTGGTTCTTTTCAAGGAGAAGGTATCCTGTGACATTTTTGTTGGATTACTTGCTTTTTTGTGTTTTACTATTGTGATATTGGTGTACGTCGGTACACAGGATACTTGATCAAGGAAGGAGCTTGAAACATTTTTGGAAGTTGGCTCTGAAGAGAGAAACTACAAGCAAGTATTTTTTGTGAATCATAGACTGACCTGTGTTTACTGACAAAATCCTGGCAATGGATAAGTCTGTGGACAATATTAACAATGATGACAGTGTAAGTCTTACACAGCTTTTGGCTTTAATATCCCAAATTAATACTAAAGTTGATTTAGCATGCTGCAGTAGAGAAAAAGAAATTCATACTGCTAAAGAAATGAATGTATTGCCATTGAAAATTCTCCCAGTGAGCTGCAGGAAGCTAGAACATCCTACTCGGGGATGGTACAGAGAGATGCGAACACCATTGGAGTAGGCAAAGTGAATAGAAAAGGCTTGCAACCGATGGCTGATGGAGAATTCCTATCCTGGCTGAAAAGGGAACCAATACCTTCATGGGACAGATTTGTGGGCCAGCCAAGAGAAGGTGATGATCCTGTTTCCAATTACAAGCATAAAATCTACAAATTGGAAAAAACCCTGAAAAAATTCAGGGGATTACAGCTTGACAATATGTTTTTCGAAGACTGTTTAAGCCTGGGAATTGTACCAAAGGGACTAAGAATCTGTAAGTTCCCTAATAACATTCAGAGTGGTTCGGTCCTACACCAGAAACTTTTAAAACTGTTTGACGAGACAGGCATGGACTTTATGCAGTTATTAATTAAAGGCAATGCTAGAATAATGTGCAGTTTGGAAGATGAAATTGTGACATTGCAAAGAGAAGTAACCGCAGATAGCCTCTTTGAGACAAATAAAGGGGTTTATTCCACTATCTTCCCGAGGGTTGAGCAACACGAAAATAACATTAAAAAGAAAAATGAGAAGAAGCTGAAAAGAGACCAGAAAGAATACGAGCAGAAGAGGGTGTACCCGATTCCATGTGCAGGTGGTCGGCCAAGAGTTTCATTTGTTGAAACGGATGAAGAAGTTGTGGAAATTTTGCCAGGAGATGAGGCTGACGAACGAGAGGTGTTTGGTGAGGAAAGGACTGGTTTAGAGCAGGATTTTTAACCACTGCCAAGGAGGTCTGTACGGCTGAAAAGCAAGTATGGTTCCTGTACACCCAGAAATAACAACAACAGCAAAAAACAGTATTGGAGAGACTATCATGGGCAACAAGGGGGCCAAAACCAAAGGAAGGGGAGACCACCACCACCACAATCTTTCTACCAATGGTAAGGCCATCTCAGTTTGTTGTTAATGACAACTTGAAGTATTTTTCTAACTATTCTAGTACTGAGGTGATGCATAAAGCTGTTGGTGATAAATTTATGGGCAAGATTTAACTACCAAGAAATTATTTTGCTTTATTAATTGATATATTTTCAGGTAATTTTGGACCTGTAACATAGTCAGGCAACCTTTGGACATTTCCTTAATGGACAATATTCATTGGACTCATTTCTGTAACTATATTTAGGTTATTTATATTGTTATAGGTTTGGTTTTCATATATTGTTTATGTTGGGAATCAATGTATTGCAATGTGCATGTTATCATTAATATTGCTAACCATCTAGGATTGTTATATATAACTGTCTGATGTATTGAGACCATTTATATGCATACCATACTGTATTTATACCAGTAATGTCATACCAAATATTATAATTCAACATAGTACCATTTGATACCAAATACATTGTACTAGACCTATTTTCACCATTGGATTCATCTATAGTGGGATATATGTATATATATATATATATATAGATATATATATATATATATATATATATATATATATATATATATATATATATATATATATATATATATATATATATACATTTATATATATATATATATATATATATATATATATATGTATACATTTATATATATATATATATATATATATATATATATATATATATATATATATATATATATATATACTATACATTTCAATATTTTTCCCCACTCCCCCCCCCCCTTTTTTTACCTTATTTATCATTTTACCTGGCCAGACCATAGTCCAACCATATAGGACTCCTATTTAAAGCAGATAATTGGGCTTTTTCTACGGACTCACCAGTAGCTTATAGATAATATTTTTATTGACTTACACATGCTTATCAAGCAAAATTTTGATTCTATTTTTTACAAGCCTATTTCCATTTATTAATGGCAATTGTGATTTAATCCAATTGCAGTGACCATTATTGTCCAAGATTTTGCATCTATTCACAAGTGGATCTGGAAGTGGCATGGTTCTTGTTAATCATTAGTGGTCTAATTTTTATACTCAAATGATAAATGTAATGCATGTTGACAAGGTCCATTTATGAGAACTTGTGTTAGGGCCTATTCAACTATTAAGACATCAGGACTTCACATTGATCAAAACTTTGGGTTTGATTCAATAATGTGTCTGTTTCAGTGGCCATTATTGCCCAGTTCCCATGTGTAATCTGTTCAATCATAAGGACGTAGTACTGCATTTACTTCTTTTTATTCTTACAATTGAAGTTTGGTTTTGGCTGAGCTGATATACACGTGTAACCAGTCTTTGGACTTTGACTAATACTTAATTTGATAAAGTTCTACACCTGATATTGTCTTCTAGCTACAAATGAGTCTGCTTTTTCTGAAATTTTCCATTTTTTATATTTTTGTATCTTAATTCCTTTTTTTCCATCTATTATTACCCTATTACAATTGATCTGAATCGGATTTTGGCTGAGCTTTCTTCTGACAAAGAAGATTTGGGTATTTTTGGAATAAGTGAACGGTCCAATGATAACAGTTTAAATATTACTGAAAACCCCCAAACCCATTGTGATAAGCTGTTCCAATAATTGAACAGAAATATGAAAACATTAAGATCCAATGTATGGCATCTTAAATTATTCAAAGCATACATAGCCAAAGGGATAAATCCCAGAGTGTTAGAGTTAAAATTCAGCCACTAGTCACCGAATTATATGAACAATTAACCAGTGAATGGTTAACAATACAACAAAATTGTTCCATGGAATTTGTGGAAACACTATCTAGATATTATGAGCGCATCATTGATAGAGAAATCATCAATGTCAGTAAATTATGTGATGAAAGCAATCAATACAAGGACCAACCATTTTTTGTCACCCAATTGTCCAAACTTAGTTCAGATTTACTAACCTTTGAACAACTTAAAGATAGGAAACTCAAAAAATTCCAAAGGGACCAAACAGACTATGACAAAGGTCATCCTTTTCAACAAACTAGACACGTTAGGTTTGAAAGTGACTATCCAAAAACCAATACCACCCCCAAATACAAACGTCCCAAGTCCATTCTCAGAAAATGAAATACATATACTGACTCATCAGGGGTGATTCTTCTTCTGGCACAGATTTGGACACACAGCAAATCCCAGACTCCCCCATCCCTAAATGGAACAACAGTATGGCCCCTTTAGGCCTTACAAGAGGGGAGGCAGAAAACATCGAAAAAATACGAAGTTTGGAGGGTCAAATGGAACTGTTGATGAGCAAATAAATATTGGTCCTAGTACAAATGTACTAAATATTTCTGATGTAACATCATCTGACTCACAAACTACTTTGTTGAATAAAGGTCTCTCTTTTATACCAGGTTTTTTGTTCCAGAAGATACATTTGCACATAATGTTATAGCATTTTGCAGACTGATCAATTTAAAATTGTATTTTCATGATAACAATTCTGATGGTGCAACTGTTGATACTTTCAAATACCACAAATCCACCTTTGTCCCACCAATGCATCCTTGTGTGAGTCTTTTCCAAAATAGTGTTCTCAAATATTTACATTTTACATTGAGTATGATGCACCCCAGGTCTAACAATCTCTCAAAGACTGATATGTCAACTTTACAGGAACTTTCCAACAACAAATATTTGGTAATTATTTCTGTGGACAAAGGTGGTGCTGTGGTAGTTATGAATTGGGCTCAATATGATGCTGAGGCCCAGAGACAGTTGGATGATGCCAGATATTATACCAAAATTCCTCTTGATCTATCATCTATGTTTAAACGTCAAATAGATACATTTTTGGATTTAGCAGTAGAAAATGGCATCATCACACAAAACACGAAAAATCATCTTACATTGTCAGATCCAAACAGCCAATACATCTATTTTCTGCTAAAGATTCATAAAGATCCCCTGAATCCCCCGGGCCAACCAATTGTGGCAGGTAATGGCTCCTTAACCGAACCACTTTCTGAATTCTTAACAAAACATCTAAAACCATTATTGAGATGGGTAAGATCCAGAATTCAGGACATCACAGAATTCCTAGGTATCATAAATGAAATGCAAATTGAGGATAATTGGCTATTATGTACATTGGATCTTAGTGCATTGTATACCAACATACCACATTGGGCTGGGCTTGATGCCATTGAATACTGGTTACATAAATCTGAGTTATACAAACCCGGCTTTGACACTTTTCTCATATGCTTAACTGAACACGTTCTCACCAAAAATGTTTTCTTCTATGGCCAACAATGTTATCTCCAAGTACGGGGTACTGCAATGCGTGCATCATTTGCTCCCATATATGCAGATTTATATATGGCATACATAGAAGAACAAATTATCTATGGTGTTACACACAACGTTTACTTGGGGGAAATTGATATTTGGTGTAGATATCTGGATGATTGCTGGATGGTGTGGGGGTATGATGTGGAATACTTGATGGAATTCATTGAGTATCTCAATGATATCAAATGGGGCTTACAATTCACCATCAACCATGACCCACACGAGATCACATATTTGGATGTGTTGGCTACGAGAAATGAAGACAACACCCTTCGTACGGAAGTATTCAGGAAATACACAGAATACAATACCTTGCTCCATGCACCCAGCTTTCATCCAGCACATATCACTAAAAACATCCCCAAGTCTCAATTCATTAGGATGACACGTATCTGTTCAGATGAACATACCTTTGAAGTCTTTCACAAAGATTTGTCCAACAGGTTTCAGGAAAGGGGTTATAGCATGGGTTATGTACATACAGCAAGCAATCATGTTGCAAATTTAGACAGAGAGGACCTTCTTAAATACAAACCAAAATCACAAAACACAAACAACACCTTACAGTTCATCACCACATATGGTATGAATACCAATAGAGTAATTGATGCCATCAGACGACATTGGAATATTCTCTTAGCTGACAACTTTTTGTCACAACATTTATCTGACACCTGTATGTTCTCATTCAGAAAAGGGAAAAATCTTGGATCTTATTTCAACCACTACAAACACCACTATGATCCCATCAATCATAACATGACCCAGACTTTAATCTCTGGAGACAAGTTAGTGGGCTGCATGCCATGTGGACATTGCAGCCATTGCAAATGTGTTAAAAACCAAACAATTTTCCTGTGTAGCAATTGCAGTATTATATTTGACATTAAGTTTTTTTGCAAATTGCAGCACGGATTGGATTATTTACATGGCTTCTTGCAGTTGTCATGCATTTTATACAGAACAAACATCCAGACACCTTAAATTATGTATTTCTGAACACCTTAGTGATGTCAAATGCAAGAGAATGAGCAATGCCCTTTATAAGCATACTCTTAAACATACCACAGCAAAGTTTCACTTTACCATCATTGACAAAATAGTAGGTGACAGATCCAATAAATAAATTAAATGCAAAAGAGAAAAAAATGGATTGTGAAATTAGGTGGACTATTCCAGCCTGGTCTTAATGAATATTTATGATTTGGTATATTCATGAATATTCATTAGCTCACCAATGAAATTCTGTGATTAATTATTTTCAAATGTATATAAGAACTTCGAGATGTTTCTGAAAATTTACACTGATGAAGGCTAGGTCAACACCATAGCCGAAACTGGTCTGTTCATTCTTGTGTTCTTTTATTTTTATTAACTAATTAAAATTAGTTACATAGCTCACAGTTGCTGGCTTTTGTTTTTTGTCTACCAGGTCATTTTGAGCCGTGCAATCACTTCCGTGCAGGAGAATTCTTTTCGAAGACTGGTTATACAAGAATCCAGAATAAAACATATGAAAGGTCACCTGTGTTTGGTGGAAATGACAGCACTGAGTGTTATACTGACTTTCCTTGTACTATGGTGTTTCAAGAGCCTGTTGCTGATACTTGGGACATTGGAAATGGACTGAATACTATAAATGAAAGTTTTAGCAATAACGCCTCATTGTTACAGTATGCTGTAGAATGTAATGATTTATCTAATGAAACATGTCTTAAGGAACTGTATAATGGTGTTGATGCAAACATGGAAAAGCATTGTGTTGAAATTGCACGAGATATACTGTGATGAATCTTTGGGGAACAAACAAAATCTAGGTGTATTGAGTATAACCAATGAAGGAAATTACATATTTTTACAGCATGATTTTGAGTTTAATAATGTCCCTATTGAAGCTATGTATAATGACAATAGTAATAATCCAGGGAACAATAATGACAATAATGAATATGGAAATGTTTGTATTCTGGAATATAAGGGCCTTAAGCTTCATAACAACAGTGGAATCATATTAAATAACACCCATGCAGAACTATTTGTAAAAGGGTTTAGTTTTATCCCTAAGAAACAGAAGTATATGATTAATACCATTTTAGATTTGATGATGTTTGCGAGGGCCATAAATTTAAAGCTGGTAATGCAGAATGGGAAGGAGAGTGATGCAACCAGAGTAACCCTAAAAAGAATAAGTACTTATAACCCCCCATTACCACCAGTGGCCCTTTTCGAAAGATTGAACAAAATAGAATACAGGAATTTAATAGGGAATAAGACTAGATGGATTGACCAAAATTTAACAAAAGAGGAACAACAGGCATTAACAGAGTTAATGAGGAACCAAGAAGTAAGAATCATGAAACCCGATAAGGGGGGAAGGGTAGTTGTAATGGAACATTATGACTACACCACCAGAATGATGAAATATTTAAATGACAGTTCGTACTTTAGTGCAGCATCACTGAATGAGGTTAACATCTTTAATGCTAGATTAGACATGGTTTTGGAAGAACTCTTCCAGGAAGATATGGTGAGATACTTAAAGGTGACTAATACTGTAACCCCAGCCCTCTTTGGGATCCCCAAAATTCAAAAATCATTAGGGGATCCACCAATGAGACCCATAGTGGCAGGAGGTGGGAGTAAACCAGAACCTTTAGCAAAAATGTTAGATTTCCATTTAAAATGAATGAGGATAAAAAAACATGTATTGAAGGACTCTTGTCATTTATTACAGTATATGGCAAAGATTGAGTTCAAGTTAGAAGTTATTTTCTTGATTATTGATATTAAGGACCTTTTTCTTTGTATCCCACATGAAGAAGGAATGGAATATTTCCAGGAAGCATTAAGGGAAGGAACTAGATTTTCAAGGGATACTGTGTATGTCTTAGCTACCCTCATGGAATTAGTTCTGAAAAATAATTTTGCATGGTTTCAAGGGGAACACTTCAAGCAAACCCGAGGGGTAGCAATGGGTGCAGCAGTAGCCCCAATATTTACTAATAGTGTTTTTTGGTACTGGGAAACCAAACTTGTGTAAAATTAAATGTTCAGGAAAAAAATATCTTTAGATATTATAGATTTTTGGAAGATATTCTAATATTATGGGAAGAGGGGCTTGATGAGACAGATGATTTTTTGAACTATATCAATGCCACTACTGATTTTTTGAGCTTTACCAGTAAAATTGAAAAAAAAGCAATTAATTATCTGGACATCCACCTATACAAAAATAGAAGGGATGGATGTTATGAATCATGTATATATAGGAAGTCCACCCACTCGAATAGTTATCTGCACTTTGAGAGTGACAAACCCTTTTGGCAAAAAAGAAATTTGGTAAAGGGCCAAATTATTAGAATATCAAGATTAACAACAGATGACAATAGGTTTAAAGAACAAATGGTAGAGTTAAAGAGTATGCTGGGAATAAGGGGTTACCCAACTAGTGTCCTAGAGGGACAGGAGAATTATGTAACAAGCAAGAGAGAAGATTTTTATCCCCCATTATTGAAAAAACCTGAGAGTTTGTTGAATGTTAAGAAGACAGAAGAGGTAACTACATGTTGTGTGCTAACATATAATAAAGATAGTGTGGAGGTCCGTAAAATGGTGGAAAAGAACTGGAATTCTGTTTTTGGGTCATATGGATTAACTGAAAAACTGGGTAATAAACCAAAAATAGTTTTCAGAAGAGGACCCAACATTAAGAACTTATTTGAAAGGAAGAAAGACAAAGATATGATTCCATTAGGTAATATGAGGAAATGCAATGACTGCAGGGAATGTAGGTACATCTATGAATGCAGGAATATAGTGATAGAGGGTCACAATAGAATAAGTCCAGTGACAGGGAATTATAACTGTAATGCAAAAGAAATTGTTTACATGGCCTTGTGCCAGTCATCCTGTGCATATTATATAGGAGAAAATGAAAAACAAGTTAAAAAAACAAATTTACCAACACATTTATGCAATTAAGAGACAAGACAAAACAAATGACTTATTTAGACACAGCATAAACTGTAAGGATTTAAAAAAATCTTCTTCTGTATATTGGAAAAGGTAAGTAGACAGGAGAGGAGGGGGTAATTGACCCTGTTTTTTAGAATATAGGGAAACACACTGGCAGGTTTTGTTGAATACCACAGTTTTTCCTGGTATCAATGATAGGATTTCTCTAAGGAGCTTGCTTCATTTGAAGGCAGATGAGATTAGATAAAAATGGTATAAGTGGTTGAATATGGAAGCAATTAAGTTAGTATGAAATATATGTATTGTTATTTATAAATATATTTTCTTAATAGATTAAATGTTTATTATATATGTGTTTTTATAGGATAACTATTCCATGTATTATACATAGCTATATATTTTTAAAGAAAAAACATATTAATGTGTTTTTAACTTGAGAGCACACTTAACTAATTCATTCATTTAAGTTAATTAATTGTGATTAATTCATTAAATTGTATATAAAAAGGGGGATGTGTGTAAGGCTTTGTATCTGATGAAGTTCCATTTGTACTGAGTGTGAGTAAAGGGAACAAAAGTGCTTATAATCTTACCATGCCTGGTGTCTGGTTATTTTCAAGGAGAACATATCCTGTGACATTTTTGTTGCAGTTATAAATGTAGAATATTGCTACAGTTACAGGGGATGTGTCAACATATATGTTGTGAAGGAGGCCTCTTCTGAAAATGACATGTTTGCCATCAGTTACTGACAGACATAAAATCATCATAGTGAAGTACCAGAAAGTTGAAAGAGATGGAGAAAGAAAGAAAGAGAGGAGAAAATATACTAGATCTCATTATCACAAACATGGGGACAAAATGCTCCATATCCCCGGGTATATCCTCATTGGTGAGATCTGATCATAAACTAATCTCACTGGAAATCCACATCCCGCCCCCACCCCAAACAAAAAAGACCACAGTGAAGAACTTCTCTAAAGCAAACTTCACACTACTCAAGACTGGTGTGGTATCCTTCAAGGCCCCTGAGCCAGTGTAAACCACAACCCAAGCTGTGGAAGCCCTTACAAATGCCTTCTATGAACACCTCCAGGACTGCATGGATCAGGCAATCCCAAATAAAACCAAGACTCTTTCCACAAAGGGCAAACGTCCAGTCTGGTGGACCCCTGCCATTAACAAACTTTACAATAAGAGGAGAAAGCTATTACATGATAGAACAAAATCCATAAAAGGGAAGTCACCCATGATCATTATTAGTAAAAAAATGCGAGCACTCATAAAATCAACTAAGGCCAAATTTGAGAGAAAAATTGCCATGGATTCAAAGGACAATCATAAGGCCTTTTTCAGATATGTTAGTACCCTGGGTGGAAACTCCCAGATATGCTCAGAATTAGTCCAAAATGATACAAAAATCACTGAACCCACAGACATTGCCAGGTTCAGTGCAAACTTCACCCCTCCCCTAAAGGAGAGATAACTATCCCAGTGGTGTGTAGCCTCCCAGACATCTCAAATAGGTGAAAGCTGCTCTCTCTAAAGCTAAAAACACAGCATCAATGGGACCGGATGGTGTCCCGCTGTGCTACATGAGCTAAATGAGGAATTAAACTCGCACATAAGGCAGCTGTTTAATCTCAGCCTTACCACAGGATACATGCCCAAGGCTGTGGTCCCACTCCACAAAGGCGGTGCCTCTATGGACCCTGGTAATTACCGCCCCATAAGCTTAACAAGTCTAGTCTGCAAAGCTATGGAGAGGATCATAATGGAGCTCATAAACAAAGATATAGGGGACTTGCAGACATTGGACCTGACCCAGTTTGGCTTTGTCAAGGGCAGATCATGCCTTTTGAACCTGGTGGACTTCTTCGAAACAGTCACCAAGGCCATTGATGAGGGAAAGGCAGTCCACACAGCCTACCTTGACCTTGCAAAGGCTTTCGACACAATACCCCACTCAGGTATTGTAGAAAACTTACCAGCTTAAATGTAAACCCATATGTCACAAGATGGGATGCAAACTGGCTTAAGGACAGAACCCACAGGGTTAGAGTTGCTGGCGCTATGTCAGACACCAAGCCGGTCACAAGTGGTGTCCCACAGGTATTGTTCGGCATCTACTTCTCAGAAGTACAGGCCAACATGGGAGGACTTTGGCTGACAAAGTTTGCAGACGACTGCAAACTGGCGCCATAGTGGAAAGTGCATCGGACACGGATATCCTTCAGAAGGGACTCACGGAAACAGATAGCTGGTGCCAGAGCCATGGCCTGAAGTTAAACGCCAAAAAATGTATAGTCATACCCTTCGGGAAAAAAAAGGTAACCTCAAGCTACCATATAGGTGGCTATCCACTAAGCACAGAAGAGATTATCAGAGACCTGGGGACCCAGGTTGACAGTGGCCTTAAAGTGGTTAGAAAGACCTTCTACATTGCCCACCTGATCATGAAGGGATTCACATCCAGATCTAGTGAGGTCATTGTTCCCTTCACTTATCAGACCAATGATGCCCCATTCGGGATGTATCTCACCCGACATCTGCAGCAATTGGAGAGACCCCAAAAGTTCCTCACCAAAAGGATAAAGGGACTCCAAAATCTGTCATATGCTGCCAGATTGAAGAAACTCCAGCTCTATTCAGTCACTGCTCAGAGGTGACATGTGCCTGACATACAAGGCCATGTCCAACCCGGAATTAATGGACATGCTCCACCTCAAAAAATCCAAATCCACCAAAACCACTAGAGCAAGCGACTTAAACCTTAGCACAGATATAAATAGGACATGCTGGAGGGATAGATTTATCACTCAGAGACTCCCTATGCTGTGGAATAGAGTCCCGGTCCATGTGAGGCAGAGCACCTCATTGGCTCTGTTCAAGAGAAATCTTGACCTGTGGATGGGAGATTGTAGGTTTACCCCGGGAAACATCTCTGTGTCACTGCTGGACAGAGGCACAACAAACTAATGGGCACAGTATTTTTTCATATAAGGGGTGGCGTAAGCCACAAAACTTTGGGCTAGGCTTATAAATGCCTTAGGGCAGATAGCCTAGTATAAACCTATGAACCTATGAACCTATGGGGAAAAACTGCCCAAACGGCCAGTAGCTACAATTTCTGTGCCAGGAACTACTCCTCTTGTGGTAGATAGGCTACCTAATGCTTACCACTCCCACTTGCTCAGACCTAATTGCAAAAACTAATATACCCCAACACTTGACTGCCCAGCAGGGCAAGGCTCTTTATCCATCCCTCACCAACCAAGTGACTAAGCAGCTCACCCTACTATGCAGGCATGACCAAAGGGCAACTTCAGGTGTACTCTCCAGTCCAGCTTGTGAATCTGGGTATCCTGAGGCAATGTTACAACTTCCTCATGTACACAGACAGCCCTCTCCTCCTACCACAAAACACTAACATATGCGAGAGATGCAATTATACAGCCAAACTGGAGGCTAAGGTCTCTCCACCCAAGACTGGAACAGACAGTCATGAGGAGAAGGTTAACACTTGCACCACACCTCCAGCATCACATAGACCTACTAAACCAGCACTGGCAAAAAATACACATAAATACACAAAATCATACTCGGAGGCTCTAAATAAAAACCTGCAAAAGCATCAGAGAGTTCCAAAGCAGACACCCAAAAACCTGCACCTCCAGTCACAAACCAGACAACACATAAAACACAAAATCAATGTGCCGCACAATCACAGCCCTTAAGGTGAAATAACATACCTAACACACTAGTAATAGGTGACACAATAGTCAGGCACACTGACACCCCACTCACTAGGCTGGACAAGGAGAAGGTTACTATAAGCTGCCTATAGGGAGCCAGAATCCGCCACATAACACAAGCACTCAGGTCACTCCAGAACAAGTACAAATATGACTCTGTCATTGTTCATCTTGGTGTGAATGACTTGAAATGTACCTCCCTGGACTATATGAAAAGGGACATGGAAGAGCTATCTGATCATGTAGCCCAGCCAGGAATGACCCTGACCCTGAGTAGCATCCTGCCGTCACCAAGAATGATACCTCAGTATAATGAAAACAATGATCAATTTCAACAATTGGCTAAGATTCTGGTGTCATTCGAAGGGGATCCAGTGTCTGTCAGCCTGGGATGACATGCTCTACAAGCCATGTTGCTTCTCAAGAGACGGCTTGCACCTGTCCCCCCTTGGCTTTCGAATACTGGCCAAGGCTCTTGCTGCCCCCATAATGCCTTTTTTAGGCAAGGCTCAAAATTCAAATCCACTACCGTAAACAGCACAAGTAAAAAAATGAGGGTTATGCTACTCAACGCCAGGAGTTTAAATCTCAAAATGCATGCGCTCGAAGCACTCCTAAGTATGGAGAATGTTGACATCTGTGCAGCAACTGAAACCTGGTTCAAGGCTCCAGAGAGCACTCCAGCACTCTTGGGCTACAACTCATACCACACATTTTGGCCACAGAACACGGACTGAAACACAAAAGGAGGGGGTGTATCCATATTCATCAAGGATACTGACACCTCCAGGTTAGTGGCGCAGCATGATACCTCTGAGATCATCCATGTGCAACTAACATCGGGCAAATCTGCAGTGCAAATTGTAGCCTGCTACAGATCACCCTCCATGACCCAAGACCACCACTCCACCTTTCTGGAGACACTGGAAAATATGAAGGTCCTACCGGACACCCTGATATTGGGCAATTTCAATTACCCTACCATTAACTGGGAGAACTACTTGAGTACAAACTCCCAGGCTCAGCGCTTCCTGGACACAAATGCCCTGGATCAGCTGGTAAACTCCCCTACCAGAGGCCACAACAATTGGACCTGGTCATCACTAACATAGGCGACAGGTGTTCCGTACCGGAGGTCAACCCATCACTGGTTAGATCAGACCATAAACTAATCACCCAGGATGTCCACACCCCACCACCACCCCCAACCAAGGAAACCACAGTGAAAAACTTTTCTAAAGCAAACTTCACCTTACTTAAGGCAGAGGTGGTAAGTTTCACAGCCCCCCACGCAAAAGGATAACACTGCGCAAGATGCAGAATCCTTTACAATTGCACTCTATGAGCACCTATAAGGATGCATGGATCATGCCATCCCTAGCAAGACCAAGACTCAATCCCCTAAGAGAAGGAAACCAGTCTGGTGGACCCCTGCCATAACAGGTTATACAACAGAAGGAGGAAACTAGTTCAGAAAAAATCAAATCCCAAGAAGGAAAGACATCCCTGATCAGTATCAGTAAGAAACTAAGGTCCCTCTTAAAATCATCCAAGGCTAACTTTGAAAGAAAAATAGCCAAGGATTCGAAAGATAACCACAAAGCCTTCTTCAGCTATGTCAAGAATCTAAGGGGCAACTCACAGATATGCTCTGAGTTAGTGCAAAATAGCACAAAATACACTGAGCCTACTGATATTGCCAACATCCTGGCAGACAAATTCAGTGCAAACTTCACCTCCCTCTCACCTTCAAAAGGGCCCACAACAATACCAGAAAAGTGTAGTGTCCCAGAAATCACAGAAGCACAGGTGAAAGCAGCCCTTTCAAAAGCCAAAAACACAGCATCGATGGGACCAGATGGTGTCCCAGGCTGCGTCTTACACGAATTATAGAAGGAACTAACCCCCCACCTAAACGCGCTGTTCAACCTCAGCCTCTCCACAGGCTATGTGCCCATAGAATGGAGCACAGCAACAGTTATTCCACTCCACAAAGGAGGCGCCACAACTGTCCCTGGTAACTATCATCCCATAAGCCTGACTAGCTTGGTCAGCAAGGCTATGGAGGACATCATCATGGAACTCATTAAGAAAGACATTGGGAACCTCCAAACACTTGACCCGACCCAGTTAGGCTTTGTTAAGGGCAGATCATGCCTACTAAACCTGGTTGACTTCTTCAAGACAGTCACCAAGGCCATAGATGAGGGAAAGGTGGTTCACACAGCCTACCTTGATCTCGCCAAGGTGTTCGACACCATTTCTCACTCAGGTATTATAGAAAAATTCACTAACCTGAACATAAACCCCTACGTCACAAGATTGGTTGCCAACTGGCATACAGACAGAGCTCACACAGTAAGAATAGCGGGCTCCAGGTCTGACTCTAAACCAGTCACAAGTGGTGTCCCACAGGGCTCGGTTCTGGGACCCCTACTGTTTGGCATATATTTCTCAGAAGTACAGACAAACACAGGAGGACTATGGCTAACCAAGTTCACTGATGACTGCAAACTGGGAGCCATAATTGACTCTCTGGCTGACATGGACATCCTTCAAAAAGGCCTTACTGAGACAGGCACCTGGTGTCAAAGTCATGGCCTCAAGCTAAATGCCAAAAAATGCATAGTCCTCCCATTTGGGAAAAACAAAACACCCACGGATTACCACATAGGTGGCAGCCCCCTTAATACAGAAGAGGTAATAAGAGATCTGGGGGCCCAGGTAGATAGTAATCTCTCCTTTGACAATCATATTGCCAAAGTAGTTAAGAAATCCTTCCATGTGGCCCATCTAATTACTAAGGGGATTGCATCTAGAAATAAAGAGGTTATAGTGCCTCTCTACTTGTCACTCATTAGAACCATCATAGAGTACAATGGCCCATTTGAGATGTACCTCACAAGACACTTCCAACAGCTGGAAAGACCACAAAAGCACCTCACCAAGATAATTACCGGCCTCAAACATAGGTCCTATGCAGCCCGACTGAAAAAACTCCAGCTGTACTCAGTGACATATCACTTACTCAGAGGTGATCTCTGCCTGACTTACAAAGCCATGTCCAACTCAGAACTGATGGACGTGCTCCAACTAAAGAAATCCAAGTCACTGCAAGCCACGCGCTCTAGTGAGCTAAACCTCACCACAACAATAAATAGAACATGCTGGAGGGATAGATTCCTGTCACAGAGACTCCCCATGCTTTGGAACAAAATTCCTAACTACATTAGGCAGAGCACCTCACTAACACTCTTCAAGAGAAGCCTTGACAAGTGGATGGATAAAATAAAATACACCCCTGGGATCACTTCAATGGCTCTGCTTGACAGAGGCTCAGTTAATTAATCAATGGAATGGCGAAAGCCGACAAACTCTGGCTAGGCTTAAAAATGCCCTCAGGCAGATAGCCTAGTACCTACCTATGAACCTATGAACCACGCAAGTCACAGTAATGATCCTGTGGAATACAGAAGAAATATGAGCAATAAATATGGACAGTCTGAAACAATCTGGTCAGTCAGGAGGTATACACAGAATGCCTTAGTGCAAGAAATGTGCAACAAATCTGACAAAGGGGATGTTTAAAGCCATGTAAATAGGGATATATGACAAATACTGGATATGCTCACACAGTTGATGCATTCACACCCTCCTGTCTCTTCCTAACACATATTAACTGGAGGAGAAGAGGTCCCAAGCCACACACTTCACACTAGTTAGTGACATACACATTCTCCCCAGCCCACTGCTTTGTCAGAAATACATAACATGTATGGTGGCCAGGCAACAGTACATCTGACAAATATCTGAACATAACATCACACTAGGGTAAATACACTGAGCTGCTAGGCATGTCACCAAGCACTGTCTACACTACAAGCAGACTGCCACAACACTAACCCAATTTACCTATGGGGGAATACACATGCAATTGCAAATATAGCAGGCACTACAAGCATGTAACAGCATGGAGTAACAGAAACCAGTGTGAAAGTGCATACCCACAACCAATCTCAACACAGTCACAGTTACATAATGGTAAGCCTAAGTAATAGTACAGTCTATGGCCTGTGTGAACAAACATCATCATTATGTTTGCCATTTACACACTAACAGTACATATACTGGCCCAATTCACAGTGTTGTCTGATGCCTGACTGTGGTATGGGACATATCTCAGTCTGGCCTACATATAGGCTAATAGGGCATCAGAAACTGGAGCAGCATGCAACGTCAGATAGAACAAGACCAAAAACATTGGCATCTACCCCAGTCTGTACACAGGCCAAATAACATGATCCCAGTACACTGCTACATAATACAGACACTCTGTCAACAATCATAAATACACCAACCTCACTACTGTACAGACTGCAAGAGAATGTCCAGGTTTTGTCCTCAACTATTAGGGCTCCTATACATTACATGTCTGTCAGTCTGATATAACACTGGCTTGATATCAGGAATTATGTCAGTAAATAATGATATACCGTACATAGCCACCTCTTACTGCATGACATATGAACAAAGGGTGACAGACTTGGGGGACAGAGGCACAAACACAGGGCCAATATTGACATATTGCAGTTATAAACTGAGAACATTGCTGATGTAACAGGGTTTGGTGTGTCATATCTCTTCTGAGGGATATGAAGTCAGTAACACACACAGATGTTACCATTTACTGACAACAATTGTCAGAGTATGCTACTGCATTTATAAAGACAGAAAATGTTTGAGTAACACACCAAATCTAAGACTCCAAACTCTGACCAGTCTGCAGATAGCCCTACAAGTGAGAGTTTTTTCAACCACATAACACTGTCATGCCAGACTTTAAATCATGCATAACAGCCATATACACACAAACCCTGTTAAACCAACATTACTTCAAATGTAGAACAGCAGTACTTACATTCTGTCCCCATGACTGGAACATCTCCCTCCAGTTTGTTGGCCTGTCTCCATAGTGATTGTTACAAGAGGTATTTCCAACTACCCTCTGTGATGCTGTTTATCACACACCCACATGAAGTCCTGCACACAGTGAAGGAGAAGGGCCAACACCCACTTGCAGTATGTTTCCATGCAATTGGCTATAGGAATGATACCACAGGTGTTCCACATGCAATTAGCAAGTGGAGGACTCAATTCGTGTACAGGCTATCAACTGATCATGAGCATTACCTATCACCAAAGTCAAGCTGCTGCCTATGCAAAACAGATGCATTTTTTCACATTTACCAGAGTGTGTGGGGGGGGGGGGGAGAGGGAGAGAGAGAGAGAGAGACAGAGGAAAACAAAGAAAGGAAGAGAGAAAGAGACAAGTGTGTTTGTGTATGATCCATGGGTGAAGAGAGGTCTCTGGATATTATAATGGTTGCCTATATATAAATGTATGGCTGTGGATTGTCTGCAACAACCTCTACAGTGTTTGTCAACTTTTGCCCTTGTAATGTGACATTGGGACATATGGGTCCTCAATATGAAAATGTAGCAAAACCCACCCTGCAATGGATCTTGTTATTTATACAATCACATCAACACAGGATACTGATGACACACACACACACACACACACACACACACACACACACACACACACACACACACACACACACACACACACACACACACACATACACATGCACTTGCCAGTACTGATATTCAAACCTCTACCTAGCTATGCATTGGTACTATAGTATTACACAGTTATCACAAGCACCACAGAGCTTATATGTTGAAGAGCTGTCCAATGGTATCTTTGAAGGTGAGTGACATCAGCTGCAGTGCTAAAGGAGGGGTAAGGGAGGTGCGGTAAGTGTGAATGACCACAAGCTCAGGTGTCAACAAAGACTCACACACAAACACGCACATTTACACAGTTGCTAGGACTAGGATTAGAACTCCTACCTAACTAGTTTGTTACACTATGGTATTATGCAGTTACCACAAGCGCCATGGCACTTATATATTGGAAAACTGTCCAAATGTATCTTTGAAGGTGAGTGGCATGTGCTACAGAGCTAAAGGAGGGGTAAAGGAAGTGTAGAAAGTGGGAATGACCACAAAATCAGGTGTCAACAAAGACACACACACTCTCACACACAGACACACGCATTTTCACAGTTGCCAGAGGAAAACAGTTTTGATACTTACTTTCCTCACTTGCTTAGAGAAAAACAGCTCTTGTACTCACTTTCCTCACTTATCTAGAGGAAAATAGTTTTTTATTCAGGCATGTCCACGGGTCAGCTCCCAGTGTACTCTCCTGTCTATCTGATGAATCTGGGCATCTTGTGTCAATGTAGAAATTGCCTCATGTACACAGACAACTCTCTCCTCCTACCACCCAATGCTACAACCTGTGAGAGATGCACTTATCTAGCTAAACTGGAGGTAAAGCTCTCTCCAACCTAGACTGAACTTGACAGTCAAGAGGAGAAGGTAAACACTTGCACCACTCCACACTCATCACATAGTCTCACTAAATCTACACCACCAAAATCCACACATAGAAACACAAAAACAGTCAAGGATACTCTCAATAATAATCTGCTCCAGCAACAGAGACCTCCAAAGCAGAAATGCAAGCAACCTCCACCCCCCAACACAACCCAAATGACACATAGCCCGCAGACTCAGTGTACCACTCAACCACAGCCAATAAGGCAAAACAATGTACCCAACACTCTAGTCATAGGTGACTCTATAGTCAGGCACACTGATGTCCCACTCACCAGGCTAAACAAGGAGACGATTACTGTCAGCTGCCTGTCAGGTGCCAGGATCCGCCACATAACCCATGTACTTAGGTCATTCCACAACAAGTACAAATATGACTCTGTCATTGTACATGTTGGTGTGAACGACCTGAGATGTACCTCACTGGACTACATGAAAAAGAGACATGGAAGAGCTCTCTGATCTTGTAGCCCAGGCAGGTCTGACCTTAGCCCTGAGTAGCATTCTGCCATTATCCAGAATGATGCCGCAGTACAAGGACAAAATGACTGACTTCAACAATTGGCTAAGCTTCTGGTGCCATTCTAACGGGATCCAGTATCTGTCTGCCTGGGATGACATGGTCGACAGACCATGATGCTTTGCCAGAGATGGCCTGCACCTGTCACTCCTGGGATTCCAGATACTGGTTAAGGTTCCTGCCGCCCCTATAGTGCCTTTTTTAGGCAAGGTTCAAATGACAAATTCACCACCATAACAGGAATAGACAAGCAAAAACTGAGAGTGATGCTATTCAATACTAGAAGTCTAAATCTCAAAATGCACTCACTCTAGGCACTCCTTAAAATGGAGAACATCGATATATGTGCAGTGACTGAGACCTGGTTCAAGGCTCTAGAGAGCAACCCTGCACTACCAGGCTATAACTCATACCACACTTTTCGGCCATGTAACCTGGACCGGAACACCAAAGGTGGAGGTGTGTCCATATTCATTAAGGATATCCACACCTCCAGGCTAGTTGCTCAGCATAATGCAGCCGAGGTTATCCAAGTGCAACTAACTCTGGGCAAAACTGCAATCCAAATTGTAGCTTGCTACAGTTCACCCACCATGCCCTAGGACTCTCACTCCTCTTTTCTTGATGTACTGGAAAATATTAGGGTTCAACCAAACACCCTAATAATGGGCGATTTCAACTACCTCACAATTCACTGGGAAAACTACTCATGTACCAACTCCTTTGCTCAACGCTTTCTGGAATTCATAAACTCCAATGCCCTGGGTCAACGTATCCACACCTCCACCAGGGGCAACAATATCCTAGATCTAGTAATTACCAACATGAGTGACCGGTGTTCCACACCTGAAGTCAGCACCTCATTGGTCCGATCCAACCATAAGCTAATTACTCTAGATATCCACATCCTGCCCCACCCCCATTAAGGAATCCATGGTAAAATAATTCTCCAAAGCCAACTTCAAGAAATCTGGACAAAGCCATACAAAGAAATGGGACAAAGGCCCAAAAATAAGGACAATTTTTAAAATATCGCTCTTATAACCTTAGAAAGCTAATAGAGGTCTTGCATTAGTATGAATTTTCTGAATGGTATGAAATCTGAAACTCAAATGTCTGTCATTATTTTCTAACTTCAGTCTTTAATTATTTGTCCCTAATTTGCCAAAAAAACACAATTTTATGAAAAATGGACCAAAAAATGTGATGTAAAAATATAAAATAGCCACACAATACAGCTGGGAACCTGTCAAAGAAGGGACACTTTAATATTAGTACTGCTAACTTGAGCAGCTGACAAAATAAAAGAATCTACATGCATTTCAAGTAATCTATAACTTTGATTATTACAGTTATTTCTTAATTGTAAACCCTCCATGTTTTCTTCCAAAACTGCTATTTTGCAGAGGGATTATTAGGGGGAAGAGCAACATTTTAAGCCAAAATCGGAGACAGTTGAGAGGTTGGCTATGCCTAATTCTATAAAGCAATTTATTTGCATGTACCTCTCAACCTGTTATTGCAGTAAATCTGAACAAGGCCAAATATACTGGGGGAACATATAAAAAGTACTAAAAATTACTTGTATAAATTGAGACAGTTGATAGAGTAACAGTTCTTACTTTAGCATGCATTTTTCTGAAGGTTATGAAGTCTGAAACTCAGTGTATCATTATTTAGTGACTTAATTTCTAAATGATTTGCCAGAAAACTACACATTTTATGAAGAATAAACCAAAAATAAGAAGCAAAAATCTATTCATTCTTTGAAAATCTGGACAGTTGGGAGGTATAGTTCAGCTGGGCCTGTCTGAGTTTGCTGCCCTTCCCCCCTGACAAAATCACGGTTGAATGGAGCCTCTGCAGCCATTCCTATGAACCATTACTTGGCTATTTCACTCCATTTACCATAAACACTAATGTGCATACTGCTTTACTTGTATGATAAGTTGGACTTCATTTGAAAGTTTTATTTTGTATTTTACAGCACAAACACTAAGTCATCTACTAAACAAAGCAATGCAGTCTCACAATGAAAACTTAGCATTAAAACTTCTCTGCTCTTGAAACTCACATTCATTGAAACAGCATTGAAACCCACATTCAAAGAAAATACATTTTGCCAGTGGCAGATAAAGATTAATTTTGGGCTGTTTTCAAATCATAGGCCCCTTGCATATGAAACATACATGTGCTTTTTGATACACCTTCCTCATTGTACTAAATTATATTCCTTGTACAATATATTACAGTTGTTAGAGGGCGTTTTAAATTTGTTTTGAACATTTTCCAGTAAACAATGAAACAAAATGCATGCACCCATAATGACAAAACTGCCCAGTTCAGAACATTTATCATAAAAGTCTACTCAGACTTCCGCAGTCCACCATTACCAGTAAATATGCACAATTCTACAGTCCACCATTATCAGTAAATATGCACAATTCTACAGTCCATTATCAGTAAATATGCACAATTCTACAGTCCATTATCAGTAAATATGCACTATCTCTGAAGAAGTAAAAGTCATCTAAATAATTCCACATTAAAGAAATCTGTAACTAATGAAGAGGTTGCTGCTAGCAAACACCTTTATATTTCATGGTTTCATCGAAAAATAAAGTGCCTGTTGCCCATCAGAAATACATTGCCTATATTACATTAAAAAAATGATAAGCTAGTAATATTGCAAGAGGAAATGGATGGCAAACTGATAACAAACTCATAGTTAGTATCTTCACCAAGGAGAACATTCTCAGTTCAGCAGCATCCACCCTTTGTGGGAGTAGAACCCACAGCCTTCTGCATCAACAACTTGTTGTGCTATTAACAACGCAAACCAACTTCCCTTAAGCAGCACTAAACTTCTGTTCCCCTGCAGCTCTCAGCTCCTTGTAAAATCTACTCAATACTCAACTTTGCAGCACAAGAAAACTGGAAAAAGCCAAAATGTATTGGGGGTGGGTCAAAAGCCCAAAAACAGGGACACAAACATTGCTTGTATAATCTTGGAAAGTTGCTAGAACCATACATTTTACTGCCAAGCTACCTGTGCAAAACAGAGCAACATACCACTATGCCAAATCAGCTGCTTTGTAAAAGAGGAAGACTGAAACTTAAATGGCTATCATTTAGTGAATTCAGTTCTCACCATAGCTGTCAACCTCTTAGTACAAAACACCTGGACAAACCCAGTAATGAGGGAATACAGCCCTCAAACATTCAGTGAATTCAATTCTTGCCATAGCTGTCAACCTTAGCATAAAAGACCTGGACGAAGCCAATAATGAGGGAATGCAGTCCCAAAAATAGGGACAAATTTCAAATATTCATCTTATAAACTTAGAACATTGCTAGAATAAAAGGTTGTGTTACGGTTGTGTTACTATGTATTTTCTGAAGAACATGAAGTCTGAAATTCAAATGCCTGTCAATTTTACTGCTGACAGAATAAAACAATTTTCAGCAGAGACCCAGGGAGAAATACTGCAGACACGTCTTTGTAAAATGACAGGGCACCAGAGCAAATCCACACAAACACAGGGAGGAGATGCAGACTCCACACAGAAGGCACCCCAGCCAAGAATCAAACCAGAAAACCTATAGCTGTGAGGCAACAATACTACCACTGCACCATCAAATATGCAAAGACTTAAACATTCAGAAACCTGAAGTCTGAAATTCAAATGCCTGTCAATTTTATTTAACATTTGTTAATCAGGACAGTCTGACTTGGAACAAAAAAAAATTCAGCAGAGGCCCAGGAAGAAATAATGCAGACATGTCTTTGTAACATGGGAGGACACAAAAGCAAACCCACACAAACACAGGGAGAAGATAAAGACACCACAAAGAAGGCACCCCAGCCAAGAAGCAAACTTGAGAACCTGCAGCTGTGAGGCAACAATGATACTACTACACCATCAAATATCAAGCACTACAACATTTACAAACCACAGATATTATGAGGAACAGATCAGATCAAACATAAGGCAAAAATCTGAAGGTTTTTTTTTCACAAATGGTGGTGGGTAGGGAATTAAGGTCTTTAAAACCTGCATACAAGGTACAGGATTCAAGCCTGAGGTATTCCCTACCACACACACAAACACCTGTAGTAGCAAACCACAAAAACTAAATATACTGCATTGGGTGCCAAACAGTTGTCATGAGAGCCCAATCAAGACAAAATGAAGTGTAGAAGAATAAAAATATTTCAATGCATTGGCTGCATGACAGCTTAATATCTAGATGGAAACAAAAAAGGTTGTGAGGCATGAAGAAATAAATTACTTTTTTTAAAATACATTAATGGAATGCCAGTCAAAATCAAGTATAAGAAAAACAAGCAGCACTCAACTCAAACCACTTCTTGCACTGCAGTTCTAATTATAATTTATATTCAGCTTTATTAAAGTAACAAGTAACATGCTGAAAGTAGAAATCTCTGATGCCCCCACTTGTAAAAATGTTCCTTATCCAAAAAAAGACCTGCTGCCTGACAACTACTTGTTTCATGGGGAAAACATGATCAAAGTAAAAAATGAAAAGCAAACAAGAAATAAGCTCAAGATACATTGCTTAAAAGGATTACTGTACAGGTTATAGACCACACGATTGGCATTCGGTTTATGGTTAAAGCCTGCAGAGATGACTGTAAGTCTCCAAGTGTAATGAGACTCTTAAAATAATGTAATTCTGTCCTTTATTACAAATACTGACAAATGCATTTCAATACCCAAGGCTTATACATTATCTAGTTAAGTATTCTCTGCATGGCAACAGAAAGGCTTTCAGTGTTGGCAATTCTTTAACAGTATGCTTATTAAAGCTTACTTGCATCTTGCAATCTCAGCCAAGCTTACCTGATGGTCATTAAAGTATTGCTACTTAAACAGAGAGCAACATGCACTTTGAGTAATAAGCAAAAATCAACAGTACAAAAAATATGACAGAAACCAGACCATTCTGCAAAAATCAAGGACAGATGAAAAGCCACTCTAGTACTTGTGTCTACCTTGGATGGGTGGGATTCTCTGCACATTTACACTGCATAACTACTCCTTGCCTTGCTTCGACACATCCAGAGTCACTACATGGGGGAGTGGGGTGTAACAAGTATGTCACAGTTTGAAATGTCTCTGGCTGACTTGTGATGGCCCTGACACATTTGTCATACCTCTCAACCTCAGAGCAAGAAATCTGGACAAAGCCATACAAAGAAATGGGACAAAGGCCCAAAAATAAGGACAATTTTTAAAATATCGCTCTTATAACCTTAGAAAGCTAATAGAGGTCTTGCATTAGTATGAATTTTCTGAATGGTATGAAATCTGAAACTCAAATGTCTGTCATTATTTTCTAACTTCAGTCTTTAATTATTTGTCCCTAATTTGCCAAAAACACAATTTTATGAAAATGGACCAAAAATGTGATGTAAAATATAAAATAGCAACACAATACAGCTGGGAACCTGTCAAAGAAGGGAAACTTTAATATTAGTACTGCTAACTTGAGCAGCTGACAAAATAAAATAATCTACATGCATTTCTGAAATAAAAGTAATCTGATTATTACAGTTATTTCTAATTATAAACCCTCCATGTTTTCTTCCAAAATTGCTATTTTGCGGAGGGATCATTAGGGGAAGATCAACATTTTGAGTCAAAATCAGGGACAGTTCAGAGGTTTGGCTATGCCTAATTCTATAAAACAATTTATTTGCATGTACCTCTCAACCTGTTAATGCAATAAATCTGGACAAGGCCAGATATATTGGGGGAACAAACAGTACTAAAAATTGCTCTTGTATAAACTGGGACATAAATCTGGACAAGGCCAAATATATTGGGGGGAACATATAAACAGTACTAAAAAATGCTCTTCTATAAACTGGGACAGTTGATAGAACAGGTCTTACTTTAGCATGCATTTTTCTGAAGGTTATGAAGTCTGAAACTAGGTGTGTCATTATTTAGTGACTTAATTCCTAAATGATTTGCCAGAAAACCACAAATTTTTATGAGGAACAAATCAAAATAAGAAGCAAAAATCTATTCATTCTTTGAAAATCTGGACAGTTGGGAGGTATGGTTCAGCTGGGGCTGTCTAAGTTTGCCGCCCTTCCCCTCACAAAACCCTGGTCGAATGGAGCCTCCTGCAGCCATTCCAATGATCCATTACTTTGCTATTTCACTCCATTTACCATAAACACTAATGTGCATACTGATTTACTTCTATGATGATTTGAACTTCATTTGAAAGTTTTATTTTTGCATTTTACAGCACAAACACTAAGACATCTGCTAAACAAACTTGGCATTAAACCTTCTCTGCCCTTGAAACTCACATTCACTGAAACAACACTAAAATTCACATTCAAAGAAAATACATTTTACTCGTGGCAGATAAAAATTAATTCTGGGCTGTTTTCAAATCATACACCTTCCTATTGCTTTGAACATTTTTCCAGTAAACAATGAAACAAAACTGTCCAATTCAGAACATTTCCATCATAAAAGTCTACTCAAACTTCTACAGTCCACTATTATCAGTAAATATGCACAATTCTACAGTCCACCATTATCAGTAAATATGCACAATCACTGAAGTAGTAAAAAAGTCATCTAAATAATTCCACATTAAATAAATCTGTAATGAAGAGGTTGGTGCTAACAATCACCTTTATATTTCATGGTTTCATCGAACAATAAAGTGTCTGATGCCCCTGTGGAATAAATTGCCTAAATTACATTAAAAATAAGCTAGTAATATTGCAATAGGAAATGGATGGCAAACTGACAACAGGCTCATAATTAGTATCTTAACTTTCAGTACGGCAGCATTCACCCCTTATGGGAGTTGAACCAACAACCTTCTGCATCAATAGCAAGCACGCAGCCTGTTATGCTACTACTTTAGCACTAAACTTCTCTTCTCCTGCAGCTCCTTGTAAAATCTACTCAATACTCAACTGCATCTCAACTTCGCAGCACAAGAAGTCTGGAAAAAGCCAAATTTATTGGGGTGGGTCAAAAGGGTAAAAACCAGGGACACATTAAACATTGCTTGTATAATCTAGGAAAGCTGCTAGAATAAAATGCTGTGTTACCACAGTACCTCCATACATTTTACTGCCAAAGTCCCTGTGCAAAAAAGAGTCAGAACAACATACCACTATGCCAAATCACCTGCTTTGTGAAAGAAAAATGCTGTGTTACCACTGTACATTTTACAGACAAGGTCCCTGTGCAAAACAGTCAAGAGCAACATACCACTACACCAAATCAGCTGTTTTGTGAACGAGAGGAAGACTGAAACTTAAATGGCTATCATTTAATGAATTCAGTTCTCACCATAGCTGTCAACCTCTTAGCACAAAACACCTGGACAAACCCAGTAATGAGGGAATACAGCCCTCAAACATATTCAGTGAATTCAGTTCTTGCCATAGCTGTCAACCTTAGCACAAAAAACCTGGACAAAGCCACTAACAGGGTATTACAATCCAAAAATAAGGAACATTTTCAAATAGTCATCTTATAAACTTTAAAAAATGCTATAATAAAAGGTCGTGTTACTATATATTTATTGCTAGAATAAAAAGTTGTTTTACTATGTATTTTCTGAAGACTATGAAGTATGAAATTCAAAATGCCTGTCAATTTTACTTCTGATGGAACAAAAACAATTTTCAGCAGAGGCCCAGGGAGAAATACTGTAGACACGTCTTTGTAAAATGGCAGGATACCAGAGCAAATCCACACAAACACAGAGATAAGATGGAAACTCCACAAAGAAGGCACCACAGCCAAGAATCAAACCACAAACCCTGTAGCTATGAGGCAACACTACTGCCACTGCACCATCAAATATGTAAGAGATTAAACATTCAGAAACCTGAAGTCTGAAATTCAAATGCCTGTCAATTTTATTTAACATTTGTTTATCAGGACAGTCTGACTTGGAACAAAAAAACAATTTTCAGCAGAGGCCGAGGAAGAAATAATGCAGACATGTCTTAGTAACATGGGAGGACACAAAAGCAAACCCACACAAACACAGGGAGAAGATACAGACGCCACAAAGAAGGAACCCCAGCCAAGAATCAAACCTGAGAACCTGCAGCTGTGAGGCAACAATGCTACCAGTGCACCATCAAATAAAAGCAAGCCCACACAAACACAGGGAGAAGATAACAGACCCCACAAAGAAGGAACCCCAGCCAAGAATCAAACCTGAAAACCAGCAGCTGTGAGGCAACAATGCTACTACTGCCCTATCAAATATCAAGCATTGTAATATTTACAAACCACAGATATTATGAGGAACAGATCAGATCAAATATGAGGCAAAAATCTGCAAATTGTTTACAAATGGTGGTGGGTAGGGAATAACACCTGCATACAGGGTACAGGGTTCAAGCCTGAGGTATTCCCTACCACACCACCATGAGCACCTAGGGCATTTTCACACACACACACACCTAACCAGTCCAGCATAACACTTCCCTAACCAGTCAGCATAATCACACACACACACTTCCCTAACCAGTCAGCATAATCACACACACTTCCTTAACCACAGTCCAGCATAACTTCAAATAGTAATAATTAACACACACACACTACAAAGCACAGTAATAAAATAATTAGCACACTTACCTGTCCTGGCTGTCCATTCTCCATAATGTACATCCAAATGCCTGCGCAATAATCCAAAGACCCGCGAGATCCAAACCCTATAATCCAAAGACCCGCGAGATCCAAACCCTTCCCGATGATGTGAGACTGACTGCTGGTGTTGCAGTCCGGCCCCGACGCTTTCCCAGCGAGTCTGTGCACTTTAAAAGTGCACAGACGTCTCCTCATGTTTCCATACCAGGACTGCCGGACTGCCTGGAGCATGCGCAGTAGACTCGCAGTAGTCTGGACTACTGCGCATGCGCGAAGTCCGCGAATTTTAAAACTTTTTTTTTTCTTTTTTCTTTTTAATTTCTTTTTAGTTCTTTTTGTTGAGGGGGCTGCAGTCCAGCAGTCCAATAGCACGGGCCACCCCTGCCACACTGTGAATGTAGCAGACTCCAAATCTGACTTCAGACCAGTGACAAGTGGAGTATCACAGGGTTCAGTCCTGGGTCCTCTCCTGTTTGGTATCTAATTCTCTGAATTACAGGCTAACACAGAAGGTCTTTGGCTAAGGGAATTCACAGATGACTGTAAACTAGGAGCCATAATCAAAACTCCTAATGATGTGGACATCCTACAAAAGGGCCTGGTGTCAAAGCCATGGCCTCAAGCTCAATTCCAAAAAAGTGCATTGTCATCCTCTTTGGTAAACACTCTGTACCCATGAAAACAATTGGCTAAGCTTCTGGTGCCATTCTAACGGGATCCAGTATTTGTCTGCCTGGGATGACATGGTCGACAGACCATGATGCTTTGCCAGAGATGGCCTGCACCTGTCACTCCTGGGATTCCAGATATTGGTTGCCCTTGTCACCTATAGTGCCTTTTTTAGGCAAGGTTCAAATGACAAATTCACCACCATAACAGGAACAGACAAGCAAAAACTGAGAGTGATGCTACTCAATACTAGAAGTCTAAATCTCAAAATGCACTCACTCTAGGCACTCCTTAAAATGGAGAACATCGATATATGTGCAGTGACTGAGACCTGGTTCAAGGCTCCAGAGAGCAACCCTGCACTACCAGGCTATAACTCATACCACACTTTTCGGCCATGTAACCTGGACCGGAACACCAAAGGTGGAGGTATGTCCATATTCATTAAGGATATCCACACCTCCAGGCTAGTTGCTCAGCATAATGCAGCCGAGGTTATCCAATTGCAACTAACTCTGGGCAAAACTGCAATCCAAATTGTAGCTTGCTACAGATCACCCACCATGCCCTAGGACTCTCACTCCTCTTTTCTTGATGTACTGGAAAATATTAGGGTTCAACCAAACACCCTAATAATGGGCGATTTCAACTACCTCACAATTCACTGGGAAAACTACTCATGTACCAACTCCTTTGCTCAACGCTTTCTGGAATTCATAAACTCCAATGCCCTGGGTCAACTTATCCACACCTCCACCAGGGGCAACAATATCCTAGATCTAGTCATTACCAACATGAGTGACCGGTGTTCCACACCTGAAGTCAACACCTCATTGGTCCGATCCAACCATAAGCTAGATGTCCTTATCCTGCCCCACCCCCCATTAAGGAAACCATGGTAAAATAATTCTCCAAAGCCAACTTCATGCTTCTTAAGACAGAAGTGGTGAACTTCATGACAACCATGCAGATGGACAATACAGTTACAACTACTGAATCCTACACAATTGCACTATATAAGCACTTACATGATTGCATGGATCATGCTATCCAAAACAGAACCAAGACGCTATCCTCCAAAAAAAGTAGCCAATCTGGTGGACCCTGCCATAAACAAACTGTACAAGAAAAGGAAGAAACTGTTTCAAAAGAGAGTAAAATCCCATGAGTGGAGGAGCTCAGTAAGAATCTGCGATCCCTGATAAAATCCTCCAAAGCTAGTTACAAAAACAAAATTGCCACTGATTCTAAAGACAACCACAAAGTATTCTATAGCTATGTCAAGAATCTCAATGGCAACACTCAGATCTGCTCTGAGTTACAGCACAATGGCACTAAATATACAGACCCAACTGATATTGCCAACATCCTGGCAGATAGTTCAGTGCTAACTTTACCCCCCCCCCCTCACCCCCTAAAGAGCCCATCTCTATACTGGAAGAATGCAAAGTTCCTGTAGTCATGGTTGCACAGTTAAAAACCACACTCTCCAAAGCCAAGAACACAGCATCCATGGGACCAGATAACATCCAATGCTGCGCTCTACATGAACTACAGAATGAACTGGCACCCCACCTAAGTACCATGTTCAATCATAGCCTCAACTCAGGCTTTGTGCCTGCTGAATGGCGCATAGCAATGGTTATCCCACTCCACAAGGGGGAGCCACCATGGATCCTGGGAACTTCTGCCCCATTAGCCTGATGAGCCTGGTCTGCAAGGCCATGGAACGTATCATCATGGAACTTATAAACAAAGACATTGGTAATCTCTAAACTCTGGACCCCACCCAGTTCAGGTTTGTAAAAGGTAGATCATGTCTCCTAAACCTGATAGACTTCTTTGAAGCAATCACCAAAGCTGTAGACAAGGGTAAGGTGGTTCACACAGCCTATCTAGATCTTGCCAAGGCTTTCAACACCATCCCCCACTCTGGAATTATAGATAAACTCACTAAACTAGGTATAAATCCCTATGTCACAAGATGGGTTGCCAAATTGCTCACTGACAGAACCCACACTGTGAATGTAGCAGACTCCAAATCTCACTTCAGACCAGTGACAAGTGGAGTACCACAGGGTTCAGTCCTGGGTCCTCTGCTGTTTGGTATCTACTTCTCTGAATTACAGGCTAACACAGAAGGTCTTTGGCTAAGGGAATGCACAGATGACTGCAAACTAGGAGCCATAATCAAAACTCCTAATGATGTGGACATCCTACAAAAGGGCCTGGTGTCAAAGCCATGGCCTCAAGCTCAATTCCAAAAAAGTGCATTGTCATCCTCTTTGGTAAACACTCTGTACCCATGAACTACAACATAGGCGGTAGTATACTTAACACTGAAAGTGTGATAAGAAACCTTGGGACACAGGTGGACAGTAGTCTCTCCTTTGATAATCACATCGCCACAGTAGTCAGGAAATCCTTCTACATGGCACACCTCATCACAAAAGGTTTATCTTCCAGAAAAAAATAGGTAATTGTTCCCCTGTACTCATCACTCATTAGACCCATTATAGAGTACAATGCCCCTTTTGGTATGTACCTCACAAGACATCTACAACAACTAGAAACGCCACAGAAATACCACACAAAGAGTATTACCAGCCTCAAACAGATGCCCTACGCAGACCATCTAAAAAAACTCCAGCTTTACTCTGTCGCATATCGCCTACTCAGAGGTGATCTCTGCCTAACATACAAAGCTAGGTCAAACCCGGAGCTGTTGGACATGCTCCACTTAAAGAAATCTCAATCCCTCCGAGCTACACACTCTAGGGACTTAAACCTTGTCACCACAATAAACAGAACATGCCAGAGGGATAGATTCCTGTCCGAGAGACTTTCCATACTCTGGAATAAACTACCTATCTATATCAAACAAAGTTCCTCATTAGCACTCTTCAAGAAAAATCTTGATGACTGGATGGGAAATAGGAAATTCACCCTGGGGATCAACTCTGTGGCTCTGCTCGACAGTGGCACAGGAAAATAATTTTCTTGGGTGACAAAAGCCAGGGTACCTTTTGGATGGGCTTGTATAGGCCCCAGGGCTGATAGCCTAGTACATACCTACGAACCTATGAACCTATGAACCATGACTGGGAATAGATCCTCTGCCTAACTAATTTGTTATACTACAGTATTACACTGTTATCGCAAGTGCCATGGAGCCAACAGGGCTAAGATTTGGCCAAAGGGTTATTTCAAGGTGACAGACATCATCAGGTGTGCTAAAGTGGGCAATGGCAAATTTAATGAGTGTGAATTGCATCAAAATCATTGACCTCCACATACACACAAACACACACACATTGTCACAGTTGCCATGTTTGGGATTAGAACTCCTACCCAACTAATTTGGTACACTACAGTATTATGCAGTTATCGCAAGCAACATGGAGCTTATAGGGCTGAGACTTGGCCAAAGGGTTATTTCAAGGTGGCTGACATTAGCAGGTGTGCTAAAGTGGGCAATGGCAGATGCACTGAGTGTGAATGACCTCAAAAACATTGGCCTCCACATACACACACACACACACACACACACACACACACACACACACACACACACACACACACACACACACACACATTATCACAATTGCCATGTCTGGGATTAGAACTCCTACCCAACTAGTTTGGTACACTACAGTGTTATGCAGTTATCGTAAGCACCACAGAGCTTATAGGGCTGAGACTTGGCAAAAGGGTTATTTTAAGGTGACTGACATCAGAAGGCATGCTAAAGTGAGCAATGGCAGGTGTAATGAGTGTGAATGGCCTCAAAACCATTCACCTCCACATACACACACACACACACACACACACACACACACACACACACACACACACACACACACACACACACACACACACGCACATTAGCAATGTCTAGGATTAGAACTCCTATCAAACTAGTTTGCTACACTACAGTATTACACAGTTATTACAAGCGCCATGGAGCTTATAGGGCTGAAAAGTGGCTAAAGGGTTATTTCAAGGTGACTGACATCAGCAGGCTTGCTAAAGTGGGCAATGGCAGGTGTAGTGAGTGTGAATGGCCTCAAAATCATTCATCTCTACATACACACACACACACACACACACACACACACACACACACACACACACACACACACACACACACAATCACAGTTACCATGGTTTGGGATTAGAATTCCTACCTAACTAGTTTGCTACATTACAGTATTACACAGTTATTGCAAGTGCCATAGAACTTACAGGGTTGAGATTTGGCTGATGGTTTACTTCAAGGTGACTGACATCAGCAGAAGTGCTAACATGGGCAATGGGAAGTGCAGTGTGCATGAATGGGCCATAAATCATTCCACTGGAAACACACACCATTACACTCAGTCACACACAACTTTACATTTGACAGGACTGAGTATACAAATGCTACATGAATACTGATTTGTACTATTGTATTACACAGTTATTACAAGCACCACAGACACTATAGGGCTGAGGGCCACCAAAAGGAATTTCTACAGTGATTGACATCAGCATATCATGTGATATCAGACAATTGGATGTGTAGTGGGTGGGACAGGCCTCATAATGGAATTTTATCTGTCACTGTCTGTCTCTCTCTTCCCCACATCAATGTGTGTGTATGTTTGACATATTATAGTATGTGGGCCTTGGATATGTGTGAGTATTCCTATACAATGTGTGTGTGTGAAGCATAAATGGTGTACAATTTGGTGTGTGTGCACAGACATCTGCAAATAACAGATATGTATAGTCCACTGTGTTGTCAGACATGAGCTTCATTTCTCTAAGTGTAGGAGCATGCCCAGTATGACCTTCTGTGTTGAGTGTGTGAATCCATTCCAGGTAGGGTTGTACTCCATTCCAGTGTTTGGTGTTCTCAACCTACAGATAGCAACCTCTTTCTGCAGGCTATCTGTAGATAGGTTGACAATATGGAGTCACAATGGGTGACAGTGGGATACTGTAACTATTGCTGTCTGTGCTGCTTGTGTTAGGTGGTTGGTGTTAGCAGAGATATCAGACATATGTACTATTTTACAAGTATTGTGGTCACAAGCTACGTTCTTGCACCTCCTGCCATTCGTGGTTTATGAGCAGGTTTGCAGCCCACCGTTACTGACTTTGCAGGTAGGGGTAGTACCATGAGATACCCATACATTGGCACATGAGGTGAGGGGGCCTTTGACACGACAGAGGACTGTAGGCCATTTGATAGTGATGCAGGCCATCTGTAGCAAGCCAGTGCATTATGTCACTCCTACATTCCCAGGCTGTGAGTCAGTGGACTCCCCTGTGTTGACAGGGTAAGTGCGAGAGGTGTTAATGGCAATAGTTCCTGTACATATTGACACAATGGTCTGGAAGCAGGCAGGGTGCTGCTTACAGCTAGGGACACACCTGCATAGGACACCTCTTCAGCATGCTGCATTCTGTGGGTATTCCCATACAGAAGTGGGGTCATACCGTACTCACTCCCAACAACAAGGATATAACCTGTGATAAACCTGTGGCTGATGGTGGGGTGAGCTGAGTGCATGTGTGATATGGAAGCTACTTGCAGCTGACTCATAGATATTCCTGGGGCATTCTCCCTTATGCTGCCCTGTGCAGGGACATAGGCAGTCTCTCATCACTTCATAACTGTGCCTTTTGTGGTCTGCCAGTGATTGTCCAGACTACATCAGTATTCCATACTACACGGACAACTAATGTGCTGCTAACCTGTATGGACAATTCCAAAGTTGTGTGCAGTTGACAGTTACATTTTATGCACTCTGTCTATGGTGTCTATATCAGAAGATTGAAATTTCATACTTTTGAATGTTTTTACATTGACCCCTATTCAGCGAATGCTGAAAATAGCGAAACGACAGATAATCAAATTTTTTCCTAGGGAAAGAATTTGTCCATTTTTGTCATTTTGCTATTTTCAGCGCTGTGGTGGAAAGTTACGGGTCGGGTTCAGGTAAGTGTGCGATTGGGCGTGGGTTAGGTGAGTTAGGGTTAGGGCGCGAGGGAGGTATGTGTGCGAGTGTGTGGACGTGAGGGTTAGGGCGGGTTAGGTCAGTTAGGGTTAGGGCGTGGGTGAGGTCAGTGTGTGATAGTGACAAACCTTAGGGTTAGGGTTTGGGTTAAGTAAGTGGATAGTTAGTGGTGTTTGTACAGTTTAGTGTAGGGTTAGCTGTAAGATTTTGGGTGTATGTGTATGCATTGCTGTTTGTTTGGTGTGCTTGTGTTGTGTGTATGTGAAAAAAATTGCTATTCTGAATGTTCGATGTCAGCATTCGCTGATTAGGGGTCAATGTAAGAACATTCGAAAATGTGAACTTTCAGTGTTCTGATATAGACCCCTGTCTAGGGTACTTCCACAGGTGTACTGTGTGTATGTATGGGCCCACATTCATGGCATGTCCATCTTTCAGACGGTGACAGATATTGACATCTGGACAGTGAATATGGATGACTGCTGACATGGGTATTGCTGAGAAACATTGTGGTTGGCACTGCAGTTATCAAAAAATGGCCCTGTCATACACAGTACTGCCCAGAGGCCACCAAGACACAACCCACCATGCCTACATGCTGAGCACTTCCACACAATATTGAAAGCATGACAGCCTAAGACATGGACACCTGCATATTGTACACATGCAACAATCTATCATGTAGATTGGGCCAGCTCGGGCAATCTGTGCTCCATTGTTATTACACCTCACACTTACATGTTACTGCATTTATACATAGGATTGTGGGGAGGGGGGGCACACCTGATGACTTTAAACATTTGCAATGACTGTGTTGGTGTTTCAGGTACTCTGGTGGCTTTCATTTCATTTTGTATTCTGACCTATCATGTAGACTGGAGGCATATCAGTAGAGTACAGATCTTAGGTATTATTGACCTACATTTTGTTTCACACTTCTTACCCTTCAGAACTAACATAGAACTGCCAGACCTGTTGTAGTCTGTCTGTGTAGGTCAGGAGGGGGGCTGTTAACCATTACCATCAATTGGAGGCCTTGGCCCAGCCTTTCTTTATGGTCATCTACTCCTGTCCTGCTGGCTGAAGCTGATGGTGGGTATGTGAGTCTCACTGACATGCATGTGCATGTCCTATGGACACACATTTGGGCCACCACATGTACTGCAGTGGGAGTTATCACCTTGTCTAGTACTGCCTAGTATTTTGACAGCAGTATGTGTTATGGATTTCATGCTGCCCATATAGGTGTCCACTATCTGCTGCTATCTCATTCAGCCATCAGATTCCCTTGCATACTCATGTCCATACCATAGATACAACTATGAGAACATACTACTACTCTATTCAGCAATTGATAAGAAGACTGACTTACCTTGTGGCAGAACCAGTACTGAGGATGGTGCTGGAGAGATGACTATGTCGGATGCACATAGTACACAGGTTCATAGGTTCATAGATTGGTACTTGGCTATTAGCCTTAGGGCCTACACAAGCCTAGCCATAACAATTCACTGGCTATTTCTTCCCACACTATTTTCTTCCCTAGTCTCCTGTCTAGCAGGGCATCTGACGTGATCCCCGGAGTGAATTTCCTTTCTCCCATCCAATCATCAAGGTTCCTTTTGAAAAAGGCCAAAGAGGTGCTCTGCTTGACATGTATGGGCAGTCTATTCCAGAGTCTGGGGAGTCTCTGGGTCAGGAACTTATCTGTCCAGCATGTTTTGTTTATTGTGATGACAAGGTTTAGATCCCTGGAGTGTGTGGGTCTGAGGGATTGGGTTTTCTTTTTCTTTAAGTGCAGCATGTCCAAAAGCTCTGGGTTTGACATGGCCTTGTATGTTAAGCAGAGATTGCCTCAGACTAGATGATATGTGACAGAGTATAGCTGGAGTTTTTTAAAGCAGTCAGCATAGGACATCTGCTTTAGGACTGTGATTCTTTTAGTGAGGTATTTCTGCGGCCTTTCCAGTTGTTGCAGATGCCTTGAGAGGTACACACCAAATGGGGTGTTGTATTCTATAATGGATCTAAATGAGGGTTGAGTACAGTGGGACAATGACCTCCTTTTTTCTGGATGAAAAGCCCTTAGTGATGAGGTGTGCCACATAGAAGGATTTCCTGACTGCTGTGGCAATGTGGTTATTGAAGGTGAGACCACTGCCCACCTGTGTTCTACTTGTGGTGTTTAGTGTACTACCACCTATGTGGTAATTCATGGGTACATGATTTTTCCCAAAGGGGATAACTATACATTTCTTGGCATTGAGCTTGAGCCCATGGCTCTGGCACCAAGAATCTGTTTCTGTAAGGCCCTTTTGTAGAGTATCCACATCATTTGGGGATTCAGTAATGGATCCCAGTTTGCAGTCATCTGCGAATTTTGTAGCCAGAGTCCCTTAGTGTTGGCCTGTACTTCAGAGAAGTGGATGCCAAACAAGAGAGGTCCCAGGACTGAACCCTGAGGTACTTTACTTGTCACTTGTTTGGAGCTGGATTTGGAGTCAGCTACTTTTACAGTGTGTGTTCTGTCAGTAAGCCAGTTGGCCAACCATCGAATGACGTAGGGATTAATGCCCAGCTTAGTAAGTTTATCTATGATTCCAGAGTGGGGATGGTGTCAAAGGCCTTGGCGAGGTCCAGATAGGCTGTGTGGACAGCCTTCCCTCATCCACAGCTCTGTAGACTGATTCAAAAAAGTCAATCAGGTTCAGCAGACAAGATCGGCCCTTCACGAACCCAAACTGGGTGAGGTCCAGTGTTTGAAGGTTACCAATGTCTTTGTTTATAAGTTCCATGATAATACGTTCCATGACCTTGCAGATCTGGCTCATCAGACTGATGGATCAGTAGTTCCTAAGATCCAAGGTGGATCCCTCCTTGTGGAGTGGGATAACTGTAGCTGTGTGTCACTCAGTGGGCATGAAGCCTGAGGTGAGGGTATGATTAAACATGACACTTAGGTGAGGTGCCAGTTAATTTTGTAGTTCATGTACTACACAGCCTGGGATGAAATCTGGTCCCATGGATGCTGTATTCTTATCTTTGAAGAGTGCATTTTTTACCTGTGTCTCCATTATTATTATTACCAGAATTTGGCAATCTTCCGGTATTGAGATGGGCCATTTAGGGGGTGAGAGGGGGGTGAATTTGGCACTAAAGCTATCTGCCAGTATATTGGCAGTATCCTTGGGATCAGTATATTTAATGCCATTCTGTTGTAGCTCAGAGCAGGTCTGAGCATTGCCATTTAGATTCCTGACATAGCTATAGAATGCCTTGTGGTTGTCTTTGGAATCTTTGGCAATTTTATTTTTGTAACTAGTTTTGGAGGATTTTATGAGGGATCTCAGCTTCTTACTGAGGCTGGTAAGGGTGTTTTTTGCATCCTGGGATTTTCCTTTTTTCTGCAACAAGTTTCTTCCTTTTGTTGTAAAGTTTGTTTATGACAGGTCACCACCAGATTGGCTTCCTTTTTTTGGAGGAGACCATATTGGTTCTATCTGGCATGGCACAATTCATGCATGAGTGGATGTGCTCATACAGTGCCTTAGTGTAGGACTCAGCAGTCGAACTTTCAGTTCCCGCCTGCATGGGTGTCATGAAGTTTGTAACTTCTGACTTGAGTAGCATGAAGTTGGCTTTGGAGAAGTTTTTTATGGAGGTTTCCTTACTGGGGGATGGGGGTAGGATGTGAATGTTAAGGGTGATTAGCTTATGATCTGACTTGACCAACGAGGGGGTGACCATAAGTGTGGTGCATCAATTTCCCATGTTGGTAATGACCAGGTCTAGGATATTGGAGCCCCTGGTGGGACTATGAATTAGTTGATCCAGGGCATTGGAATTTATGAATTCCAAGAACCACTGGGCAAAGGTTTTGGTACACAAGTAGTTTTCCCAGTTAATGGCAAGGTAGTAGAAATCACCCAGTATTAGGGTGTTTGGTTGTACATTACCCTATACATAGTAAAGCACAGGCAGCGTCATGTTTGGCATCCCTTTTACTGTATGTGCGAGTCAGAGAGAGGTGTCATTCCATGGGTCTCTACCATGTCAATGTATGTGCTATGCATTGTCTCTTTGCCAAATCCTGGGAATACTGGGCACGCCTCCTTCTGCCTACATGGGTAGGCTCAGGTGGTTCCTCCTCTGAGTCCCTCTGTGCCTGTGATGGCCTTGGTAATGGTGGGGGCTGTGTAGCCTTCCACTGTGCTGTTCTTGCTGCAGCTGTTCCCGTAGGAGCATATATGTGTAGCATGGCACATACTATGAACATTTGTGTACATGTAGCTGGAGAGTACTGCAAGGCTCCACCAGATATGTCCAGGCAGTGGAACCATCACTTGAACATCCCAAACACATGCTCTATTATGATTTTGGTTTGTGCATGAACCTCATTATGGAGTTCTTGTTCAGGTGTGTGTGCATTTCTGAGGGGTGTCATCAGCCATGGCTCCAGTGAGTAGCTAGCATCCCCCACTAGGTGGCCATATGGGATGTCCCATATGACAAAATATGTACAGCTGTGTCATATGCCAGATGTGGGAGTCGTGATAACTTCCAGGGGTGCCAGCACACACATTCAAGATAATTCCCTGGGCATCGCACATGACCTGGCAGTTGATGGAGGGTAAGCCCTTGCCATTTATGCAGATACTACCCCGCTCACCGGGTGGTGCTTTGATGTGTATGTGTGTGCAGTCTTTAGCACCCACTACCTCAGGGAATTCTGCTATTTGGTGGAAGAGACGCATATTGCTGGTCAACATCTCACGGGTTTTGAGGAAATAAATGTGCTCACCAGCATGTGCTGACATGGCATCCAGGAATTGGTGGAATACCCTGGAAGCTAATGCCTGTAAGATCTCCATAATTTTTATTATTTTTTTTTTATTTATTTAACATTTGTTGACCGGGAAAGTCCGACTAGGATCCACAGATCCTGTTTTCAGCGGAGGCCCGTGGAGAAATGCTCCACACACATGTCTTTAGAATGTGGGAGGAAACCGGAGTACCCGGAGGAAACTCACGTGAACACAGGGAGAGCATACAAACTCCGCACAGAAGGCACCCCTGCCGAGAATCGAAACAAAGAACCTCTTGCTGTGAGGCGACAGCATTAACCGCTGCACCACTGCGCCACCCTCCCTGGGGATGATATCCCCAGTTGTCTTTAGAAGGTACCTGTGGCTAGTATTCTTAAGCCTACATATACCTTGGTACCCACTGGGATGGGTTCCCCTATGTTGGTTCTGTGTGTAAGGCATGGCCGGCACAGCTCAATAATTTGCTGTAGGACTTATAGTTCCTGTCCACTGTCAGAGATCCAGAGGGGTCAGTGAAAACTGCACACCAACATGTGATTGATGTTGGTACTGATGTTTCTGGGAGGACAAGTATGTGCCATGATCCAGGTAAGCTTACGTATGGCAAGTTATAAGATTTGGTTGGACAGTAAAATCTAGAAAAATATAACTAATAGTTCATGTGTTTTTATTTTTGCATGAAGCTATTGATAAATTAAAACACTTATCATCACAAATTTGTTAATTACACATTGGCTTTGGGTGAATGAATCAGCCAATTATTGTTAGCGGACATACAGTCAAAATTGTGTGTTCACTGCCCCCCCTGGGTTATTGCAATTGTGATGATCACATTCTTACCTTGCTTCATTTCTTCCAAGACCATCCTCCCTACCAAGTGTGGAGTCATCTGCACAGATTAAGCTAAACATTTTTCTTTGATTATTGATGATAATTTGTCAGATATATGCAATTATCTGTATGTGTGAGGTGGGCATAATTAGTCTGTGTATTACTGTACCATCTGTGATAGTGTGAGCAGGGTTAGCTTGTTATTATATAAATTGTTTTAAATATTTAGTAAAGGTATTAATTTTATTCCTTTGTTTGTTGCTTATTATAATGGGTGATCCTGACAGTGGAAGTGTAGGACTCTTACCACCTGATGTCAGAGTATTGGGAGACACTAATGATGGTGGCCAAACACAGGTACAGTTGGGAGGTGCATAGTTTGAATCAGACACTGTGGTTGACATTCAGCCACACCCAGAATTTATCTCAGTCATAGCTAGTAGGCTTATGCATACCTATTCCAGTGAGCCCTCAGATATTGGTCAGGGGGAGGGTGACACACTTGATCACAGTAGTGTGATTACTATGGGTTCAGTGCCAGCTGCCTCCGGCTTAGCCAAAGTGTGGGCAAGGTGCCACTCAGGAGGGTTGTTAGGGGTGCTTGGAGGAGGCCTGCTGTCCATCCTCCACCAGATCCTGGTGTGTCTTTATGTGCACTCGATGTATGTTTAGGGCTGCCGTGGAGGCACAGGAATGTTCCACTAGGGTGTCTGAGGACATGATTAGAGTTGTAGATGTGGCACAGGCTGATGCATATGACTACCTCCACTGTGTGACTGATTCAATGTATCAGATGAATGAAACGATGGAATGGGCAGTGTTTGTAATGGAACATCTCCTCCGAGTGGTACAGCATCCACATGGACATAGGTCAGTATCATCACCTGATGTTAGTTAACATGGCAATGCCCAATCATGCTCCCATAGTGGCACTAATTCCACTGCTCCATCAGCAATTGAGGTGTCCACATCCAGACATGGTAGACCATGAGGTTGTGGTCCTGAGCTTATTCATGAAGAGAGCTCATCCAGCAGACATCAGTCACATTCAGGCAGCAGCAGCACATCTTACTGTGGGCATGGACATGTCAGTGCAACTCCTGGCAGAGCCAGTTGTTATGGTCAGGGGGTGATGACTAACTGTTACCTGTACCATGCACAACTCATACCTGTCTGACATACCAGGATGCAGAACTAGTACAGTGCTTGGATGTGTTTTGTAGACACTTGCACACATATTTTGACTTGAATTCCCAGAGAGGCACACAAATATAACAGTTAGATGGGTCATTCATGAGACTTACAGCTCATTCTGTCTCAGTGCCATTTGATACTTTATCAAAATTTCTGTCTTCCTGCCTGTCTGTCTTACTCACAGGTACTCACTACCTTTTGTATCAGCCTTGGCCTCATGTCCCCCCAAACTACACCCTGTGCACATGATGACAACTGTGCCATATCCTTGGTTTTCTATCTTTTGGATACAGAGATACATAAGTCTTTTGACTGATGCCCATAGTGCATAGCCAAATAAGTGCTTAGTATATACAAAAATGTGTTTATGATGCTCTTTTTTAAAATAGTGCTGCTTTCTTACAGGTTTTTATATCATGTGTATCTTTGATGCATGAGGCCTATTAGTTGACAGAGAGCAAATCTACTGACATAAGTCAGCAGTATCACATATTGATATCACTGCTGTAAAAGTCACTCACCTTCCACTTAGTTACATTAGCAAGCAACAGTATGCAAGCATTTGGCATTCATTTGTGTTCTTAGCCATTTATTTTCCTGTTCCGCCTTCATCATTTACCCTGATAGTCCTGCAGTTACAAGTGTTTTAATTCAGTGAATAAAAATCAAAATAACCAGTTGTACCATGGTAACAACTTTATTCATAGACAGCAGGACAACAAGTGGTAAGTGCTTTCAGGGAATCAACCCCTTCCTCAGACCATGATCATAACAAATAGCAATGGTCCTTAAATTCTTAAAACAATTAAAAGCAATAAACTTTTAAAGTCATATTATATACGCTGATAATAAAAACACTTACATAACATATAAAACTCTGATACACAAATGCAACACAAAACAATAACAACAATAATAATAGTTAATAATAAAAATATATATATTATTATAGCCAAAATCTAACTAAAATCAGCTATAATGACAAAACATACATATGTTATATAGATATAATATATATGTGAGAATATATATATATATATATATATATATATATATATATATATATATATATATATATATATATATATATATATATATATATATATATATATATATATATATATATATGTGTGTGTGTGTGTGTGTGTGTGTATACCTATATGTAATACTATACACTAGATTTAAAATCTTATATAATCTGAACTCAAATAAGAATCATAAGGGAGGGGTAGCTGATTACCATTAATGTTTAAGCATTTTTTTCTTTAAAAATGGTTTCAATTATACTTTATTGTTCAAACCAGGGGTTCTGTCAGCATTGTATAACATGATCCATTTTTGTTCAGCTGCCTCTATTGCATTCACCAAATCCCCTCCCTTATTCTTCTCTAATAAAATTTCTAAAACCAGAAATTTAAACACATGGTCCTTCCCTTCTTTTTTGTTGTGCATAGCAAGGCTAGATTCTTTAGCATTCTTGATATCATGATAATGTTCTAATATTCTATCCTTAAATCATCTGTTTGCTTTACTGACATAAAAAGAAAAGCATACTGTACAGTAAGCAAAATAGACAACATTTGATGTCTAACAATCTGCATAATGACTACAATTTAATCTAAAGCCTAGGTCGGGGTGTATAAATGTGTTTCCTAAATGAATGTGTGTGCAGACTGCACAACTTTTACATGGGTAAGTACCTTTTCTGTCAGATATATGTGGTTTATATAATACATCACCTCTATAACATAAATAACTCTTCAAATTCTTATTATTCCGAAATGTAAATTGAGGGCTAGTACACAACCATTACATGGGTAAATAAAGGTTGAGAGCATTCCCTAGCATCCATTTTACTGTATGTATGCATATAGGATGAAGAATTTACCCCCTTAGGTAGTGAGCATGTATACTAACCATTGCATCTTGGCCAGGGCGAGGACATACTGTGCATACCTACATCTACCTACACTCACAGCAGCTGGTGCATCCCTTTCTGACTCCTCACCTGTGGGTGGCTGTGGTGACCTTGCCAGTGGTGGTGAGATGTGTGCCCCTGTCTCTTGGTGTTCCTGCTGAAGTTGTTTTCTCAGAATAATATTGTGAAGGATAGCACAGACAGTGAACATTTCAGCACAAGTACAGGGATTGTTCTGCAGGACTCCCACTGATGTATCTAGGCACCAGAACCATGACTTCAGTGGCCAAAACACACACTCTGTGATATTTCTCATTTGAGCATGTGCCTCATTATAGTGTACTTTGGTAGGTGTGTGTGCATTTCTGATGGCTTGAGTGCATACCCTGTATTCCCAAGTAAATGACCTTATGGGATATTCCCCCTAGAAAACCTCTGATACAGTTGAGAGTTGTGCCAGATATGGGAGTTGTGGTAACTACCTGGGTTGCCAGCATACACATTCAGGATGATTCCTTTAGTGTTACACATGTGGGTGGAAGCTCTATCATTTTACGTACACCCTTTCTTGTTCCCTGGCTGGTGTTTTGATTTCAATGTGTGTGCAGTCTGTGGCACGCAACATTTTAGGGATGTTTGCTACAGGGTAGACAACCTGCATAGTTGTAGCACTTTCCTCAGGTGTATGGGGAAAATGTATGTAGTCACTGGCATGTTGTAGCTTAGCATTCAGGGATTGATGGAGGATCCTGGATGCTGATGCCTGTAACACCCACAGCATATCCCTTTTGGGTCTCTGGATGGTTCCTCTAGCTAATATTCTAAGTGCTACACATACCTTATTCTCCATAGGAATTGGTTCCCTTTGGTCTGCCCTTGCTCTCAGTTGAGGACAACAGAGGTTGCAGAGTTCCTGTAGAGTGTCTCTATCCACCCTGTACTGCTCTACAATGTCCACTTCATGCAGACCATGAAAATTTAAACAGGGTCTAAACACCTTTCTTCTTTTTTACTGAGGCTTATTTTGCAGCTGCAACAGCATAGATTTGGGCTGTTTGCACATACACGTATAAGAGCAACAGCAACCACTTACATTGTTTCCAAGTAGAGTAGTTTCCGTAGTTGTATTCCAATAGGTTTTAGATTTCACAGGCAAAACCTGCACTGAGTCTACATGATTACTTTACAGCTTGTGGAATAGCTCCTCCATCTTGGATTGGTCTATTAGCATACAATACAGGTGCTTATGCATTAATTAGCATGCCACAGTATTTACAGTGTTTGCGCAGCTCTACATGGCATGTAGAGCGACTTACTGAGTACAAAACAGCATTACCATGCGCGCATCATGCCACAACATCCACATGGTTTTAGGGCACTGTGTAGGCTTTATTGAATCCAGTCCTTTGTTTTAAATTCACATATTTGTTTTTATTGATTTTGTTTAAACTGATACAAAGTATAATTTATACAATATTTATCAAGTTAGCAGATACTTAAAGATCACACTTGTTCCTCTTAACCTAACATTTTATTTTTAATAATTCATCCCTGTTGATAATTTTATCTGAATTTTCTTATAATAACTTTAGATTTTACAAATACTTATATTTAGATACAGTATCTTCTGTTCTTACCACGATATCATTCATTTCATTATGGCATACAACAATGGCTTTGTAATAATCTGATTAATTGCAATCACTTCTCCTGCTATGATTAATAAAGTCCATATCTATAAGCATTGTGACAATTGGGGAGAGATGGGCGAAGGCTGCCAGCCTAGTCAAATAGAATGTGATATATAATCCTGGCATTTGTAAATAAATGTTAAAATACAGGCATGTTTTCTTAAGTGTGAAAGAATACTGTGAAATGTGGAACTGTGAAGTATGTGACAACATTGCATTCGACTGGCCCAGTGAAGCATGGTGTGACCCTTTCATGTTAGAATTTGGCTCCAGTGAGTCTGGATGAAGGTTTCATGCCCATTGTTTTAAGGCTAAAGTTTATGACTAGAATTTAGATGTGGAATGTGTTTTATTGCTCTGGTTTTCTGTTAGAGGATACACGTGAAATGATTTTTATTGTTGTAAGTTTCTGGGCAGGTGTGAGATTGCTAAATAATGCAGTTTGTTTGCCTGGGAAAACCTAAGTGTCAACATGATGTAATTTGGGAGAGACCTGGCAGACATGTTTGTTAGTAATGTTTAAATACTGTTTTCTCACAAGAGACTGGGAGCATTTTGATCTTGGATATCTAACTCAGCACTCTGCCTGAGCTCACATGTAAGTTTCTGGCACTGTGATTTCTTGTAGCAATAGTTAAAGTTAGTAAAGATTAATTAGGTATTTTTCTTTGAAATCAGACCTGTCCTATTGTATTATTTTAAGTTTCTGTGTGATCTCTGAACTCTTAGATATCTCTGTGGTGTAGTAGTTTTGTCTTGTGTTTTAATTATTTATTATTAAATATTTTAAAAACCTTTACCTGTGGCTGGTTTGTGTAGAGATAAGCTCTAGGGTACATTGCATATTTATAGAGGTTATTGTAATAGGCCACTCTAAAATAAGCCTTAGACTGTATAGTCACATTACCACTGGGTAATGATATTGCACAGTAATAACTGGATACCCTTTTAAGGGCCTTTTAGTAGCTGATATTATTAGCTGGGTGGTGGCAGGGAATACTACCGTATGGTCTGGGTAAAGGGGCACAGCTGGAAAATCTGTGTCAGTCTTTCCCAGGAGTGTCTGTGAAGTTGTATAGATACTTATCTCAAAGTGTGTGTGTGTGTGTGTGTGTGTGTGTGTGTGTGTGTGTGTGTGTGTGTGTGTGTGTGTGTGTGTGTGTGTGTGTGTGTGTGGTGTGTCAGCTACTTGGCAGGGACACAAAGCACTGGTTGGATGGAGAGGGTGCTAGAGGTTTTAGCTTGCCCAGCTAGGTTGATATCTGGATCCTATAGCTGTGCCAGTGGGGAGTCTTATTGGGGACCTGGTGAGCAAAGGTGCAACCAGCCCCAGACTGACTGTGATCTCTGTGTGCACTTAAGGGAAATTGTACTTTACTGTGTGTATTATTTATCCTTTTCTCTCTTCTAGGAGACGACCTCCCTGGTGTTAGTGGTGAGGATTGAGGCTCCTTGATTGCTGGGCCAGGGCACGGTGGTCACAAGCATTACAATGGATTTATACATGCAGGAATTAGACAGCACATAAGATTCCAAAACTGTACATGTATCAGTCCACAAAGTTTTGAAATGTCTTGTATCATATTCCATTATTTCTGAGATGCATTTCTCAAATTACTGGACCGCCGTTCTAAAACAGTTAACCGTTTAAAATTATTAGAAGCAGTGTGGAGTAAGCATAATAAAGTGTTGTCTTTCTGAAAATGCATCCAATAGTAATTTAGACAGCTCTATAATGCCTACCTGACTCCTTAGGATTTGTCTATCATGGGTAAAACTGACTTATCCCTTTCAACTCCATAGCTGAATCACTTCATATTTATTGACCATTTGACTTGGTCCAATCCATGTTGTTATGTTTATCTTGAAGTATAAAGAATGCAATATGCCGAATATGAGTTTCGAATCATACAGTTATCTTCGTGGTATTCTAGCATTATGGAACTGTGATATAAGCAGCTCACTATGTCTTATTTCTGTTTGGAAGAAATGTCTTGATTGTAAAGCACTGACTAATGCAGAAGATAAAAGCACTCAAAATGGCATTTAATTGTTAATTTTTATTACTGCATTATGTCACCTCATGCAACTTTCTAACATCTTCTGTGTTTGAGATGGATGTTGATTAATATGAGTAGACAATGGGCACCAAAGGCAGGAACCTTTCTGAATATAATTTCCTGGTCAGTGGTGCAGTTTATAGACATTCATTAGGTACTACTATTGTAGTGCTATGTGTACTACTTAAAATGTTTGGTTTATGCTCCCATGTTGAGTTACTGGGTTGTTTAACCTGCTTCTTTATATTTTTGTACACAATTTATGAAAAGTTATAATTGTAAAAAAGTGGGATTATTGCCTTTATTTAGTAAAACTGAAGAAAAAAAGGAAGAAATGGCTGAGCCTTATAAGGCTGAGCAAAATATGAGATCTTAAAAGACAGGTTAAAACAAGGGTAAGAAATGTAAAGTGAAGGGTGAAATGCTGGACCAGAATTAGAGCAATATAGGAGAAGCACAACATAGCTAACAACACATGGACAGAAAAGAGATGGACAGAGAACTGGGTGCCTTAAGGTAGAATACAGCAGATGGAACATAATAGTCTGGAATTGAAAGATATTTAGGAATATGACCAGTTTACTGGAAGATCCCCAGGCAGAGATATTTATTAGTTGCTGCCCTGTGATAGGGTACCAGAGAAATCGGTGACAACCAGTGTGGTATCAATGTACAGGGAGGACATGAAGGAAAATCTTGGGAGATGCCTAACAAAATTATTAGTTAAGCTCAAAGAAAGGCTCATGGGGGAGAAGCTTGTTACTTTTACCAGGGTAACAACCAATACAGATTAATGACCAGAATAAGCTGTAAGTGACACATAATACAGGTTTGTGACTGGGCTACTGGAACACATGATAGGGGCCTACATGTACACATAGGCTATCTGGACTTTCTCAAGGCCTTTGACTTGATACTACAAAGGCACTGCTCCTGGATGATTAGGAGCAAGGCTAAGGCTAAAGGCCAGGACTGCTGCATGGCTAATGTAAGGGACACAAAACAAATGGGTAAGAGGATGATATCAACAATATGCATATAGGCTAGTATTGTTCATCCGAAGTCATTTCTGGATTTGGTAATCTTTGGCATATTTGATTCAGATAGAGCAGAGGGAATACTGAACAGGATCAAGTATATGCTGATGACACAAAAATAAGTATAATAATGTAGGATGGTGCAGGGAAGATTCTGAAGTGCTAGCAATTAGGCCGAAATGTTCCTGATGCAATTCAGTACAGAGAATTGCAAAATACTGTGTGTGGACCACAACAACTCTTTTGTGAATTGTCAGGTGGAGGGTGTCACCTTGATGCCAATTTAGCAGGAAAATTGTTCTGGGTATTGACCACAAATTAACTGGAGTGCAAGGCCATATGGAGAGCACAGTAACAACAGCACACAAAACATGCTTATCTGTATGGATTCCAGATGCATTAGTAATGTTTCTGCTCTATGCAGCCCTTGTAAGGCTGAAAATTGCACAATGCAGGCAGTTTTGCAGGTAATGGAATAAGAAGGACTTTAGCATGTTTGAAGATGTATACAAGAAAGCTGCCAAAAAGGCTGACTAAGATGGACTAGAATGGATATAAGATGAGGTGAAAAAATCTGGATTTTTTTCTAACTAGAACCAAGAACTAAAAAGAAGCCATTGTTTTGAGTGTTTAAGGCCATAACATGAGGATGTGAAGGATTTTGCCGAATAGGAAAGTAGAGAAGAGAGGAATGAGAACAGGCAGTAAATAGTTGGGATGAACTACTTACTAGATCTAAGAAAGAACGTCTTTATAGAGAAGGATGTGGTCCAGTAGAATGAACCAATAAGCATGGGTTGGGAGAAGAAATCCCTAGTCATTTGTGCAGTAGGGTATGGGACATGGAGAAATGAAGTGACAGAAGATATAGAAGAGGGGAAGGTAAAATACTAAATGCACTTAAAAGTATATGATGTATGTTTATTGTCTCCTTCTGTCATCAGGGAATATAATTTAATGCTGAACACTCATTACAGACATTGCATTTTCAATCCCTACCTTATGGGTTATATTAGTAGTCTTGGCTACATACAAAGCAGAATGAGTAAGGGGTAACTTTTTAAACTGAACTTATTTCTTAATTTGATAAAGGAATTTTGCTGATTTTTGTTTTGCTTTGTTGTTTTGTGTTTCAGCTATAACCCAATTCACAGTGACAGGGGTAAATACGATATGTATATGAATAATTGAGTGTATCCATTCAACTGGTATGCTTTTGGGATGTGTGAGGAAATGAGACTACCTAGAGAAAACCCTTGAAGATGTTTGGGGAACATGAAAACTCCACACAGACAGAGGCTGGAGGTAAGGACTGAATATTGGACTCAAAAGCTGGCAGAGAACTGAACACTTAAGTTATTATGCTAATAAAGCTGATATCCTATGTTTACTGTATGGAAGGAGATCATGGACTCACTTTTTCTACCTGAAGACTACTCATGATGGAGGAGGGTAGTAGCAAATGCTTTTGCCCCCCCCCTCCACACATCAGGTGAGTGTTGAATAGGACTGTGGCTTACCAGCCGGCAAAGGCCTTCCTTAGAAACCCGGATAGAATCATGGGTGGGCCTATCTTAGCACCAGCCTTCAAGAATATAGTGTGTCTATATATTTTAAGGCTATAATGGGTCAGTTAGATTATTATGAGTCTTCTGTAGGTGATATGATGACTGTTTCCTGCTAACGTTCCCTAAATTCCTCCAGGGCAATATGGGTTGTGTTTAATGGGACCCTTATATATAAAGTATTCGAAGTTGGTCAGATGCCAGAAACTTCTTTTATGTAATATGATTCCTGGTGGATGTTAGACAGTTAGTGATCCTGATATCTTGTTTTTGAACGTTAGCATAACTGCTGCTCTTGTTTGCACTGGTCTGTATTCATACAAGTACAGAAAATATTTTGATCCCATTGGCCTGAGGAAATTGTGTTCTATTGTGATGTACTAAAATTAATGTACTTCTTCAAATATATAAGCTGATTAAAGTACCAACTTAACCCTTTGATATAGCTAGTGAAATACACTGTACAATCTTTATGTAAAAGGAGAAAATGCTTCTAACTTGCTCTTTTATCACATAATTTTGTTGTATTTATAACGAAGAAACGACAAAAGAAACATTTCATTTTGTAATGGTTTATAATGCAGATTGTGAGTATCAATGTATTGGGCAGGAGGCTTGTTGTAAAGACACCAGTGATTGACACTCTTAACTGCAATCACTGGTGTGTCACTAGTGAGTTTTGTTCTTTAAGATTAAGGTTGTGATATCCAAGAAATTTTATCTTTCTCTGAGACACAGCAATTTTTAATTGTTTTTTTTTTTTTTTTCAGGTTTGTGTCCCATTGCTGTTTTATGATTACAGTTATATGTGGCATTAAAAAAATCTTGTATCATAGAGCCTGATGTATTTTATTGATTGTGAAATGATGCAAAGTTTAAATTGCAGAATAGTATATTAATTTTATGGTGTACTGTACTATATATATATAAAATGCATTTTGTTTTATATATTGTGTTAAATATCATTATCTATGTATCATGTCTTGTGTATTTTTTGATATATCATAATCTTTGTTTGCCTCTGGTTGGGTCAGGACTGGAAAGAATCTCTGTTCAGTTCATTTTCCCAGTTTGCAAACAAATAAGTAAAATTAAAAACATGATAAAATATATCTTTCTATTCATGCCTTTGATTATCAGTAAAGGGGTCATCTGTCTAAAGGCCAGCAACACTTACCAATATAGTCTTCACACTTTGTATACTGATTCCAAACTTATAGAGGGGAAAGCTCTCCATAAACTCAACGTTGGATTTCACTGCCTTCCATCAGCAGTCTTTGATATGCATCTATACATTGTAACTCTGTTCTGCACCATGAAATAATGTCTCCTTTTTATGTGTTAATTAATATATACCCATTAAATAGATGGTTTAGTAGAATAACAAAGAAAGTTAAGGTTACAGGCAGTGAAAAATGTCATGTAGATTAAGTCATGATTGTTTCAAGTTTTAGCCTGCATTCTTTGCAATATTGTTGTTCAAACACCTGATGCTTCCCACATCTCTCCTGAAAAGAGGCATTTATACCTCTTGAACCTTGTTTAGTAAACAGATAAACAAATGTCAAAAACAGACAAGTTAATAAATCATCAAAGTACACACGCACGAGTCATCATAGATAGTATGCTTTTAGTTTCAGAGTTAAACCAGATATTTTTTATAGGATGTATCATTGTTGTGGTCAGGAATTGCTATTGGTATTTTCAGCTATAAGAACTGTACAGTGATAAGTCATCTGGAAATAGACCTCCTTATTATGAATAAAAGGTCTGTTATTTTAAGCAGTAGTGTACATCCAGTGATTATAACATTTTTCCATTAAACTTAATCAACTATTTGAAGTAAATTAGTGACACAAGGATGTGTTGTGACATACAGGTAATAATTTAAGAATGTCATAATGCATGAAGATATATTACTCATGTATTTCTAATAGGTTTTCTAACATCAGCTTTAGTTGTGTAAACATATGCAATATTAATAGCAATAATCTCTAGTTAACAGCATTGATGTTTCTTATTAAAGACCTCAAATTTTGTGATTGACAAGAATGATTTTAGTCACAGCAGATTCTCCAGTTAAGTACTTTTAAATATTAATTTACCTGGGTCATTATGTTTTATTTGATATATTTATCAACGAATCCTACAGTCTCATTATTTGCCAGCAGTACCTAACCCTGTACCAAAAGTTCAGTTCAGCTGAAGACAGACACAAATTTTTAACAGACAATAATTATTTTAAGATTTTGTGTGTGTGTGCGTGTGTGTGTGTGTGTGTGTGTGTGTGTGTGTGTGTGTGTGTGTGTGTGTCTGTGTATCTGTGCAGATGCGTGTGTGTGGGCACATGTGTGTCTGTATGTGTGTGCCAGTTTTAGTATAGATCTCAGAACTTATTGTGTTTCAAAGGTATTGATCTACTGTTGTCTAATGAAGTTCCTAAAGAAGTGAGACAGATGAACAGTAGAAAATAAGTGGAAAAGCAGTGACATTAAATAAAATGGAGAAAGGCTATAGACAAGGACATTGACCAGTGGTCACTGCTGTATGAACAGATAATCCTTGTTCAGAGTTCACAAAGCTGGACAACAGACATTACAAAACTCAGAAAGAGTAACAAGGAAAATGTGTTGACCCCTGTACTTTTTGACAAGAAGTGCTTCGGAAAGAAATTCCATGAACTAAATGGGCAAATTAGTTAATGTTTCCGATGGGCTTCACCTGTGTGAAAACAAGTCTCTGCCATGATAAACATGGAAGCAAGAGTGAGGTTTCTATATACTTTGCTTGTTTAATTCAGTGCAAGAAAAATATGTGGAATCAGTGAGGAAGGAGAAACCTGAAAACTATGCAATGAAAAGAAATCTATGTATCATAGAGTTCAAAGCAGCACATATTCCCAATAGGAAGGTCTTTTCATGATAGTCTACTTATTTATTTAGTAACCAGCAGCAAGATACACTTCTTCAAACCTGTATACTGAATGTGGATCATTCCACACTTTAATGCCACTAATGTGGTCACCCAGTTCTGAAGGATATGAAATATGGAACAGAAATGTGTGTCATTATATATTTACTGCAATATTCAGTGATTTCACAATAAACCACATATACACATGTAACAAGGAACAGGCCAAAAATGTAATGTAAATATCTGGACATTCTACAAAGCTGTGGACAGTCTGCCTTTTGTGTTTTAATTTCTTTTTGTTTCTTTGTTTTTTGTTTTTTTGCCAGTGTTTGTGTGATGTGCCGCTTGGCATAAACATGTTTATCTGTGCTGAACTGGCTTGTGTGAAGCATAGCAGTGGACAAACTAGAGGAATGGACCACCCAGGTTGTAGACAAGATGCAGACAGCCACACATCTGGACCGGATGCATTCAATTAATAATATTGTGTGGAACACAAACACTGTAAGCTGTGTTGCACTGCAATTAGGGTTCCTATTAGAATGTTGAAACGGCAAAACAGTGAACGTGCTTTGAGCGACCTGAAATGATTGAAGCTGCAGAACCTCGACCGGCGACTACAGTGATTTATTTCCCAGGGAGAAAAATCTCTAGGCCATTATCAGGGCTTTGCTATTTCCTCCACTGTATTGCGATCTCGGAGTTTGTATATTTAAGTAGGGGGAGGTTGGGGGTTTGAAGCCTCCCCACTTTATTTTGTGTTTAGATTTTTTTTTTTTTTTTTTGTGGTGGCCCAGCGATTTTTTTTCCCAGGGAAAAAATTCTCTGTTGAGGCTGTTCAAGTTTTAGCAGGTTCAATCATTTTGGGTCGATCTAAGCACATTCACTGTTTTTACGTTTTGCCTTTCTAATAGAAACCTTACAATTAACAGTTATTTACAATAACTACTAAGATAGCAGATATCATTCCTCTAATCCCGTGGCAGCAGGTATTAAGTGTATGTGTGGAGTGCAGATGTTCTGGGGTTCTAGTACAGGGTGTGCAAATTTTGGTTTACTCTTGTGAGATTATAGATTTTATTAAGAATTCAACCTTCTTGTGGCAATAGCTGTATGTGCAGCAGAACTATAGGACTATAGGAATGGTCTATTTGAGTAGCACATTTATACAAGTTCCTGTATACCAAATAATCTTGAAACTGCAGTGCTTGCCACTGTTGTGCATCATTTCACATTGTGCAAATGCCGTGCCCAGCAATGCACATTCTTGCCTAATTTGTTTGCACAATGGTAGCTATCCTTAGCGTTTTAAAATGTTGCAAAACCAAAATGTGTGCACTTTCAGTAAGCGAAAGCTGTGCAATAGGAGGGAAACAGTAGCATATAAAATGCGATTGTCAGGAAATGCTCATTAGACATTGAGCTTGAACTATGGCAGGCATGTCTGGAGTTACTGGAGAAGGTGTGCATTTTCAGCTGCAGCGTTGGGGTGTCCAGGAGTCCAAGATTTTTGTTGGACTCCTATTTAAGAAACATTGACCAGGTTGCTGCAGTGGGACTGTTCAAGCTCAGAGTATAAACCTGAAGTCTGGAATAGTGTTGCCAGGGCCTTAACCAGTACAGCAGGAATTGCCCACACAAATGAGCAATGTAGACATCATTTTGATGACCTCTGGAGGAGGAATCAGGATACCACTGTCCTTTGGATCGGGGAATGTTGGGAGGGGACACCCCACAGATGTGCAAGTATCAATTTAATTTAGAAATTGTAAGACTTAAAAGATGAATATATTTAAGACTGGTATTCATAAAGGTGTTCTATTCTGTTTTTTCCACAGCTGCTGAGGAGAGAGACTTGAATGTTTGGTCCCATGCGGCACATCTAGTAAGGATGTGAGCAGCATGTGGTATGTATGCATCAGAAAAGTACTCTCTAAATAGTATTTTATTAATAATAATAATAATAATAATAATAATAATAATAATAATAATAATAATAATAATAATAATAATAATAATAATTTGTATAGTAATTTTTAGCTGGTACTTAATAGAGTTTTATCAAATTGAGCATGCATTGCTAAACTGTAAAAGTAAAGTATGCTTGCAGTAGTCTGGAGGACAAAAGAACAGTACAGTCTTTTAGTGTAGTCTTCGGTTGTGGGTCCAAAAACCACACTTCCCAAATATACAATACTGTTAGCATTTCAACATTATTGGAATGTGGCTTCATACCTCTATACCAGTGGCACAAATGACCTTCTGTAAATTGTAATCAGTACAATCGGAACATGCATATATGCAATATGTGCACACATCAAGGATTGGTGTCTACAATCTGTACTATAATGTGCTTCTGTTATAAACTGTGTAGTCTTAAACTTATGGAAGAAACTTGTTAGGAGTTTGTAGTGTTAAAGGTAATGGTAACAGAATAGAGTCTAAATAATTGCATCAATGCTTCGTATGTCAGATATGAAGTTACTAATGTTCTCCCTTTTTCTCTCACCCCAACCCTTTTCTCTCTCACTCTTTTCTTATTTTGTGTTTATTTTCTTTTTGTGTGTGTGTTTATTTATTTTATTTTTATGTTTTCCCACAGCACAGCATGGTAAAACTGTCCCATGGGATCCACCTGCCCCCACTCCATTGGCTACAGCACCACTGCCCAGCATGTCTGGTGCAGTACCTGGCAGCACCCCCTCTCCTGCCCCTGCAATAACCAGCCCCTCAAGGTAGTTCTGCCCTGGAATGCTAGGCCAGTGGCTTCCTCTGGTAGTAGTGGCAGAGGGGGTGAGTTTATCACCTGTAATGAACTGCCAGGGATGATGAGTAGGACTGTGCCCATTCCTATGCCGGAAGGAGCACCTGCTCTCCATCCACATGCAGAGCACCCACAGGAGGCACAGACATCAGGCTCTCCACCCAGCAGTGCAGTGAGGTGACAGCAATGACAATCCATTGGGTAATGACTAGATTGTCACTGTCAACCTACTTGACATGCATGGAACCGAGATTTTCCACCAGCTCCATATCCATGGTGTTCACTCAGCTCATGAGTCCTTCACCACCCCTGTCTTTTGTCTTGCTTCTCTTGTCTGTCTGTAATTGCTTCCCCCCGTGGGACAGTCCTATCCTGCTGTGTTGTGGGAAAACAAAATATAAACAAAAAAAATACAAAAAAAAAAAAAAAGAAAATAAACACAAAAAAGAGAGAGAAAAGGGTTGGGTGAGAGGAAAAAGAGGGAAGAAGATTAATAAGTTTGTACGTGACATACAAAGCATTAATACAATTATTTTACTCTATTCTGTTACTTTTACTTTTAACACTATGAACTCTGAACAAATACCTTTGCTTACTGTTAAAACAGTTCAGCTCTTAATGGATGCACAATATACTACAGATTGCAGTAAGCAATCCTTGATGTGTGCATACATTGCACATATGCATGGTCCGAATATATTGATTACAAGCTACAGCAAGCATGTGGTGAAACTGCTTTACAGCTCTGATGTTGCATTGCAATACTGATGAAACCTTAATGGTATTGTATATTTGGGAAGTGTGGATTTTGAAGGCACAACCTATGCCTACTTTGTAATAATGAACTGTTTTTGCCCTGCAGAACAATGCATGCATACTTCCCTATTATAGTTAAAAAGTGAATGCTCAGTTTGATATAACTGTATAAGTAACAAATAAATGCATCGTAACTTTTAATGCAAAAAATAACCCCACTGTTTGAATGCATACATACCACATGCGCCTCACATCTGTACTAATCTAGAGGCATGGTTTGTCACATTCAGTTCCCAGTCTGTGATGGCTGTGGAAAAAAACAGAACCCAACAGAATATCATTACGTAAACAAATCCTGAATATATCCAGCTTTTAACTCAGACAACTAGTCTCAATAAGTGATCCTTACACATCTAAGGGGTGCCCCAAGTTCTGCATTCCTCAATCCAACAGTCAAGGGTATCTCTCTTCCTCATCCTGTGTTGTCTGTAGTGGTTCTTGCATTGTTCACCAGCGCAGGGGATACTGGTAGCACTGATTAGAGCCTGGGACAGACTATTCCATGCATCTGCCTTGTATTCTGAGTCATGATAGTCCCACTACAACTGCCTGGGCCCATGTTCATTCACTAGGAGTCCAACAAATACTTTGGACTCCTGGACACCCCATCTTTGAGCTTTCTAAGAATGCCAGCCATGCCTATTACAGATCAAGACTAATGTAGAATGATGTTTTCCCACCAATTGCAAGTATCTTGCTTACTGGGAGTGTGCTCTTTCTGGATTTGCAACATTTGTATTTATAATTTGTAATTGCTGAGCATCACTTAACATCATGCAAACTTGTTGCTGGAGAACATGTGCCACCAGGAAATGAGTTTGCGTGATGGCCAATATTATTAACTGAACGTATCCAGTATATGTTTCTGGCTATCTAGGTCCTGTCTGATACCTGAGTGGCTCATTCATCCATTTTGTGCAGTGCCACTCTATGGACAAACAAAATGCACATAGCCAACACCATATATGATAAGTAGTGCATCATGCAAACAGTGGCCCCAAACGAAAAAAAGAAAAAAGTATAAACAGTGTCTCCAAAAGAAAAAAAAACAAAAAAAGGGAAAACAGTGTCCCCAAAAGAAAAAAAGATAAAAGTATAAAACATGGATAATTAGTTGAATGTGGAAATCAATCTATGAATTACAGAGTAGAAACTGTTAGTGCACATGTGATATGAGTAAATAGGTCTGGATCTCAATTCTCACTGCAATACATTGTCAAACAACAGGAGGAGGGACTAATCCATCTTTTCCCCACAGAGACCTTTGCAGCAAAAACATGGCATAATTCCTCACACAACCAAGTGCAAGTGAATGCACACTGATATCAAGGCATGATCTGTTATTTGTACTGTATATGTAATGTATTTGGATGCAGTGCACTTACTGATCACACAACTTGCTATGATTATTCCTTGAAAATATACAGCTGTTTTCTACCTTTCTGTGTTTCTTGGTCATTCATCAGTTATCTGACCAGTACACAGAGACATGCAGTGTGTAAACCAGTCAATAGCATTTACCTTAAAATGTGTGAGGATATTCATTGGAGACAATATGATATCCAGTTGCCATCAAATTAATGGTAGGTTAGATGCCACAAACAGGCATAGACTGCTGTTATTGAGGTGGGGAGCAAAGGTGGGGTCCTGTCATTGAACATTGCAACAGTATAGTGTTCTTTCAAGGGAGTGTAGCCAGGCTGAGCTACTGTTATAGCACAAACAAGGCTATGTTGCTCTTGTTACTCTCCTTGTTTTGCATCATGCTGGTTTGATCTTGTGAGGGTGGTGAAGTCAGAAACTGCTATGTGTCTCATTACTTTTGAACTTCTCTGTTATGATTTCCCATTTCAAACGTATGGTGCTAAATTGATGTCATGCAGTGATCATCATTACTTTGGGGAGGTATACATGTGCGAATGCTTAAGGCATGAGTCCTACTACTTGATAATGGATATATACAAGTCAAATAACTCTCTGTTGTCAAATGTGGCATTAATTTCTGTGCAAATCTCCTACCTTGTAGTTGCTTACTGTACCAAGTGATGAAATACAAGGACATGTCATAATATTATTATACAATACAGTACATGTTCAGGATTTAGCTTGTAAATACAGCAGCTGATACAGCATTAGTTTAGGCTGACTGTGATACAAGCAGCATACAGCCCAATACACAGGGAGGTAAAGACTGTGGCTCTGAGTTGTGTCTGGCAAAGGTCAAAGGGTTCCTGTATTGTGTCCCTATCCACCCTGAAGCACTCTACAAAGTTCATGTCATGCATATTATAAGTTAAATGTGGCCTGAAAAGTTTTGTCAGTCTTGGCTTAGGCCTATTGGCAGCAGCAGCAGCATTGCCTGCAGCATCTAGCACATACAAATGGAGTTAAGCAGCATCAGCATCTCTTAGAATTCTGTCCGTGTAGACGCTCTGTTTCTGTACTCCAATACATTTGAAATCCTCAGGAAAAAAACAGCATAGAGTCTAAATGGTTGCTTTATAACTTCTTGAATAGCTCCACCAGATTGGTTAATTAGCAAGCAGTTCAGCTTTTTATGCTGTAATTAGCATCTCTGAAAAACAGAATAGACAGATGCAGTCCATTAATAATCTACTCCATTATAAAAAAGGCAAATCTGTAGCTAGCCAAACTGATGGCGAGTATACTTGCTACATGTTCAGCAAAGTAAAATATTTCCCAAGCTATCTTTACAAAGGAGTATTGAACTCTAGCAGGTATGATGTCATTGTTTTACCTACATAATGCCTATGTTGGAATATATTAATGAATAATGTGAAGCAAAGCCTTTTACATTGTTATCTGTATGCATTAGTTAGAAGTGTACTGAAAGCATGGCCATGTTTGTCAAGCCATTTCAGAGGTACAAATGATTGACAATACATGAAAATAGTAAACTGTGTGATGCATGCATACAAATGTTTCAGGGACTGGTCCTTTGAATGCATGTTTAGCATTTCATATTAGTTTTATTAGCAAAATGGTTCATGTGCCTATTCTTTAGTGGGTGGAGAAAGCAAAGAGAAGTTGTTGTTATGTCACAAACTTGGGGTGGCAAAGTTGAGTTCTGGCACATACAAGGATATGTTTCCCTTGATATTCTCCTTGTTTTGCATCCTGCCTGTCATTAGTATTTCACATATGTCATATGTGTTATGTTTTTTCCAGTGGGTACTACTGACTGGCTACATTAGCTGTTTTATCTGGTAACGGTTACTTTGTAGATATGTGAAAGTTAGGTGTATTATCATTCTGTTGTGTTTTAGGACCAAAAATGTCATTGAGGCACAGACCCCCCCCCCTTCAGTGAGGCAGAAAACACAATCATAGTGGATGTGCTACTTCAGCATGGCACTTATCTTCTTAAGTGTGGTCATCCTAATATGCCAGAAAAGCAAGGAGATGGCAGCAAATTGTTGCTAATATAAATGCTGTGGGGAGCCATGGCCATACTTATTAGCAGGTGCACCACAGGGCCACTGGCATGCTACCATATTCACCAAAGCTTACAGCTGATTTTACCCAAGATCAGAGGGGTAACTGGGGATGGGGCTTCTGCAGAACCTCCTTTCATGCCCAATGAGGAATTCCTGGTGAATTTTCTTACACAGGACAGCACACAGCAGAGTGGCCCACAATATATCATTGATGTGGGTGCACCTCCTTCTCAGTCCCAGGAATAGCTTCCAGGTAGGCTTTGCTATATGACCAGTTCAATACTGTTGTATAGTAAAATAATTGAAATAAAAGTAACTTTTTTGTCACGTGTTTTTTGGGTGGATAGAACATTAGTACAGTGATAAGCTCAGTTAGGAGTTGCCAGCCACGTTCTTGTTAAAGTAACATGTCGTGCTGATTGACAGGAGTACAAGTAGTACCTCCTGTCTTGCTGTTAAATGTGATGACGTTGGCCTTACCTGTTGCTTAACTTATTTCAGGGCCATCAGGAATCCAGCAATGTAGGCTTCTTGCATGTGGTAAGCCAAATCAAGTAAGTTCAGTACTGCAGATCAATTTCTAGAAATATAATGTGTCATTTTAGGCCTGCTGAGTGTATTGCTGTACTGTCTGTAATAGTGGTGGCACTGTTAGTTGTTAAGCATATATTGCACCATAGCAGTACCAGTATTAATGTATGCCTATGTTTTTCCCTTTTTGTCACCAATGATCATGACAGTGGGGTGTAGGCCCTGTGCCACCTGATGTCAGTGCCTCATCCAACACTGATGATGATGGTGGAAAAACTGAGGCACAGTCAGAGGGTGCAGAGGTTGAATCTGACAAGAAATTGACATCCACCCACCTTCTTCTTTTTCCGCGGACATAGGTAGTAGGCCTACACTTACACAGTCCACTGATCCCACAAATATAAGACAGGTGGAGGGCAATGACATTGAGCAGGGAAGTTTGGCTACAGCGGCTTCAGTGTCTGTTGAGTCTGGCTGTAGCAGAAGTGCTGGCGAGGTGCCATGCAGAAGGGTTGATAGGGGTGCTCAGAGGGGGCCTGCTGTCCCTCTTCCACCTGCTGCAGGTGTCTCTTTCTGTGTCACTCAAAGTATGCTTAGAGCCATCATTGAGGTGCAGGCACATTGAGAAAGGCACTACAGACAAATGCTTAGGATTGCGGATGTGGCACAATCTGACATGTGTGACTGACTCCACCATGTCACCTATTCCCTAAATCGGATGAATGACACTTTGGAACAAGGGGTGTCTGCGATTGACTGAGTGGTGTCTGTCATGGAATGAGTAGTGTCTGTAATGGAACATCTACTGGGAGGGGAACAGCATCCTCATGGGTTTAGGTCAGCCACAACATCTGCTGAGACCCAATGTGGGCATTCGCAATCACACTCTCATAGTGGCTGCACTTATGCTTGTACATCAAGGAGTGTTCTGTCCACACCCAGACATGGCAGGCCATGGGGTAGTGGTCCTGGGCATTCCTGTGAAGGAAGCATGTCCAGCAGACATTGGTCACACTCAGGGAGCAGCACTCTATCTGACCTTGGACATGGATGTGCCAGTGCAATTGCTGGGAGAGCCAGTTCCCATGATCAGGGGCAACAACAATGAACTGCCACCTCTACCATGCATGGCTCACACCTTTCCAAAATCCCAAGACATAGAGCTAACTCTGAGCTTTACTGTGTTCATGTAGACTCTCACACTCCACTTTCACATGGAGGACCCCTACAGACATGCACACAGCCTGCCCATTCTCCCTCACACACACTCACCAACCTTTTGTGTCAGCCTAGACCTCCTGCTCCTCATCCCAGCATAATTTGCAAGTGAAGATAACTGTGCCAGATCCCTGTTTTCTTACTTTTGGACTCAAGGATATAAAAGCTTTGTGTCTAATACACAGGGTGCATAGCTACAATAGTGCCTAATGTATCTGCATTTGTGTCATTGAACTGATAATTGTACCTGCCAGTTATTAGTTATTTTGACTTTCCAAATAATACAGGGAATAGCATCATCATGGAAGTACTTTCTAGTATATTCTCTTATAAGGGTTGTGAAGTCAAGAAGAGCAATGTGTGTCATTACTTTAAAAACTTTCTCTTTAATGTTTTTCAGTACATATGTATGGTGCACATTGTGAAGGCCACCAGCCTAGCTAGATAGGATTTTATAGATAATTCTGTGTCATTTGTAAATATTAATATAATCAATAGGTGTGGTTCACAAATGTAAAGAGAACTATATGTTATGATTAAACTATATGTTGTACTGAGCTTTAAAAATTTAACTGCAGTGCACTCTGCTGGAAGATAGCTGATAAGTCAAGCATTGTATGACTGATTTCAAGCTTGGAGACAGGATTTCTGGACTAAGGAAATATTTCTGTTGTCTTAGGACATGAGTTAATTACTAGATTTTACATGTAAAAGGTCTTTTATTGCTGTGGCTTCCTGGCCAGGAGCAGCTTACAAAGAAATGTAAATTTTGAGTTTCTGTTAGCCTGGGAACCAGAGAAGAGTCAAGAATGCTGTAATGTGAAATGACTCAGCAGTACTGTGCTATCAATTTAAGACTTTCTCAGAGAGAGAAAGAAAGAATTAAGCATTTTAGATTTTGTCTGAAGACATCAACTCACCAGCACTCTGCCTTTGGTCTTTAAGTAAGATATTTATTTAGAACAGTGATTTCTCTTAGAGATAGATAGAAATTTAACCAGATTAGTCTATTTGTTTTCTATATTTATGTCAGACTATTCTATAGTGTTATTTAAAGCATTTTCCTGTGATTTCTAAACTTTGTAATGTCATTGTGTTGAAGTAATAAGATTTGTCTTGTGGTTTTATTATTTATTATTAAATATTTTTAAACATTTCAACTGTGACTGTTTTGTGTAGAGATAATTTAAGCTCTTAGTGTACATTGCATGTATTTGGTGATACGGCCCAAGCCACTCCCATAGCTTTAGCCCTGGGTCACACTATTTGGATAACAGTAATATTGCACAGTGAAATTGGTCACTCTTTGAGAAGGGCCTTATAGTAGCTGATGATATTAGTGGTTGGTGGCAGTGATTTCTACCTTATAGTCTGGAGAAAAGTGAGCATAGCTGGAGAACCTGTGCCAGCCTTTCCCAGGAGTCATGGAATGAGTAGTGTCCGTAATGGAACATCTGCTTGGAGGGGAACAGCATCCTCATGGGTTTAGGTCAGCCACAACATCTGCTGAGACCCAATGTGGGCATTCACAATCACACTCTCATAGTGGCATCACTTACGCTTGTACATCAAGGAGTGTTCTGTCCACACCCAGACATGGCAGGCCATGGGGTTGTGGTCCTGGGCATTCCTGTGAAGGAAGCATGTCCAGCAGACATTGGTCACACTCAGGGAGCAGAACTCCATCTGACCTTGGACATGGATGTGCCAGTGCAATTGCTGGGAGAGCCAGTTCCCATGATCAGGGACAACAACAATGAACTGCCACCTCTACCATGCATGGCTCACACCTGTCCAAAATCCCAAGACATAGAGCTAGCTCTGAGCTTCACTGTGTTCATGTAGGCTCTCACACTCCACTTTGACATGGAGGACCCCTACAGACATGCACACAGCCTGCCCATTCTCCCTCACACACACTCACCAACCTTTTGTGTCAGCCTAGACCTCCTGCTCCTCATCCCAGCATAATTTGCAAGTGAAGATAACTGTGCCAGATCCCTGTGTTCTTAACTTTTGGACTCAAGGATACAAAATCTTTGTGTCTGATGCACAGGGTGCATAGCTACAACAGTGCGTAATGCATCTGCATTTGTGTCATTGAACTGATAATTGTACCTGTCAGTTATTAGTTATTTTGACTTTCCAAATAATACAGTGAATAGCATCAGCATGGCAGTGCTTTCTAGTATATTCTCTTATAAGGGTTGTGAAGTCAAGAAGAGCAATGTGTGTCATTACTTTAAAAGCTTTCTCTTTAATGTTTTTCAGTACATATGTATGGTGCACATTGTGAAAGCTACCAGCCTAGCTAGATAGGATTTTATAGATAATTCTGTGTCATTTGTAAATATTAATATAATCAATAGGCGTGGTTCACAAATGTAAAGAGAACTATATGTTATGATTAAACTATATGTTGTACTGAGCTTTAAAAATTTAACCGCAGTGCACTCTGCTGGAAGATAGTTGATAAGTCAAGCATTGTATGACTGTTTGATCTCATGCTCAGAGACAGGATGTCTAAGCTAAGGAATTCTTTCTATTGTCTTAGGACAAGAGTTAATTACTAGATTTTACATGTAAAATGTATTTTATTGCTGTGGCTTGCTGGCCAGGTGCAGCTTACTAAGAAATGTAAATTTTGAGTTTCTGTTAGCCTGGGAACCATAGAAGAGTCAAAAATGTTGTAATGTGAAATGACTCAGCAGTACTGTGTTATTAATTTAAGACTTTCTCAGAGAGAGAGAATTACGCATTTCGGATTTTGTCTGAAGACATCAACTCACCAGCACTCTGCCTTTGGTCTTTAAGTAAGATATTTCTTTAGAACAGTGATTTCTCTTGGAGTTAGATAGAAATTTAGCCAGATTAGTTTAGCTGTTGTCTATATTTATGTCAGACTATTCTACAGTATTATTTTAAAGGATGCTCCTGTGATTTCTGAACTCTGTAATGTCATTGTGTTGAAGTAATAAGATTTGTCTTGTGGTTTTATTATTTATTATTAAATATTAAAAAACAAACAAACAAGGCAGTGGTAATCTCCAAAAACAGGTGTATGTTAACACTTTCTTTCACATCCAGTACATGAACGTCTACAGACAAAGGTATTAAACACAATCCACTTAAATAAGAAAGTAATTATTGACATGATTAAGCAACCTAACTCTTAAAGTGACATACTTCCAAAACTCCACTCCCTGATACATCAACAAATATGAGCTATCAGGTAAATCAATTATTTCACTAAAAAATGCATTATGTTTAACTAAACATAGTTTAAAAGCAATCTATGTCTCATTTAAAATGAATCTCAGAATTTTTTTTTACAAATCATCTATCATTTTGTCACTTTGCAGAATAAACATCCCCAGGACTGTCACAATTAAACTTGCCATTTGTAACATAAGTGCAGTTATTAATATAAAATCTGTGTCTGTGTGTTGTGTGTGTGTGTGTGTGTGTGTGTGTGTGTGTGTGTGTGTGTGTGTGTGTGTGTGTGTGTGTGTGTGTATGTGTCAGCTTCTTGGGCAGGGAGACAAAACACTGGCTGGACATAGAGGGTGCTGAAGGTTTTGTCTTGACCAGTAGGCTGAGATCTGTACCCTATAGCTGTGACAGTGGGGAGTCTTATTGGGGATCTGGAGAGAAAGGGAAAACCCAGCCCCAGACTGACTGTGATCTCTGTGTGCTCTTAAGGGAAATTGTACTTTACTGTGTGTGTTCTTGTTGTCCTTCCCAATGTGCATGTCCCTCATTAGTGTTAGTGGTGAGAATCGAGGCTCCTTGATTATTGGGCCAGTGCATGGGTGTCACATACATCATAAGGCATGCCATCACGTTCAGATCTCAGGATTGTATGAATCATCAGAACAATAATACAGTATAATGCACTCTTTTTCAGGAATCTCACCAGACATATGCAGCAGCTGGACAGACCACAGGGCTATCTCATCAAGATAACACAGAGCCTAGTAATCATGATATGATGCATGTGGGTAGGTTAAAATGCAGGCCACTGTCATTTGTCTGGTATTGCATTACCTTGTAACTGTTATTCAAAACCTGTTACTTTTGGTTTAAGCATTTGGGCTTCAGGCCAGTTGTCTTACATGAAGAAGGTTTGTAGTCTGCACTCTGGTGGTATGAGATGGTTGCCTCTACCCTTGTGAGCTGGGAATTGCTGGTTGAAAGCTTATTTCGTCTGTCATTCTGAAAGTGTCTTAGTTCTGGTTTAAGAACTTATGTTCCAGACTACATATTTCACACCAAGACGGTTTGTTGTCTACACTCTTGTTGGAGTATTCTACTGAATTGCTGCTTTATTTAAACAGTTTATTCTTCTGTTATGATTGCAATTATCTGCACTTTAGATTTCTAGCACTTCTGCATTTTATAGCATAGGCCCAATTCAGGCTTGCTGAATCTAGACTGTTTGGTATCATTGGAGCACTAAAACTAGCCCTCTTATATTAAGAAGGCATCTCTGCACCCTTGTGGTAGAACTTTGTGGCCAAGAACCCATCTGACTTAGGGACTGCTGGAATCAGGCTCATTATTGGCCTTTCCTTTGTTTATTGGTTTAAAATAGTTTAACTTCACTTGTATTCTAGCATTGTGTTCTGAGGTGTTTGAACTCAGTTTACCATAGCTACTCAAAGCTTGCACTGTTGTCCTGCAAGCAACTCAGTTGTGCATTGTAAAATATTGACACATTTCTGTAACCCTAGTATCCATAAAATAGAGACATTGTGTTAGTCTTACACCAAAACATGGTTCATCTAGCTCAATTCCTGCTAGTTACTACAGTATATTCCTTCCAGAATGGACAGACAGTTTCCCATCATTTCTCCAGATAGCTTGATTTACATGGGTATCATGAGGCAACAGAGCAATTGCCTCATATATACTGACAACCAGTTTCTGCTAAAACAAACTAATACAACTTGTGAGAGCTGCATTGATACTATGAATTTGGAATCAATTCTCTCACATAACAACAACCCTGATATCAAATATGTTGTCATTACATACAATTTACCTCTTGCATATAAGCTCACAACAGATAAGCCCACATACATGGAGGCACTTGCTAGAAACCTATCTAAAGATGAGAGACCTCCCAAGTGCAAACCTACTGCACACAGTGCATACCCAATAGAATTCACTACACATAATATTACACTCACCGGTGTCTCAGCCAATAATCCCCTCAGGTAGAACACCTCAAAACCAAATGTCGTGTTCATAAGCGACTCCAAAGTGAGATGCACATATGTCCCCCTCACCAGGCTGGCAAGGAGAAAGTCACAGTTGTCTGTCTGTCAGGTGCCATGGTCCATCAGATCATGCACGTACTCAAGTGTCTCAACAAGTATTGTTATGACTTTGTCATAGTCCATATTACACTGAATGGCTGGAGACGTACCTCACTGTACTATATGAAGGTGCTTGCCTCCCCCATTGTGGCCTTTTTAGGCAATGTCCGAACAACAAATGTAAAATAAAATAAATAAATAAAACTAAAGTCCCAATGTAAAAGAATCCACCACAGACTGAAGGTCATGCTGCTTAATGCAAGGAGTGTAAATGAGAAACTGCACTCACTGGAAGAATTCCTTTCCTTGGAAGATGCCCATGGCTGTGCAGTCACACAGAGATGGTTCAAGGCCACAGACAGCACCCTGGCTATGCAGGATACAATGCCTTCCATATGTTCACACATATCAAAATGAGCATGAAGGAACCAAATATGGAGGTGTATACATCTTCATTAAAATACAAATACACCACAAGACTGGTCAAACAGTACAACTCTGTAGCACTACTCTAAGTTGAACTAACTGCATGTAAAATGCCCTTCCATATCTTTGATAGCTGCAGGTCCCCATCACGAACCACGAGGACCAGTCTGCCTACTTGGACCTATGTATGTCATTCACTAGACAGCCAAACACCTTGTGTGACTTTAAATATCCTTCCCTTGATTAGGAGTTATATATGTGCACAAGCACACTTATCCTAAGGTTCCTGGACTTTGTTAATACACATGCTGCATAACAGATAGTCTACACCCCTATAAGGGGCTTGAATGTACTAGACTTAGTACTAACAACTATAGTGGTTCTCTACACTAACCCCTGTTTGCTGGACCCCTTTGTTAGGTCAAATTCACAATTCAGTTTCATTAACATTCACAATCATACCTGACACCCCCTCAAGAGCATAAAGGATGAAACATTTATCCAAAGCAAACTATAGGCTCCTAGCTGATGTTATAAAGAGTTTGCAACCCCCCCCCCAAGATACTATTGGTCACAATGAGTGCTATGCAGAGGTGTACACAAATGCCCTGTATAAACAGCTATACAAATGTACAGAGTCGGTTGAACATGAACAGGTCAATACAAGTTCCTCACAGAAAACTAGCCAACCTGGTGGGCAACAACCATACAAATGTTATACAACAGATGGAAGAAAGTAATGTATAAGAACAAGTGGGACCTGACTCATCAGAGGAAGGACATCCTTCACAGCTTGAACAAGGACATTAGCTATCTTGAAAAGTCCTCTGAAGCTATGTGCAAACCTAAAGTAGCATCCCCAGCTAAAGATAACCAGATGCATTCTTTAGCTATGTCAGAAGTCTAAAAGTGAAGGCCCAGCTTTGTGCCAAACTAGTAATGGATGGTGCCACTCATATTGACCCTGAGGACATTGTCAACTTGCTACCAGACAGTTTGGGGCAAACGTCACCCCCCCATCCCCACCAGACATACCCCAAAGTATGTCAGTCACCAGTCCTCTGCCTCGGAAACTCCTATGAACCTAAGGTGACATCTGCCTGGGCTCCAGGCCAGTGTCTGACCCTGGCCCGGTGAGATGGTTGTATATGCAATAATCTGATATAGCTGATTACATCAGCATTGCCTTTTAAGCATATGGTGAAAGTGTCCCATATGCTAGTGTACATGGATATCTGCAATGTCATCTATCATTTGTCGCTCACACACACTCACACACACACACACACACACACACACACACACACACACACACACACACACACACACACACACACACACACACACACACACACACACACACACAGTTGACTGGATTGTACCCTACCTACTTAAGTACACAGACTACAGAACACAGTACTGTATGCAACCACCACACCACACATTTGACTTTTACCTCTCTGCAGGTCAACTTATAGTGGATAACATCAGCAGGCCATGAGGAAAATGAGAAGTTTGGAGGACTGCATGAAATGGATGTGTAGGCTTCTGCAAGTATGAAAAGACTAGCAAGCCATGCCATTGGAGAAGTTACTGTAGGATAGCACATCTGCTCTGCTGAGTAAACACACACACACACACACACACACACACACACACACACACACACACACACACACATGCACACACACACACACACACACACACACACACACACACACACACACACACAATTGACTGCAGTTAGAACAAAACCCTTGCCTCTCCAAGTATACAGAATATGGAACTCAGCACTTTATGCAAGTGCTATGGTACAAGTCTTACTTTTACATGGCTGCAGGTGAACTTATGGTAGATGACATCAGCAGGTCATGTGGGGAACAACATGTTGTGAGGCCTGCATAGGCGCATAGAGTCATAAGTTCATATGAGGCCAGTAGCCTAACTGTAGAGTGTGTCTTAGGTGTGCAGACGCCTAGCTGTGTGACAACACAAGTACTCTTATTGTTTATAGTTGGATGTTTCAGTTTAGCAGAGCAATGTTGCCAGCACCACTGACTGGCCCTTTCCATGAGGGAGTACACAACATTATATATTACACCTTGTAGTGCAGTTGATATATATGTGTAAAAAATACTGAGCCCCAAGGGCTGTATTGCTTGGGTGGTGGAGAACACATGCATGCATTGTGAATATATGCTGTATATTGAGAATGTGCCCTGAAAAACTAATCATATGTATAGAAGATTAGCTGAATTTGGACTGGCATCTCCAGAGAGAGAAGTGACTGCAATGTTATCATGTTGTTTAGCCAACTGGACCAAACCAAGTGCATCAAGTAGACATGTTCGTGACATGAAGAGTTAAATATGGGACGTTTATTTTTGTGGGACAAGTGCCTTGTTTTGTATAAAGAGAGAGGAATGTTGGGGAAGGGACATAGGTATGTCTCAGGCAGGTAAGTTGGCAAGGTGAGGAAGTAATTGCTGACAGACAGGATACACAAGGCAAGTCAAATCTACTTTTAAACAATGTAAACCAAAACTCCCGAAGTTCATATCATCAATACCACAATTCTGAATTCATATAACACTGAAACATTAAAATGCTGAGTGTCATAAGACTGAAACTTAAAATGTCACTGTACAGAATACTGACAACAATGCAGGAAGTAGTGCTTATGTCTTTTTAAATACAGGCATGTCTCTTTAAATTGCTGTGCTAAGTATTTAAAATAATATGGCAGACATTTCGTATGATGGTCCCTGCAGTTTTAGAAGTGTGTACGCTATAATAAGGGCACAAAAAGGTATAGCCATTTTCCCCACAGTAGTGAAATCCCAGAGTTGGTATATATAGTTGGAGGATGTGGGGTGTAGCCTCCCAACTAGGTGGTTTTCAGAAAGTATGGTCTGCAGAACACAGGTAAGTACATAGCTACTGAATTAGTGCAAGCTGTAGGAAGTGTTTTGAAAATGCGAATAGTATGTTAATGTGAAGATCGTTTCATAGATTACGAATCACATTTTAATCTGAGGAATTTGTGGTTCATTCATGTAGAAATAGTGATTTTTCTTGGAAGTATACAGTTTAGTTTTCATTATAGTACTGCTGTGGTGAAGGGAGTTACATGTTATATTTGTGTGTTTCAATTCGGTATTCTGAACATCGCATTTTAATGTTTCAGTGTTATAAAAATTTGGAATTGTGTCTGGGTATTAGGAAAGTCTGGATTTTAGGATTTCATTGTTTAAAAGTACATCCAACAAGACTGGGACAGTGAAGAACACAAGAGGAGGGTGAACACCATGGTTGGGGTAAGGTGATAAGGGTGTGGACCTCACAAACTCATGGATGTCAAGCTGGGTTACAGTGAGAATCAAGTCCTCCCCCACTGGACTGTAATCACTGTCACCTCACTGTTCCAATGGCTGAGGTGTCTGAAATCTGCATCTCCTTATTGTTATTCAGTACAGTGATAGAGAGCCATGTCTGCATCCATGTAGGTGTTTGCCCACAGTGTGATGCACAATCTTATGCACCATCCCTGGCAGTTCTTCTCGGGTGATAAAATCACCCCTTCTCCCACTGTTTGCAGAGGAAACCGCAGGCCTGTCCTCCAGGGCAGAAGTGCCTGACGGGCCAGGTAGTGCAGGGGCAGCACAAAGGATGTAACCAGGTTGCAGCACAAACATGTTAGTTCTCGGTGCCATAGCCATTGGGGTGGGGGCAGGTGGATCCTGTGGCCCTGGCCTACCCTGCTGTGCTGTGGGGGAAATAAAAAAAACAAAAAAAGAGAAAATAAGGGTTGGGGTGATAGATTGCACATGTTGTCTTATTTACTTGTTTAGGCTGAGGAACATGGTCTTCCAGTTCTGGGTTCTCACTTTTGTATTTGTAGACAGCAGCTTCTTTTGCTTACTGTATAACTTAGCAATCACAGATATGTGTCTGCCTAGGAAAAGATAGCAGTGTCACAGGCTGCTGTAAAAGGCCACAGTAAAGTCCAACAATGGCTCTCAGGCACACACCAACCCTCTCCCCCATTTGATTGCAGTGAGAATGAACCCCCTACCTAATTACACACACTACAGAACACAGGACTTAACCCAATTACCAAAGCTGAAGTCCAATTTAGAGTGTGTCAGGCAACACTTTATATATGATGATATTAGCAGTGTGTTGAGGACAAGATAACAATGTCCCACAGGTTGCTATAAAGGGCTTACTGTAAAGTACAGCAGCAGCACACACACACACACACACACACACACACACACACACACACACACACACACACACACACACACACACACACACACACTTGACTGCAGTGAGAATAGAACCCCTACCTATCTAAGTACACACGTTACTTAATGTAAGCACCACAGCTCAAGTCTAACTTGGAGTGTATCAGACAACACATTATACATGATAACAATCAGCAGTATCTGCTGAGGACAAAATAGCAGTGTTCCACAGGATGCTGTAAAATGCTCACTGTAAAGTCCAGCAACAGCTCACACACACATACACACAACAAGCCTCCATTTGACTGGGGTGAAAATAGAACCCCTACTTATCTAAGTATACACTACAGAACACAATACTTAATGCAATTGTCATGGGCCCATATCTGACTTGGAGTGTGTCAGACAACACTTTATAGATGATGACATCAGCATTGTCTGTTTAGGACAAAATAACAGTGTCCCACAGGCGGCTGTAAAAGACTCACTGTAAAGTACAGTAACAGCTCTTTCACTCACATACACATGCTCCTACCCCTCCATTTGACTGCAGTGAGAATATACCTTCTTCCTAAGTATGCAGACTACAGTACATAGTATTTAATGCACATGCCATGGCGCTCATCTGATTTTGCTAGGACTGCAGGTGAACTTATAGAAGATGACATAGGCAGGCCATGTGGGAGACAAGAGGTTGGGAGGCCTGCACAAAATGGATGTGTAGCCTTGCGCAAGTCTCAAAAAACTGGCAAGCCATGCAATTGGAGAAGACATTGTGGGAAACACACTTGTGCTCTACACACATACACACAGTTGACTGCTGTGAGAATAAACCCCCCTACATATCTAAGTACACAGATTACTTAATGAATGCACAATGGCACAAGTCTGATTTTGTCAAACTGCAAGTGAACATATAGTAGATGACATCAGCAGGACATGTGGGAGACAAGAGGTTGGGAGACCTGCAGGAAATAGATGTGTAGGCCTGTGCAAGTCTCAAAAAACTGTCAAGAAATGCTATTGGAGAGGTAACTGTGGGATAGACACGTCTGTTCTTCTGTGTGGGCAGATACACACACACATTTGACTGCAGTGAGAATATAACCCCTACATATCTAAAGGCACAAACTATAGAACACAGTACTTATCCCACATGACACACAGAAAGTTTGATAGGACTGCAACTGACTTATAGTAGATGACATTGACAAGCCATGTGGAGACAAGATGTTGGGAGGCCTGCATAGGTACATTGCTTCATAGTAAAATCTGAGGCTAGTACCCTAATAGCAGAAGACTGCTTTGAAGCCTAGCTGTGCAATAACACAAGTACCCTTACTGAGCATACTTGGCTGTTTGAGTTTTGCAGAGCAAGGTTGTGAGCACCACTAAGTGGTCCTGCCCAATGGTGAGCACACAACATTATGTATAACACTTTGTATTGTGGTTGATATATGTGTGGAGAAAGTAATGAGACCCCAGAATTGTAATGCTTGCTTGGAGTGGTTTGCGTGGGACATTATTGTAAATATATGACATGTAGTTATATTGTGCCCTTAGTTTGCAATGTTTTGACATGTAGTTTTATGTCATACAAGGGAAATAGACAATAAACAGCAATAATAAAATGTTTTATATATATATATATATATATATATATATATATATATATATATATATATAATTTCATAGCACAATGAGCATTTGATTTGCATAATGGTTAACAAATTGTGCATGCATGAGACATAGGCCTGTTTGCATGCAGGGAAGCAGTGCACAAATGTGAGTTACATTGCTAATGTTTGCTACTATACCCTGGTCTCATCTGTACTCCAGGCCGGCTTTTCACAATGGTTAAGAGCATTAATTGAATATATCCATTTTCTATTTTCGGATGTCTGCTTTCTAGACAATCTGGTTTTCCTTTGTTTCCACAATGTTGCACATCATACAAATAAGATAAGCTTAGCCAAACCATTTTTTTAGGATGTGGTGCATCTGGCAAATGTGGATATAAAAGAAGACAACGAGGAAAAGATACTAAAACTAAGGAACACATATACAAAATCTGTAAAAATACAGTAACAATTGATAGCACACATCACAAAGTTCTACATATGTCAGGATTTTAGCCCTCATACCAATACAGCTTCAGAAAACAGGGGGGTGCCTTAGTCTTCTTTGCCACACAAGTAACTTTGCATCAATGAAATTAACTCATTCTTCACACAGCCAACTGCATCAGAATGCACACTGCTATCAAACCATCAGCTGTGATTTGTACATTTAATTTTCTTTACTATATTTAGACATAAAGTAGTTAGTGATCGCACAACCTGTCATAATTATGTTTTCAAATTTACAGCTCTGTGTTACCTTTCTGTGTTTCTTGATCATTCATCAGTTATCTAACACATGCAGTATGTAAGCCATTCTATATGATTGGCCTTAATGTGTGAGAGGATATTAACTGGGAATAATATCATATGCAGTCCAGGTTGGATGGCACAAACATGCACATACTTTTGTTTTGGGGGTAGCATTGCTGAGTTACCATTATGGTAAGAACAAGGGTGCACTCCTCTTGGGAGGGGGGGACAAAGCTCAGTTACTGTTATGACATAAACAAGTCTGAAATCTGAAACTGCAATGGGCATCATCACTTTCTAATTTCTGTCTTTAATGATTTACTTGTACAAATGTATGGCAGTAAAATGAGGCCATGCAATGCACATCATAATTCTTCAGAGGTATGGCTGTGTGAATCTTTCATGCCTGAGGCCTGCTAACTACTAATGAACAAATATAAGTAAAATAGATGTCAGTTATCACATGTTAAAGTACTTTCTGTACAAATCCACCACTGTTCACTTGCTTACTGTACCAAGTTAGGAAATACAAGGATATACTATAATATTATTAAAGAATTCTCTCTAGGTTCAGGACTTGCCTGCAAATGCAGTAGCTGACACACCTTTAGTTCAATGATTACTCTGTCTGATGCATGCAGTACAGAGCCAATAAAAAGTTGCATGAGTTGCCTTACATCAATTTTACTATATGTAAGTGAGTAGGAGAAGGGTATTAGGTCCCTAGATGGTCAGTGAATGTGTTATGCATTGTCTCTTAGTCAAAGCAAGGGCATACTGAGTATGCCTATGTCTGTCTACAGGGACAGCAGCTTGAGGCTCCTCCTCTGAGTCCTCCTCTGACTGTGGCTGTGGTGACATAGGTGTTGGTGGGGGGATGTGTGTCCCTTTCTCTTGTTGATCCCACTGCAACTCTTTCTGCAGGATCAGATTGTGTAGCATAGCACACACTGTGAATATTTGTCTACATGTGTATGGATTATACTGCAGGGCTCACTGGATATATCTAGGCACTGGAACCATGACTTCAGAAGCCCGAACATACGTTCTATGATGTTTCTAGTTTGACCATGTGACTCATTATGGTGTTCTTCCATGAGCGTGTCCACACTTCTGATGGGTGGCATCAGCCATGGTTCCAGGTCATAGCCAGCATCCCCCAGTAAATGGCCCAATGGGATGTCACCCCTAGCAAACATCTGGTACAGTTGTGAAATGTTCCAGATATGGGAGTCATGATAACTGCTAGGGTTGCCAGCACATAAATTCAAGATAATTCCCTGGACATTACACATGACTTGGCAGTTGATGCTGTAATATCCCTTGCAGTTAATGTAGATTCTAGCCTGCTCACCAGGTGGTGCCTTAATGTGTTCATGGTACCCAGTACTTCAGGGTGATGCACTACATGGTAAAACAGTCCCATATTGCTGGCCCTCTCTTCAGAAGTACAGAGGGAAAAATATGTGCTCACTGGCATGTATGAGCATAGCATCCAGAAGATGGTGGATGATCCTGGATGCCGATGCCTGTGACACACCCATCATGTCCCTGGTTGGTCTTTGAAAGGTACCAGTAGCTAATATTCTAAGGGCTACACATATACCTTAGTTTCCACTGGAATGAGTTCCTGTCAGTTGGCACTGGCTCTGAGTTGAGGACAGTAGAGCTCACAGAGTTCTTGTAATGTGTCGCTGTCCACCCTGCAGCACTGTGCAATCTCCAGCTCATGCAGCACCTGGAAAGTTACCCTGGGCCTGAACCCTCTTCTCCTTCTTGGCCAAGGCATATTGTCAACAGCAGCAGCAGCACTGGCTTCAGCCTCTAGCAAATGCAGATGTAGAATAGCTGCAGCAGCTCCTAGCTTTGTGTCAGTTAAAATGTTCTTTTTTCTACTCCAATGGTATTGAAGGATAAAGGAAAAACAGAATAGAGTCTACATGGATACTTTATACATTATTGAGTAGCTTCACCATGTTGGATTGTTTGATTAACATGCTGTTCACCTGCAATCTTCGTGCGCACCTTGGCACAAATAAGGTAAGCATAGGCAAAATTGATATTTCCTCTGTTCTTGTGATATCACGCAAACATGGACCATAAAAAGTGAAGGGAAGGTTGTGCACCCTATAATCAAACCCAGGACCATCAATATTTCAGCCCTAACACAAACATGTGCTGTCACAGGAATAGTTACATGACAAACCAGAGTAACCTGCCATTCATTCCTCTGTTTCTTGTGGTTGCCCTAAGAGTGATATCATGTAAACAATGGCAAAGTAAAATAAAAAAAGTAAACCAGGCAGTGACCACACATTTTAAAAACCAAATAATGAGGATGACACAGAACATGGGAATGTGCATTGCTTAAATGCACCTTCACCCTTCACAGTCCTACATGTTCACCTGTGCAAATGTAATCTGACACCCTACCGATGTTAGCATTCACTGCTGTCACGCATTCAACATGAACACTGTGGAAGTGCCTACATGAAGTGAACAGCCTGTGATGTGCAGTAATCAAGGAGCCTGAATCCTCACTACTGGCACTGGAGAGGGGCATTCACTTGGAATACAAATAGATACACTCAGTATTTTCAGATGCCATCCTCTTTGCATCAAGCACAATTTCCCTTAAGACCACACATGAAATGCAGTCAGACTGGGGTCTGAGTTTCTATATATTTGTCTCCCTCCAGAGCCCCAATACGACTCGTTACTGGTAGAGCTGTAGGGTTAGGGCCTCAGCCAAGTGTCCAAGCCAAGTCCTCCAGTACCTTCTCTGTGAAACCAGTGTTTTGTGTCCCTCTTCCAAGCAGCTGACACACACACGCATACTGTGAGATTTGATTTTTTACAAACACACACACACACACACACACACACACACACACACACACACACACACACACACACACATATACACACACACACACACACACACACACACACACACACACACACACACACACACACACACACACATGGAAAAGGCTGGCACAGATCTACCTGCTGTGCCCTTGTCTGCCCAGAGAATAATGTAGTTATTACTGCCACCAGACACTCCAGAATCAGTTACTCTAAGGCTATTCACAAAGGGTGTCCAATTATACTGTGTAATATTAATACTAATGCAAATGGTAGTAGTTAACCAAGACAGCTAGGCCTTCAGAAGTGGCCCACACAGTGTCACCAAATAACTAGAAGCTCTCTCAAAGCCTAATTACTTTCTAAAAGAATGAGCCACAATAAAAGTTTTACATATATTTAATAATAAATAATAAAATAACATGAAAATACTGAATACATATTTACAGTAAACCACAGAGTTCAAATCACAGGAAATATTGAAAATAACATTGATGGACCAACTCAGACAAATAAAGAAAAACAATATCTAAACTAAGCTTTACTATATTTTCTTGACTGACTCCAGGAGAATTACTATTCCCTACTTACTTAATAGAGCAAGGCAAATTATGTGGTGAATGGTCCTTCTTGCTGTCAAGCCCAAGACAGAATACTCAATATTGAGAGATTATTCCCTGTAATATTAAAAACATATTATTTCCAGAGCTCGAAGAATGACCTCATCTGGTCACCTGACTCTAGGTTCCCACACTATCTCCTTTTGAAGGTGAGAAAGGAATTTATTATAGACATGCAAAATGTATATCTAGAGCTGTTCTAATGTTTATGGCAGGCCTGAGGCCAAGAAACAATCACAGCACTTCCCCTCTTTTTACTGTGGATAATAAACAATGGATTCTTTCAGACTTATTGTCTCTGGTCCTATTCATCACTGTGGGATGCCATTGTAATGGTTTAACAGCTCATTAACATTTCCCTTATTTTTCTTAAAGTAAACTAGCTGCTTAACCTCTGCTATTCTAGTGTTCTCAGTTATAGTATATGCATTTAATAAGTTGCCACCTGCATGTACATTTCCTTTCTGTCCAGCAGAACCCACTGTTGATACATTTTTCAACACTAGCAACTTTACAAATACATTTTGATTTTCAAATGCCATACAGTTCTAATAAATTTTAACATAAGCATGTGCACAAATCAGTTTGATATTCAAATGCCACACAGTTCTAACACATTGGTAACACCAGCATCTTGTATAAATCAGTTTGATATTCAAAGGATATATTATTCTTTACAGAACTCCAGCTGGCAATGCTGGCACTAGCCCATATCATCACATCTCTTCTCCTTCAAAGACTCAATCTAGCTTTTCAGTTGACCCATGAGAAACAAGGCTTGAGAGAAATAAGCCTATGTGGGAATGTTACCCAATTCCCTGTCTTGAGAACCTATCTGTGTTGGCATTGCTGACCCAATATGGTGTTGTACTGTCATGTCATATGCCTACTATTTTAGGCTCCACCTTAGTAACTTTGGATTTTGCTGGCTGGCTCCGTGTAGTCATAGATCCCCCTCAGAATCTTCCTGCCTCCTACTGCAAATACTTAGAACAAGGGCCTGCCTGTGATGGCAAGGTTTCATCATGTTAACATGGTAAAGTTTGTGATCCTGTCTCATGCCTAACAATTCTATCATGTAGCTAACATAACTGACCTTCCTTACCACTTTGAAGGGTCCCTCCCAGGCTGCCTGCAGCTTATTATGTCTGACAGGTATGAAAACCATCACCTGCTGACCCATAGTATACTCACTGGCTCAAACATTCCTATCATTCCAGAACTTATTCCACTGTTGGGCTTCTGACTGGTTCTCCTGGGCTAAGACCATGAGTTCCTTAAGCTTTGTCCTGATATTTAGGACATACACCACAACAGACTTTTTGTGGGATTCACATGCACCTTCCCACTCATCGTGAATCAAATCTAAAGGTCCCCTCACACTATGCCCATAAAGGAACTCAAAAGGTGAAAAAACTCTGGTGTCCTGCAGTACCTCTCTGTAAGCAAACAGTAGATGGGGCAAATATTTGTCCTACTGTCTCTTAAACTGGTCTGCAACTGTCCATTATATGGTCTTTAGTGTAGAGTTTAGTATCTGTATAAGACCGTTAGTCTGGGGATGGTATGGGGAGGTCTTTATGTGCTTCACCCTACAGTTCTTCCACAGACAATGTTCAGGAAGCATCTCTAAAACTGTAGACAATATGCATCAGGGATACTATACAGAAACAAAAATAATGATTTCGTTTTAGGCTTGAATAAATGAGATAGAAAAGTTGATGATAGAGAGTTTTGGTGTTACCATTCATTAGTAGCTTACAATGGCCTCGGCCTCAGTAATGTACTCATAGTAGATAAGGTCATTCCTTTTTCTTATTAGTAAAGAACAGGCACCTGGTTTAGACTTTTCAGAGATGATATAACTACTGAGCTCTTCCCTTCCACTGATGGAATGAATGATTACTTGTATGCAAGACCCAGATGTGGACAAAGGCTTCAAGCTACACTCATAGGTTCATAGGTCCATAGGAGATCACTAGGCTAATGGCTCAAGAAGCCTTGCAAGTCTAACCAGTATTCACTACTGTGACTTTTGTCCCTAGAGAAAAAATAACAAGGGTCAGCAAGCACTGCCTCGGGCCATAAGTGACATGGGCACCACTCTAGAAGTGAACTGGTGATTTCCCATCCATTGGTCCACTTGAAGATGGTTAGGGAAGGATTCTGCTTCATGTGAATAGGAAGCCTATTCCAGAGTAGGGACAATCTCTGAGACACATACCTGTCTATCCAACATGATCTGTTCATTACAAAGATCAGGTTTAGATCCTTAGAGTTGGTAACCCTCATGCAGTTAGTTTTGCAAATATGCAACATTTTCATAAGGGCTGTGACAGACACTGCCTTGTAGGTCAGACATAGATCATCCTTCAGTAATCGGTAGAAAATATAACAAATAATACAGGATTCTTATAAAATACAGTAAAAATAATCAGCAGAAGTGTAAAATTATATGTATTAACATTCATGGCTTTAGATGTAACAGATTCTGTGTAAGTCTCAGCCAACCCAAGAGCAGCTATAAAGAATTGAAGCAATGAGATGCCAGTGAAATGTACTTAAAGACCGTTAAGAGAGCTGTGTGGCTTGTTTAGTGCCCATAATACTCTGGAATACATTTGTGGTACATTTATTCCTCTTCACACATCGGGGGTACTTCATAATAAAACTTGACATCAAGCTGATTCTGCAATGACATGAATCCTCAGTTACCTACCACTGCAGCTATTCCAAAATAGAGAGAGCTTTCAGAAGTAGTTAACCCCTATCCTTCCAGGATTAACCATATCCATGCCTGAATCTGTGCCAGAATTGGTAATAGCATATGCCCAAACCCTGGGCCAGTGTTTTTTTTTAATAGAAGCTTTTAACTATCCAAAGGAATCATTAAAGTCTTAGGTTATACCATCATAATTTTAAAAAGTTATAAAAATACAATTATTCACAAACTGAAGCTACATAATGTTGTCCTGTCAAATAGCCTAGGTGTCTTTTTTTCTTTCACACAAAACCACAGGCTAACTGAGATAGCCACTCTGAATTAAACATTGTCAAACATTTTCAGCCACTTTTAAAATGTGTTTTATGTACATAATGACATTCATTATCCTAATGAAGGATTGCAGTATACAACCGACACCACACAGAATGCAAGTGATCAAACATGTTTGTCAGTGGCTATACGTTTCACTGGCATCACCTTGGAATATGAAAGCATCTTTTAATATCATCCCAAAACATCAAGAACAGAATTAGTGCTTCACTGGTATAGTGGGTAAAACATCCAAATAAATTATGTCTCCTGAATGATTCCCATCTATCTTTGATGTGAGTACTGAATGATACACAGGTAAACACTGTATAGATGTCTGTGTGATATAATCACTAAGTAGGAAACTAAAGAATCTGTTCCTCTCATGCTCTGAAATGTGAATGTGTTAGCAAATGAATCACCACTGATTCTAGGGACAACCACAAAGCATTCTATAGCTATGTCAAGAATCTCAATGGCAACACCCAGATCTGCTCTGAGTTACAGCACAATGGCACAAAAATTACAGAACCAACTGATATTGACAACATCCTGGCAGATAGGTTCAGTGCTAACTTTACCAACCTCTCACCCCCTAAAGAGCCCATATCTATACAGGAAGAATACAAAGTCCCTGTAATCACAGCTACACAGGTAAAAGCTGTGCTCTCTAAAACAAAAAAAAACAGCATCCATTGGACTGGACAACATCCCAGGCTGCATTTTACATGAACTTCAGAACGAACTGGCTCCCCACCTAAGCACCATGTTCAATCATAGCCTCATGTCAGGCTTTGTGCCCACTGAATGGTGCACAACAACAGTTATCCCACTGCACAAAGGGGGAGCCACCACTGATCCCGGGAACTATAGTCCTATTAGCCTGATGAGCCAGGTCTGTAAGGCCATAGAATGTATCATCATGGAACTCATAAACAAAGAATTGGTAACCTCCAAATTCTGGACCCCACCCAGTTTGGGTTTGTGAAAGGCAGATCATGCCTCCTGAACCTGTTCAACTTCTTGAGGCAGTCAAAAAAGCCGTAGACAAGGGTAAGGTGGTTCACCCAGCCTATCTTGACCTCACCAAGGCTTTCGACACCATCCCCCATTCTGGAATTATAACTTAACTCACTAAACTAGGTATAAATCCCTATGTCATCACTGCTTCACTCTCATAAAATTACATTGACTTGAATTCCTACACCTTCTGACCAAATGTCAGCTGATCCAAGCTTTCAGAATTCTTAATTCAAATTCTGACTGTCCATCTCTGTCCAACCTGATCTCTTGGTACACCTCTCCCCAATCCCTGTGCAGCTCTGATAAACTCTTACTACAAGTCTATAAACCCAACAAGAACATAGGTAAAATACTCTATAAAAACTCCATCTCCCTTACCTGGAACAATCTTCCACTCCATATTAGAAGTCATACCTCCCTTCCTAACTTCAAACATGACCTGATAGTGTACCTTCATAACCACCCTTTATTTACCCGTTATCATCCTACTTAACCCCTCCCTCTCCACATACCCACTTCACCACTAAGTCTGATCTATAAGCCCTTTTTCCTCTTTCTATAACTTACTTTATCCAACTGCTCTTCTTTCTGTACCCTCCCTCTAGTTCACTACATCCCTCCTCTACTACTATCTTCTTTTGCACCATTTCATCTTCTGACCTCCAGTCCCTTGTGCAGTCACCCCTCCCTACTTTTTACTCTCACTCTATTTCCCTCAAATTTGAAGCCTCTGCACTTACACAATTCTTCTTCTAGCCACTAATCTAATTATACATTGTTTATTTTCATTATATTACCTACAACCTTAACTTCCTTCCTGCTTACCTGCTGGATTTATTATTGTTGTTTCACCTGTTACAACCTATTACTACACTTTTGCATATATAGCTATGTACTATTCCACTGAGTACATTATGTTCTTCTTATCCATTGTATCCATAAGATTGTTTTGCTCTTTAATATTGTTAAATTGTCTCTATGTGTATGTATTTGTATGTCTGTTTGGGGCTTTTCCCCTCGGGTCTCCACTGAAAAAGGGTAAATTCTTACCCAGCTGGAGCAACACGGTTAACAAATGCAAAATAAATAAATAAATAAATGTCACAAAATGGGTTGCCAACTGGCTCGCTGACAGAACCCACACTGTAAAAGTTGCAGACTCCAAATCTGGCTTCAAACCAGTGACAAGTGGAGTACCACAGGATTCAGTGCTGGGACCACTCCTGTTTGTTATCTACTTCTCTGAAGCACAGGCTAACACAGAAGGCCTTTGGCTAATGAAGTTCACAGATGACTGCAAACTAGGAGCCATAGTTAAGTCCCCAAATGATGTGGACATCCTACAGGAGGGCCTCACTGAGACAGATGCCTGGTGTCAGAGCCATGGCCTCAAGCTCAATACCAAAAAGTGCATTGTCATCCCCTTTGGTAAAAACTCTGTGCCCATGAACTACCACATAGGCAGCAGTCAACTTAATGCCAAATGTGTGATAAGAGATCTTGGGACCCAGGTGGACAGTAGTCTCTCCTTTGGTAATCACATTGTCACAGTAGTCAGGAAATCCTTCTACGTGGCACACCTCATCACAAAAGGGTTCTCATCCAGGAAAAAAGAGGTCATTGTTCCCCTCTACTTGACACTCATTAGACCCATTATAGAGTACAATTACCCTTTTGGAATGTAGTTCACAAGACATCTGCAGCAGCTGAAAAGGCCACAGAAGTACCTCACAAAGAGGATTACTGGTCTCAAACAGATGCCCTACACTGACTGTCTCAAAAAACTCCAACTTTACTCCGTAGCATATTGCCTACTCCAAGGTGATCTCTGCCTAACATATAAAGCTATGTCAAACCCAGAGCTGTTGGACATGCTACACCTAAAGAAATCCCAATCCCTCCAAGCTACATGCTCTAGGGACTTAAACCTTGTCACCACAATAAACAGGACATGCTGGAGGGATAGATTCTTGTCCCAGAGACTTCCCATACTCTGGAACAAGCTACCCATCTATGTCAAGCAAAGTTCCTCATTAGCACTCTTCAAGAAAAATCTTGATGAGTGGATGGGAAATAGGAAATACAACCCAGGGGTCACTTCTGTGGCTCTGCTCAACAGGGGCACAGGAAAATTATTTTCTTGGGTGGCGTAAGGCAGGGAACCTTGTTGGTTAGGCTTACTTAGGCCCTTAGGCCGATAGTCTAGTACCTACCTATGAACCTATGAACTGTACATCGCATATAAATATGAACAAAATGTCATACAAAGATATCTGTAAACATTAATGAAACACTGATCCTCTGCAAAACAGACCAATGCTTTAGTATGCCAGGAAGCTAATTGACAATTAATGCAACTGCCTACATCTATTCACTGCAGCGATGGCTCGATTGCATATTAATGGATGCAACACCTTTTCTGTTCTTATTGTTATGAGATTCTAATGTGATGTCTTTGAACTGAAGCACTAATGATACATGCAATGAGCCACTTGTACTCACTGAGGTGTGGGTTAACAGCTTATTGTTGATCCTTCATGAAGTAGCTATGAAATTCTTATAGCCAGGAAAAAATAAAGTTGTTTACTCCAGATCCATAGCTTATTTATTATGATTTTGTTTTTAATTTATTGCATTCCAGTTTAAAGTGAGTGGAGTTGTCTTCAAGAGCCTTTCTCCATCCAGAGAATACAGTGACAGCTGATACACTACACCAATGAATCAATGACTTTCTCCATGGACCTACTTTGAAAATGGGCATTTCAGTTCACAAACAGACTTTCCCAGTGAACAAAAGCAAATAAATAAATAAAGACATATATTCACAAATGGAAAAAAATTACTTAGCTCCAGATGGAGAAAAAATACATCAACATTTGTGTATTACTGCAACACAATAACCAATTCATTCAGTTCACAATTTTGGCCATCCCTTGTAATAGCTGTTGTTTGTTAGGCATCGTGCACTAGCAGATAGTTCAGCATGATACTGATTGTGTACTGGGATTCTGAACTATTTAGTTAAAAACAATGTTGCATCAACATTTTGCCTAGTACAACAGGAAATATGAGAAATGTCATACAGTTTCTGTTATTTAGTATAACAGTCTCTGACACATAAGTAAACCCAGTGGTCAGGTCTGAAGCACTGTAATCAACTTAAGCCACTATTAACAGCTGTTGGGCCCCATTGAGCCATCATTGAAATGTTTCCAGTGTTTTAGTCATGGACATGTATAAACTGTGGGGGAATTTAATAAAGCCTACACAGACTTATTTTCCATGTAGGCATAGTGGCACACAGCTTACATGAAAATTAGCAGGTTTGCAATCTAGTAAACAGAGCTGAGGGGCTTGCACAAGCTTGCCAACACAGAAGTAACCGTGGCATGCAAATCACCTCATAAGCAGGCGAAATGCATGCAAATGAGGGTGGGAGAGTGATCCAGCAAGCAGATAATCAGTTCTGCAGACCCCATGATGGTGTCTAAAATGTATATGCTAAAATTTCATGTACAGGACATTAAACAGAGGACAGGGGTTGCAAATATGCAGCATGAAGTACAGAAATAGCATAGCAGGCCCAGATCTGTGGAAAACTATTCACTGTGTCCAGAACCTAATGGAAAATCATTTAAAATCATTTTTAATAGTCATATCATGTTTGTGAGGTGCACCACAGTGCCAAACAGTCTAAGATTAAAAAAAAATTAAAAAGTTTAAAAATGGAAGTTAGTACAATGTTAGAGTAATGCATTATAGGACCCTTCGTGGAGTATGTACAAAGGTAGACTGCTGCGGTTGCTAAGGAGGTAGTGCCTGGAACCATGTAGTTTCCAGGTTGTGTACATGGATCTCTATGCAAATGAGCCGGGGTTACTGAATAGCACAAATGGGAATCTGTGTCCACAGATCCCATCCATGTAGACAGAGAACCATGTTGGTGACCACAGAAGAGGTAGCCAACATCAATAGGGGGGTGTGTTCACAACCTTTTAAGCTCACTGGAGCACAGTGGTGCTTGTTTGCACACCACGACACTGTGCTCAGTAGGTGGGTGTGTACACTGGCTCCTAAGCTTTGTTCATCTTCGGGGCATGTGTGTGAGCATGTTTGAGCGGTGCGCCACTGTGCTGAACATGACCTTCCTTGGGGGCATGTACTATGACTGCCGAGTATTGTTATCTTCATGGCACGTGTTTGTGCAATGCAGGGCTGAAAAAAAAGAAGAAAAATTTATCTGAGAAAGACAATGAGATCTTATTTACTGATGACCCCTGCCCCACTTGAACTAGGGCCAGTAGCAGTGCTTAATGATGTGCTTGGCAGGTAGAATGCATCATAGGTAGCCAGTCACAAAGGCTGCACCTACAGCAGAGCATTATAAAGGTTGCAGAAACCTTACAATTTGATTTCACCCCCATACTCTGCACCACTGGAGTACAGACTTGGGACTTTTAACTGAAGAAATGCTAGGGGCTGCTGCAGGTCTGCTACATATGTATGTGCTAGATGCTGAGGTCAGTGCTGATGATGATGATGACCATAGGCCTAGACTGAGAAGGAAAAGAATGTTTAGGACCAGGGTAACCTTCCAAGGACTACATGTGCTGGATATTGTAGAGTGTTGCAGGGTGGACAGGGACATAGTACAAGAACTCACTGAGCTCTACCAACCTCATCTCAGACCCAGAGCCAACAAAGGGGAATCCATTCCAGTGGAAACTAAGGTATGTGTAGCTCTTAGGACACTAGCTACAGGCAAATTCCAAACACCAACTAGGGACAAGATGGGGGTCTTGCAGGCATCAGCATCCAGGGTACTCCAGCAGTTCCTGGATGCCATGCTACCACATGCCAGTGAGCACATTTATTTTCCCCTCACCCCTGAGGTGAGGGCCAGCAGTATGCAGCACTTCTACCATGTAGCACACTACCCTGATGTACTGGGTGCCATAGACTGCACTCATGTACACATCAAGGCGCCACCTGGTAAAGAGGGTAGAATCTATGTCAACCAGAAGGGGTACCACTCCATCAACTGCCAGGTCATGTGCAATGCCCAGGGCATTATCATGAATATGTGTACTGGCAGCTCTGGTAGTTATCATGACTCCCATTTCTGACACTCATCACAGCGTACCAGATGTTTGCAAGGGGGGACATCCCACACAGCCATTTACTGGGGGATACTGGCTACACACTAAAAATGTGGATGATGACACACATCAGAAATACACACATATTCTTTCCCAAAAACTTATTAAAAAAAAATTAGATTCCATGCTTCTTACATTTTTGTGGTTCCCCTTAAAATCTAGGATTGCATATAAATGGCACATTAGAGCTTGGAACAGTAGTGGGATAGCATTCCCTAGCTTAGATCTTTATTGCAAATCAGTTATAATTAATGTAATATTACATTGAATCACACCTACCTATATATCTGGCTGGAAAACAATACATGAGATTCATATAACTGATGTCAGAACTATAGAAAATCAATTTAAGGAACAATATGGAATAAGTAGAGTTCATTGACGTTTACGTGAATTTTGTTTACTTAATAAGAAGTTTGATCATTCTTCTTATGGCATTAATCAAATATTTAATAACTTTAAAAATATAATTGGTTGCAATTACAACATTATTTATTTCTTATATTCCCTATAGCATACTCCCCTGATTGCCTAGATTCTTTCAACATCAATGTGATTCAAAACGTAAAGGAAAATAACTTGATATTATGGCATCAGTTTATTGAAAATAAAAGTATTAAACCACTAAACTCTCTTTTCTGTAGTTTTGATAATAGTCAAGACAGTTGGTTGTTTATACACTCTTTAAGGCAGTTTACAAAAAACAAAATGAGAGTATCAATATCTAGAGACTGAATCTATACCTAGACAGATTCAGCTTTTTATTAGGTGTCTTGAAAAGACAGATAATCAAAAATTAAGTATCTCACCTATCTATAAGATAGTAAGAAAAGACACTAAAGTTTGACTCAGATTTCTGGAATTAGTATGTAAAGATTACTGGAGGTCAAATATCTAATGAATCCAAAAAATTGTTATTGAATTCTATGTATGGTACCTCTTCTTCATTATATTGGAAATTTATGAATAGGAGTTTCTATACTCCACATAAAATAAATCATATAGTCAAAAATAGTGAAAGTAAATGTTGAAATGTGATGAATTCATAGAGGCCAGCTGGGTTCACATGTTCATTGAATGTAGAAATGTTGTTCAGTACTGGAAAGACTTCAGATATTTTGTAAATGCTTTATGGTCTGATAACTGTCATATTTCTAACTCACTAATCCTATTCAGTGTTCCTATACCTAATGTAATACCTAAATCTCAGATTCAGTTACTCTGGTCAGCTCTTGCAATTGCCAGGAAAGTTATTACTTTGAACTGGAAAAGTAAACAAGATTTGATGTTTAAAGATTTTATTAATTTAGCAAAAGTTGTTTGGAAAAAAGAACTGCAAACTATTTGTTGCAGAACTTATAACATTACTCATAAAAAAATAGCATGGCAAAAATTGGAAAATCTTTTGAACAAATACTGATAACCTCATGGATAAAATGATTATCATGGATGAATGTAAATATTGTAAATAGTTTTGTTATTGTTTAATTGTATTTGTTATATGTACATTTGTGTCTGTTTATAATATAATAAAAGCAAAATAAAAATGTTTAAAAAAAAAAAAGAAATGCATACACACCCACTGAAGAATGCTGTAAGGAGACACACACACAAACTAGGAACACCATAAAGCATGTATTTGGACTGCTGAAGTCGTGGGTCTGGTGCCTCGATATATCTAGCGAAGCCTGCAATACTCTCCAGCCACATGTGCACACATTTTCACATGTGCCATGCTGCATAATATAACCCTGTGTAAATAGCTGTAGCAGGATCAGAAAAGGAAAGGGATGTACAGCCCCCCACCAGTGCCCAAGTCACCACAGACACAACCACAGGGGGACTCTGAGGAGGAAAACCCTGAGGATGTCTCTGTAGGCAGACATATGTGTGCCCAGTATGCCCTGGCCTTGGCCAAGAGACAATGCATAGCACATGTACTGACAACCTAGGGCCCTAGGCACAGACACCTTACTCCAATTCGCATACATATTAGTAAAAATGATGCCAGCCAGCCCACACAACCTGCACCTCACCATGTATTGGCTGTGGACTGCATGCACCCGACTGAGTCAGCCCTGAACTACAGGTCTGTCCACTGCTGCATTCACAAGGTAAGTCACACAGCTACTCATCACTTCTAAGGGGTACTAGAATATGGTAGCATATGTATGGACCTGCCACATGTATGCAAAGGAATATACTGGGCTACTGGGCTACTTACAAAGATTTAACAGACACTTAGGAAACAGGCACTCTGTCCAATAGTATGTGCCCCATAATATTCACTAGGCCACATGTCTGGTAACCCCACTACATTATTCAAGGGAGATGCCAGATAGTGGGGTCACAGAACAGTCGCACAACTGTGTATGCCAGCAGAGCATGGGCTGGTCGTCCCCCATCCCCAAATCATCAGTGTATCCATATAACAGCTATACCAGTATATTTGCAATGATATATCAGCAGACCACCCAATTCCAGGGCTGTGATTTTGAGATAGAACCTGGCTGCATGTTCTATGTCTCATGTAATGCAGGGATGACAATGTATATGTCTGTATGCTGTTGCTTGTGTGATGAATGACACATCCCTGTATAGCAGCCTGTGTGGCTCAGTAGGCTAGGGACATTAGCATGGGTAATGGTGTTGATGGTTTAAATCTGGTAGTAGCCACATCTCTTGCAATTCAGGTAGTCATTAGGTGGTATTCCCACAGACTGTCACAACCCCTCAATCTGTTACTACAAGAAAACTGGACAAAGCCAGAGTAAATGGAGGGACAAAGGGACACACCTACAGACAGACAGACATTATACAAGTTCTGAGTAACCTAGAAGGTGGCTAGTAGAACAACAGGTTGCAACAGGTCAGATTAGCTGCAGGATGTAAAGGCCATCACTTAAATATCTCAGTAGTTACAACAGTTCAGTGACTCCATTTTACAATGCAGTACCAGAAAACCACAAATGTATGAGGAACAGAGCAGACATGTAGGGTGAAATGTTGGACATTCTGCAAAAACATGTACAGGGAGAGGTATGCAGGCTGTCATCCTGTGTGTGGTGTTACATTATGTACCCCAGTCACATCATTCCTGTCAACCTCTTAGAGGAGGAAATCTGGCCAAAGCTATGAATAAAAGTGGGGCAAAGGCCCACAAATAGGGGCAGGTTTTAAATATTGCTCTTACAAATGTAGAATGTTGATAGAGTAACAGGTCTTGCATTACCATGAATCTCCTGATGTGTACAGAGTCAGGAACTCAAATATCATTATTTATTGACTTCAATCTTCAATGATTTGCCACTAATTTGCCAGGAAACCACAATGCTATGTAAAACGGACCAAAAATATAAGGCAAAATTCTGGACAGTCTGTGAAACTGTACAGTTGTGAGGTATGTGTCACATATCAAGGTCAGCAAACAGCCTGGGAATGCCTTGGACAACATCAGTACTGTTGTAACAGGTACAGCAGCCAATGACCTGCAGCACACATAATTCTGGATTGGAGTACAGGTAGCTCTGTCCTGGAGTCACCTTGTAAGTATGGATAGTCACACTGGGTATGCTCCTACACTTTGCTAACCTGAGCCCAAGTATGTTGCAATTACCACCCAAAGACCTGCTATGTGGAAATATGTCTGTACATATATTCAACTAGGTATACATGTCTCTCCCTGTGCCGTCATGCTCAATTAGTGTATCTATTAGTATGTGGCATATATATATATATATATATATATATATATATATATATATATATATATATATATATACACACATATATATATATATATATATATATATATATATATATATATATATATATTTATTTATTAAAAAATACACACACACACACACACACACACACACACACACATATATATATATATATATATATGTATATATATATATATATATATATATATATATATATATATATATATATGATAACATGTATACACAGCTATATAAAGTACAATGATACATAGACTCACCACATGTATCGACATAGCACATTTACATAATGTACACACAACAATATTTAAGGATACATCTCTGTTATACACATTTATATAGATATTGGTGGGGGTGTACAAAAGTCTCACATACCCTAGAATGAGGGGGTTATCTGTACTTACACATCACAACAGTTGTTTGATTGAATCAGACCAAGGCCACAGCAGTACATAATCTACTCACCCACAAACCCCTGTGCCTGTGGACTGTCATCCTGTAGACAAACACAGGTACAAAGCTGGTGTAATGTACAATGGGTGCAAAACATGCCTTGGACAGGCCATATTGTCCCTAGCCACATGTCCACCTATCGAACTGCAAACAGCCACATATGGCCATAATGGTAGGTGTACACACACATGGCAGGGATATTACCTGGTATCCCAACCCTAGGACACTAGATACAATAACAGTTCCAAGCAGTATCACTCTGCAGGGCACACATGTTTTCTAACACAAGGCCTCTTTGTGCACTCCACAAGTACTGTGCTTGCATCAACATATGCAACAGAAATAGACTGTGGCACATGCGATAAGTACTGTGAGCTGTAGTGTGTAATACTAGATAGGTAAGGGTTCTAATCTCTCATCATCCAACTTGTGATTGTTGTGTATAAATATATTCCCTAATAGCACTATGGACATGACCAAATGGGTATATCTGTGCAATGTTATGTATTTTATGGCCCTGTGACTGGCTGCTGGACTCTAAATTCCCTCCAGTACAAGGCCCACTGATGCCATCCACCTTTAGAAGACTGGCTGACAATTTAATAGATAAACTATGTGGTTAATGTGATAAGTACAGCAAGCTGTATTGTGTAACAGTAGATAAGTAGGGGTTCTATTCTCACATCCTAAAAGGTGTGTTTGTGTGTATGTGTATATGTACATATATTGCCTTGTGGCACTGCAGGCATGCCCATTTGGTCTGTCTCTGTGCAATGGCTATGCATTTTAAGGCCCTGTGACTAGCTATTGGCTGCCTTTACAAGCCTGCTGATGTCATCCACCTTAAGAGCACTGACTGACATTGTGATATCAGACAAACTCAGTGGTGCATGCGATAAATGCTGCAAGTGATAGTGTCTATTACTAGAAAGGTTGGGGTTCTAATTTCACAACATCCAACTTCTGTGTGCAAATATATCCCCTGGAAGCATTAGAGAGATGCCCATCTGGCTTATCTCTGTGCAGTGGTTATCCATTTTAACTCATTAAGTCTGGAGCAGCTCAGAAAAAGCTGCCTGCTTAATTCCACCATAGGAAAAACAGTGCAGCCTGAGCTCATTTTGAGAACATCCATTTCTAATACAATACAGAAAACAAATGTTCATAACTCTTTAACTGTAAGAACTAGACTAAGAATGTAAATGTGAAAGTTGTTCAGCAGACACTGTCCTTTACAACAATGTAAATGTTGATAGTGCATATCAAAGTCATTATTAAATATTTGGCAAGGAATGCTGATATTGTGCATAGTTTTTACCTTTTTGAAAAAGCAAAGCACAATAGCTTGGTCAATGCACCATGTTGACCCATACAATTTGCATTTAATTTATTTGTATGCATTTCAGCTTTAAAATGATACCTTAAGCATTACTGTGTGATGCTCCTTTATGGAGATATTCACAGAAATATGATTAATATAATATTTCTCATAATTGATAAATAAAGCATAATATCACATCACCTGTAACAGACAGAGGGTACATATCAGCATAGAAGTTGTACGTCTCAATGTAAGCTTCAAAATGATGTATAATTTGTGTCATCACCATGTTCCCTTGCAAAGATATGGGCATAATAATGAGAAGCATTGGAAATGTATAATTTTCATAATCCTACAAGACTAAACAAACTGTGATATATGTGCATGTGTGAACTGCACAGACATAGTTCTTTTACCGTGTTTTAAGGAGTAGAACTGTCTTCAAAATGAGGTATTACTTGGCATGCTGACATGCTATCTTGCAAAGATGTTTATAAAAATATGAAAAAGATCATAATTTCCTTAACCTAAGTCCGAAACAAACTTTGATATCTGTACACATGTACAACAATTAGGCACAGTTCTTTTACCATGTTGGAACTATGAATACTGTCTTCAACATGAGGTATTACTTAGCACATTCTGATGCTCCCTTGCAAAGTTATTTACCAAAATATGAAAACAATCATAATTTCTGTAACCATACATCTGAAACAAACTTTGATATCTGTACATGTGTACAAGATACAGGCACAATTCTTTTACCATGTTGGAACTATGAATACTGTCGCCAAAATGAGGTATTACATAGCACATTCAGATGCTCCCTTGCAAAGTTATTTACCAAAATATGAAAAAAAAATCATAATTTCCATAACCTAGGTCTGAAACAAACTTTGATATCTGCACATGTGTACAACATACAGACACAGTGCTTTTACCATGTTGGAACTATGAATATTGTCTTCAAAATGAGGTATTACTTATCACATTCATATGTTCCCTTGCAATGTTATTTACCAAAATATAAAAAAAAAATCATAATTTCAATAACCCGAGTCCTAATAAAATTGATATCTGTACATGTGTACAGCATTCAGACCCAGTTGTTTTACCATGTAGACACATATGATTGTAAATATATACATTCTTGGTGTAGACAACATACTGCTGAATGGGTACATGTAAACAGAAAAAGCAAGGTAAGGACTGCCACTCCACTAATGAACCCAGGACAGGCATGGGACTTCAGTGGCAGGCAAGGCCATCTGATCTGTCTGATAGCTGTGCTGGCTACCCACTTAGATAGCTGATACCACTACAGTCTCACAACCTCCTTCAGTGTCAGCAGTCTGCCTTACCTATGCCTTTTCTCTTTACATGTGTCCATTCAGCAATGGACCTAAGGGATCAAGCTCTGTATTACTAGGCTATTCCTGCCATCTAAACTCTGCACATGCCTGATAAAAGCAGAATAGAAAAAGAAGTATTGCAGGATGGTTACGGACATATTAGATTGTATGTACTAGCACTCTCCTGAAACAGTTGTTCTTTCTCAGCATCTTCACCAGCTCCTTACCACAGTTGTTTGCCAAGCTCAGAAAAATATATTTTACACAACACATTTCATAATAGAGTTTTACTTACCATACTGGTCCTACTTGGTCATGGGTGTTTTCCATTTTTCTCACAAGCTGTGTGTTACCAAACCTGCCTAGCTCTCCTCACACCATTGTGGAGGTCAGTCAAGAACAATGCAATGCCCTCCTCAGTTAGGTGAATGCCATCCTTTCTGAACAGGTGAACATCTTCTGTGGTGATGCTGTCATGACAGAATGTAGATCCACCGACCCTGTGCATCAAGCCATGCATGAACCCATTCTGTAAATGTCTGGTCTTGTGCACTGACCGTTGACTGTTTGCTGTTTTCCATATCTGTCAAGGAATTATGTCAGACCACACAAAATGACAATGTGGCCACCACAACTGCAGGTGTTAAAAAATTGCTCTGATTTGAAACCGTAGCCTTCCGAGTGGTTGACTGATGACATCTTTCACTCCAATGTTCAGCACAAGAATGTCAGTGTCAGGATAGATGGAACACTTCTCTTCCAACAACTGGAGTACTCCGCTCCAATGCATACCTCTTCTTGCAATCCAGTATACCTTCACACTGGATGTGTGGAATCTCAAGTTGTACTGGTTTTCAGTTATGGAGGCATGGCTGGCAGCCCAGTGAATGTAGGAATAGCCACATGCCCACACTCTCACTTGTCATTCTCCTGCTCGTAAAGCCATGTCAGTGTCAGAAGATGGATGAACCTGCACAGGAAAGAAAATGCAAACATATTACTACTGATGCTTGACAGATGTATCGGGCGACTACATATATATGTATATCATAATGCATTACCTGGTTAGACCATCCAAATCTTTACTCCTATCCACAAGGACATACTTCATTTCATTAAATACGTAAGTGGTGATGATCCTGCAGAGGTACATACCTACCACCCATGAAAACACCAAATTACACACAATGACTGACAAGTGGGCACAGAAAGGGCACATGTAAGCAGAAAAACAGGGTAAGGTCCGCCACTTCACTAATATGCCGAGGACAGGCATGGGGCTTCAGCTCGTGGATGTCTGAAGTGTCCCATACTGGTGTTGTCTACCCACTCAGACTGTTGGTAGCATTAATGACTCCTGATTTCATGCAATGCCAGCACTCTGCCTTACTTCTGCATTTCCCATTTACATGTGTCCTTTCAGCAATGGCCATAAGAACTGAAAGGGGGGAGTTAATGCAAACCTTCTTGCCCTGACCTACATACATTTAGCACACCTGAAGGGAGGGGAGATTGAGTGGAGAGCTACACCAAGACAACATGTGAAAAGACCAAGACTGGCCCAGCCTTTGTCTTTTTGCATGTGCCCTTTCCTGGGGGAAACATTACATCACAGTGACACCCCTGAGGCCATGCTTACCTAGGACTGCAGCACTATGGGATTGAGCTGAAGAGTCTCCAAGTTCTCAAATGTGATCCAAGTGGATCATAAGAACCATGGTGGCTGTGTATGCCCCCCCCCGTGATGCATCCACCAACACAAGATTCTGAGATGGGACAGCTTAGGGCTTTGGCTGCTTCCTTTCCAGTGATTTCCAGAATATCCATAGGTACAGTCTTACCTTACCTTAGCTGAAATACTTCATGGGTGGACACTGACAAGGGGGCACAGAAAGGGCACATGTACACAGAAAAATCAGTGTAAGGACCACCACTCCACTAATACACCGAGGACAGTAATGGGGCTCCAGCTGGTGTTTATCTGAAGTGTCCCATACCTGTGCTGGCTGCCCACTCAGACTGCTGATACCACTATCTCATGACCTCCTTCAGTGTCAGCAGTCTGCCTTACCTCTGCCTTTTCTCTTTATTTCTGCCCATTCAGCAATGGACCTAAGGGATGAGGGACAGAATTAACTTACTAATTGCTGCCCTGCCCTTCATACATTTACTGTACCAGAGTGGAGGGAAAGTGAAAGGCCACATTGCATTGGAGAAAGACATACCTAGACTCTTTCTTTTTGCAGGTGACCTTTTGGTAAGGGACTGAAGGCATCATAGTGGCACCTGTGAAACCATGCATATCCTGGAAAGCAGCCCAGTGGGACTGAGCTGAAGAGTCTCCAAGATCCCCACTGCCATCCAGGATGATACTAACAGTAATGATGTCTATGTGTGCTGCCCACTGATGTACATACCATCAGAAGATACAGTCTTACCTTACCTTAGCTGAAATACTGCATGGGTGGACACTGATGGGGGGCACAGAAAGGGCACATGTAAAGAGAAAAAGCAAGACTGACCCTGACTTTGTCTTTTTGCATGTGTCCTTTCCCAAAGGGAAAAATTGCATCATAGTGGCACGCCTAAGGCCATGCTGACCTAGGAAAGCAGCACTATGGGACTGAGCTGAAGAGTCTCCAACTTCCAAAATGCCATCCAGGTCAATCATAAGATCCATGGGGGTTGGGTATGACACACTGATGCAATCAGCAGCTTGGCCACAACTGTATGTTGTACAGTGTGCACTGTATATCTTACTGCTGCCAGTAGTCTGCTAGACCCTTATGGCCATGATACTTGCCAAAGCATTCAACACACAGGTTAATCTTGCAGGTCAGGCATCCCCATGATGGTTCAGCACATTTACCCTTGCTGGCACAGTGTTTGCATTGTGATTTCCGCCATTTCACTGGGAAGTGTAAGCCTTGTTCAAATCAGCTCATGGGCGCTTGGACAGTAATCTCAATGCATCTTTTCCTTTTCTTGTAGGTGGCCAGGAGGTGCATGCCTAGGTTTCTTGCAAACTGTAACTGGCTTGCCACAATAACACAGCTGAAATGAGAAAGCTGACGGTGGCTGCCACTCTCATGGAATAAAATATTCACTATGGCCACATCGCATAGGAACCAGAACAAGTACAGCCACCATTTTCTTGCCTTTCATGCAGTTGGATACTGCGTCCTGAACTGATCGTCTCGGTCCACCCCATTCATGTATGTGTTGTACATATTTACAACTTGTGGACATGGCACTGAAGCTTTTGTTCCATTGTGCTGTTTCCTGCATGTGCTGGAGACTGCCAAGGTTGGATTACTATTAGTTGACAGCAGAAATACTGGGTTGCTATCCTTCCATTCAGTTGCAAGCAGTGGTCCACTCTGTAACTTCTTGTAGAACCCTCGAGGTGCTTTTCAAATGGCCTGTCTGTTGAACATTTCAGGCCATCCTGACCTATTGGTGCACATGGTTCTGCAGCAGTACAGACAGTCTTGCAACAGTTGCTGTGACAGAGGGACAGAGGTGAAAAAGTTGTCAAAGTAAATGTGATGCTTCTTTCCAATCAGCCCCCATGTGAGGTCAATCACAACTCGGCATGCCAGTCCAACCTCTGTGGTTTGCTCTGCCTTTCCAGTGTATACCTTGAATTCACATACATAACCATTATGTGAGTCAGCCAGCACACATACCTTAATGCCATACCACTCTGGTTTTCCAGTCATAAACAGTCTGCATGTCAGCTGTCCACAGAAGCCAACCATGGCTTCATCTACTGCCACCTCATGATACACATTATACTGTGTCCTACATGCATGAAGTATGGCCTCCAGTACTGGTCGCACATGATGTAGCTTGTCATGACCCACAGAGCTCTGTGGCAGTCTGAGGTTTTTGTCATTGCAGTGGAAGTACTACTGAATTTTTTCAAACCTCTCTCGGGTCATGTACTCAGCTATTGAGAAATGACCATACACATGGTGTGTTTCCCAGTACTGCCTGTATTCTGGAACATGTACAATAGACATGTATATTCTGACACCAAGAAATGTGCATGTCTCCAGGACAAACAAAACTCCATCGCTTGTCAACGTTGCCTGCTGCAGCCTGCCTCTGTGCAGCATAGCGGTTAGTTTCATCAGCAATAAGTGAGTACAGTTCCTCTGGGAACATCAAATTGAGGAAGTCCATCTTTGTGCTGTCTGAGTGCAGGCTGGTTACTGGGCTGACTGGACACTCAAAGTCATCAACGCGAACTGGTGTTAGGTGTTTCTCCCACGATATGTTACATGGTGGGCATGATCACCGTATCTTTTTGGTTAGCCTTGCACACTTTGGAACAGAAACTCCAGGGTGGTTAAGAAATGGTCTGCTGTGATCAGTTTCAGTACCCAATGGTTTGTATGCACTTCTGAGTGGAGTACTTGCACACATTCCATGCTGCGGCACACTCATATCCTTGCTTGACAAAGAGCTACATTGGCTCAGATCCAGTGGACTTTCTCCAGCTGAATCATCCTGCTTTGGACCACACCTGAACTCATGTACAGCATTAGGCATATCCACTTCTTTGTCAGCACTAGGCCTGGCCTGGGCTATGGAGGACTCCAAAGGTCTGTCAGTCAGGCCATGTCCTTGCCTTAACTCAGATAGAAGCAATTCAGCCTCCGTGTCAAAATCGGATTCAAGTTGATGACCATTATTGTGTATGCCATCATTCCTTAGCTGGGCAAGTGGCACGTCATCCTCACTGTTGTGGTCAGTTTCATCAACAGTGGTGAGGTCAGGGGTGGCAGAGATTAGGGGTCTGTTAGGAATGGCTGGGACAGGGGCATCATATTTATCAGTGGTAATGGCCTTCTCATGCAGATGTGCCAGTGGAATATCACCATCTGCGTCATAATTGTCATCTTCACTCTGGTTTGCTTTATGTTGTGATTTAAGGTCCAGTTCCATTTTGGACCCACTGGTATTATTGTCAGAATAAGTATCCTTGCCCAAGTAAATGTGGGTTGATTTCTTAGCAGATGACATTTTCACTGAGGAGTGTGATGTCCTAAGGGTGAATGCAAAGCTGAAAAACACAATGGTGTAAAATATAATGTTACTCACCTGCACAGAGGCAGCTGCAAAGCAACACAACAGGTACTATGTAGTGATTGCTTGAGACATTATACTATTTCATCATATGCGGTTCAGTTACATGAATTCACAAAGATATGAACCACATTACTAGAATGGATACTTGCATCTGTATCTTACTCTTGAAAATACAGATAAACTGAAGGAAAGGAACTGGGGGTAAATTTTGCAGGACTGCACATTGACAGAAAACAAAGTCTGACGTGTTTTCATCAATGAGCTAATGTTTGTACATACACCAAACAATAATGTTTAACAAATGTCAAATTAAATAAAACAATTAAAATAACAGAAATCTTTACACCATAGTAAATTATTAAATCAATATATACACCAAGTGGGATATTTCACCCAAATGTATTTAGTTGTGTATTTGTATGTTACCCATGGTTGAACACTCATCCACAGCCAGCAAGTCACTGGCCTCTTTTATGAAGGTTGACTCCCATATCTGAACTTCTTGTGTCCTATCTGATCTGACAGGCACCTCAGTATTCAGTGGATCACATAAGGGTTTATACTTAATTCTATGAGTTCGCCTACCATGGCCAAGTCAGGTATTATAGCAAATGCCTTGGACACGTAAAGGTAAGCAGTATGCACTGTTTTGCCTTTGTCCATTGCTTTGGTGAATTGAAGCATTTGCCCAAGGAACCCCCTCCGTGAAAATCTTGCTGTATGCACAAGGAACAACATGAACCATTTCTGTGAATGACCCTTCTGTAACAGTTTTTAGTATGTGCAATCATAATTTTGGTGAGTTTCTCATTGAATTTGTGGTTTTCAGGCACACCATTGAGGACGTAAGTCACTAAATATTATGATACACATTCATATCCTTCAGAAAATACATTCTAGCAGAAATCCTGATTCTAGTAACTTTCAAAGTTAAAAAGCACAATATTTAAAATCTTTCCCTGTAATTCCTTGCAACTGTGGAGAATTTCGCAGACTTTCCAGATTTTGCCTCATATATGTGTTACATTCCTCGAAATTGGACAAGTGACAGAAATAAACTGGTGTGGGGTGGGGGTGGCTTGCAATGACTCCAAGTAGAGAAAACACAAATCTGGCTTGTGAATTTAGCAATTTGATAACGACTTCTACTTATGTGAGTAACACTGACAGCTACTGAGAGTTTTACCTGAAATGTGATAATGACTCAGTGCTACATTGTAACTGCACTTATTGTTAATGTGATAATGACCTACATTGCATTCCTACAAAGTTATTCATGCTCAGACACATGTGATAATTGCTGCACATAACCTGTTGAGTAGGCATTCATTATATTACCTTGTGCATAGTGATTATCATCAGTAAGGAGAAGAACTGAGTAATTCTGTAAAATAGTATAACAACTGCATGAACTGCAGAATGAACTAACCCCCCACCTAAACACACTGTTCAGCCGCTCCACAGGCTAAGTGCCCATAGAATCACACACAGCATCAGTTATTCTGCTCCACAAAGGGGGGGGGGGGCACAACTGACCCTGGTAACTATCGCCCCATAAGCATGACTAGCCTGGTCTGCAAGGCTATGGAGCACATCATCATGGAACTCATTAACAAAGACATTGGGAACCTTCAAACACTTGACCCCACCCAGTTCGGCTTTGTTAAGGGCAGATCATGCCTACTAATCCTGGTTGACTTCTTTGAGACAGTCAACAAGGCCATAGATGAGGGGAAGGTAGTTCACACAGCCTACCTTGAACTTGCCAAGGCTTTTGACACCATTCCCCACTCGGGAATTATAGAAAAACTCACCAGCCTAAACATAAACCCATATGTCACAAGATGGGTTGCCAACTGGCTTACAGACAGAAATCACACGGTAAGAATAGCGGGCTCCAGGTCCGACTCTAAACCAGTCACAAGTGGTGTCCCACAAGGCTCGGTCCTGGGACCCTTACTGTTCGGCATATACTTCTCAGAAGTACAGGCAAACAAAGGAGGACTATGGCTAACCAAGTTTGCCAATGACTGCAAACTGGGAGCCATAACTGACTCTCTGGCTGACACAGACATTCTCCAAAAGGGCCTTACTAAGACGGACACCTGGTGTCAAAGTCATGGTCTCAAGATAAATGCCAAAAAATGCATAGTCATCCCATTTTGGAAAAACAAAACACCCATGAATTACCACATAGGTGGCAGCCCCCTTAATACAGAAGAGGTAATAAGAGATCTGGGGACCCAGGTAGATAGTAATCTCTCCTTTGACAATCATATTGCCATAATAGTTAGAAAATTCTTCTATGTAGCCCATCTAATTACTAAAGGGTGTGCATCTAGAAATAAAGAGGTTATAATGCCCCTCTACTTGTCACTCATCAGACCCATAATAGAGTACAATGCCCCTTTGGGATGTACCTCACAAGACACTTCCAACAGCTGGAAAGACCACAAAAGTACCTCACCAAGAGGATTACTGTCTAGAAATATGTCCTATGCAACCCAACTGAAAAAACTCCAGCTGTACTCAGTGGCATATTACTTACTCAGAGGTGATCTCTGCCTGACTTGCAAAGCCATGTACAACTCAAAATTGATAGACATGCTCCACCTAAAGAAATCCAAGTCACTGTGAGCCACGTGCTCTAGTGAGCTAAGCCTCACCACAACAATAAATAGAACATGCTGGAGGGATAGATTCCTATCACAGAGACTCCTCATCCTTTGGAACAAAATTCCTAACTACATTAGGCAGAGCCCCTCACTAACACTCTTCAAGAGAAACCTTGACGAGTGGATGGGTAACAGAAAATACACCCCTGGGATCACTTCATTGGCTCATCTTGACAGAGGTTCCGCTAATTAATCAATGGGGTGGCTAAAGCTGACACACTCTGGCTAGGCTTATAAATGCCCTCAGGCAAATAGCCTAGTACCTACCTATGAACCTATGAACCTCTGAACACATATATTACTGAGCCCTTCCTCCCACCTAAATTCCACACATGACTGACAAAGCCAAGAAAAATACCCAAACTATATGGTACCTCCAGGATGGTAGTAGTCAGCAAGTAATAACCTTTAGCTGACTGACAACTACAGACTATAATCAGAAATGCAATAAGACAAGCAAACATGTCAAACTTGTCTGGCTGATCCATGTAAGAATTAATCCAAAACGAAGTAATTCATGTTATCTCACCTAACCATCCCTCTGGTTATAGTATGACACAGAAGTAAAGAAGGCAGGAATATTCTCCAAAATATCTGGTTCACCAATGCCAACGATCAGAGAACAAACAAAGGTCAGACCTAACACTGGCATGGAAACCATGGATTTTTCTTAAAAGTGTCGCAGAGATAACAGATATTGCCAATATACTGGCTGACAGATTCAGTGCCAACTTTATCCCCCCCAAAAGAACAATAACAATACCTGTAAATTGCCAGGCACCCAGCCATGTCTAACCCATCTCTGTTGGAAATGCTACATCCAAAGAAATCCCAATCCCTCTGCACCACACACTCCACAGACCTCAACCTCATTACCACAATCAAAAGAACATACTGTAGGGACAGGTTCATAACCCAGAGAGTGCCCATGCTATGGAATAGACTTCCCATACATGTCAAGCAGACCAAATTGCTGACCCTCCTCAAGACAAATCTTGATGAATGGATGGGAAATAGAAAATTCACCCCAGGGATAACTCCAGTAGCTCTACTCGACAGAGACACTGGGAACTAACATTAGGTGGCATGGTGCCAGGATAATCTTATGGCTATTCTTGTAAAGGCCCCAGGGCCATTAGCCCTCAGACTAAGCTTCACCATCTCATGGTGTAATTCTTTCTAAGAAAAACACATTCTGCTATTTCTTATCACTATATAAAACATATGCATATGACATGTGTCTTAGCAGGACACGAGGAACTGTCAAAGCTGCTGACAGGCTTTAGCAAACAGTAAACCTTATTACACAACAGGCCTTTAATATCAGAACATAATAGGTTCATATTGAATGTACTCAGCTAATGGCCGCTAGGGCCTTTTTAAGCCTAGCCACACATCCCAAATCTCTGACAAGTTCTGATATCCTTGTTAAGTGTAAGTAAGGGCTGGGGAAGGAAGATGAACTATTTACAGGCTGCCTGTGTCCACTAGAGACATAGGTACCAAACCAGAGGTGAATTTTCTAATTATGTAAAAAAACTGAGAAATCAAGCAAAGTTGTTACATCAACTCATGCTGCTCCTATAAATGCAAATGCTCTCATAGGATAAATATTTAAAAAAATTAAGTCATGCTAAATACTTCGAAAGCAAGAATGCTAAAAACTGAAAGAATAGAAATAATCAATCTGTGCTCACATTTATGCAGCATCCATGCCATTCCTATCCTATAATATAACCAATTTTGAGTTTGTAATGCCATGGTAGCCAATACTTTCCACAACACCAATCCCTCAGTGAACTGGCTGCCTACTTTATGGTACAGGGATAACAGACTGTTCCCAATTGGTGCACATAGTGAAAATGCTTCTATTTTCAATATATATATGGATATATATATATATATATATATATAACTAGCATAGAGTACTATATTTAAAAAAATTGTTTTTCTTGTAGATGAATTGTAAAAAAAGAATCCTTATATGTGAAGATATTTGTAGCATTACTGTGCAGAATCTGTTACATAATGCTAGTCAACTGCTACAGGTATAAAAATATGAACTTACCAACCATAACACTCAAATGCCACCCCTTCCAGCATACAGCCTTCCGTATCTACTTTAACCTCATAAACCAAAGGAAGTATCCTTAGTGCTGGAAAACATCTACATAGACACACCCTCCAGCTCTTGTAGGCCAGATCTATGGTTTATTTACCACTTCAGAGACCATCTCACCCTTCCACTTATTGATATCTACAGCCTTGTCTGTCCAAAAATATCATGCCCACTCATGTGGAAAAACACACATATAAAACCATTTCTAAAACAGACGCATTCTGAAACACCTCCCACTTCATTTCCATGTTCATTCTTCCCGCCTTAGGTAAAATCCTTGAAAAAATTGTATACACACAACTGACTTAATAAGTCCAGTATTATCATCCACTCTGCCTCAGAAACATGGCTTCTGACTAGGATGGGTTACCAAGACAGCACTTTGGTCTTTAACAGATGATGTACTGCTTAGTACAGACAATTGTAATGTCACAGGTACATTCTGTAGATCTTACAAAGACCTTTGGTCTCATTGACCACACCCTTCTCCTTGATAAACAAACAATCACTGGCTGGAGTACAGATACTCTTCCTTGGTACAAAAACTTTGTGTCAAACAGATACTTTAAAATTACTATGGAATCCTTATTTTTTTTTAAAAAAAAAAGCTTCTCCTCACACAGATGTCCAACAAGGATCCATCATTGCCCTTCTGCAGTTTTCCATCTTTATGAGCAAACTTCCATATGATCTTTCCTATCTTCCTAAGATTTTGTATCCAGGTAACCATGTTATCTACATATCCTCTCCCAGTCTTTCAGACATTAAGTTACAACTTCAGTCTGACCTCTGTTCACTTCATAAATGGCTTATAATTCACAGATTAATACTTATCCCTTCCCAAACTAAAACTGTGGAACAACTCAAAAAAATCTCCTGTCCCTAAATTTCAGACATATTCTGGACCTAAACAACACCATCATTAAAATTACTGCCACTTTCAAAAGCCTTAAATATAATCTGACTAAAACCCTAACTTCATCTACCCACTGGAAGAAAAAAAACTAACTCACTCTTGTTCTGGGTCGATAACATTTCTTCCAACCTAAGTTCTCCAGCTAGATCTGCCACAAGAAAAAGTGTCCTCCTATCATTACTGCAGCCTCAAAAAAAAACTTTCCAACACCCTCCAAACAATCCCCAACAAAATCCGCAGCTTTATACAATCCCTTTCCAAAGAACAACCTTGCCTTACTCTTTTTAAAACTAACTGGTTCCCCATTAAATACAGAACTGATCTCTTATTAGGAGCACGGCTCTTTAACCATTCACATTCATACCTTTAGCCGTTAAACAAACGAAAAAAAAATATGATTTAGAACCTCAGAAGCTACTGTGAATCAACCCAACATCACTAAACTTCATTGTACAAAATGTTCTTTTTCCACTATTGTCCCCACTCCATGACACCCACTCCCCTTGTACGTGAAATAAATGTCATCTCATTTATATATCTGACAGCAAATATACCTCCTTTAAAGAAGCCCAATGCTCTTGCCCCCAAACTGGTCACATCACTTAGCTTTCTATCTGCTTCTGTAATCTCTGCTCCTGTATCATCTGTTCTCCATCAGTTCACTCCAACATAACTTTATAAAGTTTTGTACTAATGCCCTTTTTTGAGCATGTAATCTCTTATTCATTTTGAGCACGAATTGTGTTTTAATAAAGAAATGCTGAAAAAAAAAGTTGCAAAACGATATAATGTGAGGCAATAAGAGCCTTTAATATTTTTGTGTTTGTTTGTATGTATGTATGTATATATATATATATATATATATATATATATATATATATATATATATATATATATATATATATATATATATATATATATATGGATCCCTATTGAGCCATCAAATTTACATTTCACCAAAATGTAAATTCGCTACAGCACTTTCACAAAAGTGTATTTGTTCAAAAATACACTTTCGTAAAAAACAAAACCTAAAAAAAAAAAAACACACTAAACACTATTATGCAGGGGGCAAGCCCCCCTGCACCACCATGTGGTAGGCTGCACCCCCCATGCCCCCTACTTTAATATTCTCACTCCGAGATCGCACTACAGTGGGGAAAAGGGAATATTCCCTTATCCCCACTGTACCATGATGTCAGCAATAGTTTCCTTGGTTGTACATCAACAGTAAACATTGATGTACAACTAAGGTTACATGCAAACTGCATGTTTTCATGTATTACCAATTTTTTTTTTTTACTTTATTGTGTTTTTTACCATGAAAGTGCATTTTCTACAAAATGCACTTTCATGGAAGTGTATTCTTGAATTTACATTTCGTTCAAACGTTAGAATTAGATGGATCAAAGTAGATCTATATATATATATATATATATATATATATATATATATATATATATATATATATATATATATATATATAAATATACATGCATACGTGTGTGTGTGTGTGTAGATATATATATATATATATATATATATATATATATATATATATATATATATATATATACACACACACACACACACACACACACACAAGTATATCTTTATTCCCGTATTCCCGTGTATATTCACATGTACATTTCTAACACCTACTCATGTCTCACATCTGTAGCATTAATGAAAATTATTTTCTTTTTTCTGATACCATTACACATCTGTGTCTGAAAATAGTTCAGTGCACTACCCTTATAAACAAACCAAAATAAAATTAAAATATGGCAAAAATGTATTTTAAGACAAGCTACTAAGATTTCTAATTTCAGTGAATTCAGCCTAAAGCTGTGCAATATATAGAATAGTAAAGAGAAGATAATTTTATTTTTATGAGTTCCAGAGTTTAGCATGCATGTACTTGGCTGGTAGGAAAATCTTTAATCTGATTAAAAGTTCAGGTTTACAGTCACCATGCTTACTAATGGTTTTATCATAGGGCAGAACATTTAAGTGATCAGTTCGGTAAAAATCCCTTAGTTACATGCATTCATAAGATAATTTAAGTGAGATTGTTCAAGTCCTTATGTTATGATGGTGAGACTGAAGAAACATAGTTTTAACTTTTTAGCATGGATAGGGTTTATAATACCTGCTAGCCCATTAAGCCACATCTTAATTTGAAGTTATGATGCCTTTGACCTGTGTTCAGACTGATACCGATAACCAAAGAGCTGTCTTATTGGACAAAATGTCGCAATCTGAAAATATCTCAGTTTCTGTGGTAAGATAAGGAATGGAGTCCAGTCACTAATGACCCTTGTGTTCAAGAGTCTAACACATACAAAATAGCTTCTAAACATTGGTGATGTAAGCAGATAACCTACTGCTGTGTGCAGAGAAATAGGGGAGGAGTCTTTCATAGTAGATAATGTGTGCCCAGCCTGCTTCCTGCATACGTCACCCACATTTGACTGCCACATCTCTGAAGGGACTCATTTGCCAAAAGTGTTGGATTAGGAAGCAGCAGTCCTTCAGAATATATTTTTATGCCAGAACTCAAGAATGCACAGATATTACTTTAAGTGAAATAGGAGGAAGACCCCAACTCCCATCAAAAAATGAGAGAAAATCTACATTTACTAAGCTTTATGCATAAATAATGCAAGTAAAGAACAGTCAGTCTTTGAGCCAGGGAGTTGCAACTACATAGAAGAACAGCAGGACTGTGAAGAGTCAACCTTTTAGAAATCTTTCGTTTCCAAATAGATTCAAGTTTTTTATTTTGTAAAGAATTCTTAGCTCCATAAACCAGCGAAGTTTAGGTGGCCACCAAAAGCAAGTGCTGGAAACATATCGGGTAGTATCTAGAATCAGTTAATGGGCTAGACCACGACATAGTGAGGACGGACAGCAACAAATAAAAAAAATGCCAAAGATGCAAGGCATTATAGCGCATGATTCTCCCAAGTGAACACTGGTGTTTGTTTTACCTTTGACTACCATATAGCAACAACTGTCATAAAATTCTTCCACTTATCACAACCAATGTCTAATAGTACATCGTGAATGGCATGAAAAAGTTAACCCTCTGTATACTGTCTTAGACCAATTATTTATTACAATGCCACCTTTAGGATGTTCCTTTTGGAGACATGTCAAGCAGGTTAGTTTCAGGTAAAAGTAGACCAGGACATAGTGAGGACGTACATCAGCAAATAAAAAAAATGACAAAGATGCAAGGCATTATAGTGCGCGATTCTCCTGAGTGAACACTGGTAATAGACTAACACCTAGATAAGAAGAAAAAATCTCCACTGCAGATGTAGTCAACTTGCTAGATTTTCAGGCTTTCTCGGTGCAGCTCGTGGCAGTATCTTCACACTCGCAAACTGGTACACAGAAGTAAATGGTCTGACAAAATAAGCAGCAGGATCCAATAGCAGTTCAGGCAACTCTACAAATGTCAGAAAAAGAAAGGGAATTGGTATTGCAGGACATGCTATTTATTTTGCCGGATCAAAGAAAAATTACATCTGGGGGTAGAGGTGTTATGTAAGTGGTGGCTTAGACATCAATAATCTTATTGGTTGCTACCACTTGCTTCATGCAATGAACACAGAATTGGCTTGATAGGATAAGAATAGTATAAAAGTGCATAGTGAGCTGATTTTCTCCTGAAATTCAAATGTAAACATCACATAATTCCACACTTAAAACAAAGTTGAAAAAGTAACTGACAAAGTTCAGGTACTTTCTCAACTTACTTTTCACAGGTGGAGCAATAATATGACTTTAATGTTACATGCACTTGTGGAAGGCACTCGGGTGTAACGTTCTACAATTACTATCGTCACATAGCGTGCTCGGAGTTAAGCACAGAGACACTATGTGACAGTACTCAGAGTTAATGAGTTAAGGTCCTGTGACTAGCTGCTGGCCTCAACATTGCCCTCCTTTAAAGGCCTGCGGATGTCATCCACCTTAAGAGTGCTGGCTGACATCCTGATATCAGATAAACACTGTGGTGCATGCAATAAGTACTGCATGCCCTACTGTGTATCACTAGATCAGCAGGGGTTCTAAGCTCACAACATCCAATGTGTGTGTGTGTGTGTGTGTGTGTGTGTGTGTGTGTGTGTGTGTGTGTGTGTGTGTGTGTGTGTGTGTGTAAATGTATCCCCTTGCAGCACTAGAGACATGCCCCTCTAGTCTATCTCTGTACAATGGTTATGCATTTTATGGCCCTGTGACTAGCTGCTGGCCCCAAATTGTCCTCATCTACATAAGCATAATTGATGTCTGCCACCATCTAGATTTGTACGTGCAGAATACCCAAGTGACACGTATCAAGGGTAGCATGTCACAGGGTATGAAAGCATGATGATGCTGACTGTCCCCACTGTCTCTGACACACTGTCCTACACATGCACCTAGTGAGCCATGCATGTATACTGGTACACATTTCTGACTTCATATTTCTGCTGTGCTGCCTTGCCATCCTGTACCAGTGTATTGCTGCCATGTGTCCATAGTTTAACTGCTCAGGCTCCTGGGACAAAAACATACACTGGTCCATGACACACCTGTCATTCTGTAACACTACTGCCAGTGTACCATCAGGCGACAAAGATATACAAAGTCTGATGTGTAGTCATGACACATGCCAGCACGCAGTACCTGTTGCTGTTGTGGCCCGCAACAACTGCCATGGCATAACACTACTGTACTACATAAGCACATGCAAAGTAATATAGTCACCCTGTGCATCAGACACATATTGGCAGCTCCCTGCATCGATAGCATGGATGGCAGAGATGCGGCACAGGTATCATTGCATGCACCGGATGTGGTGTGGCAGTGCTAGAGGCCTAGGCTGTGCCAAACAGTTGACAGCATGTGTGCGAATCAGGAAGGGGTGCTGGTTAGATGGGCCATAGAGAGGTGCCATGTGTGTCTGTTGGTGACCTGCATGTCACAGTGGTATGGGAGTGTGTACATGTACACAGTCAAGCCCAGTGCTAGCCCTACACATATGTACAGTGGACAGCTGTGGACCATACATGGTAGAGTGGACAGTTCATCATCTCCGGCCATGAACACTGGAACTGGCTGCATCAGGAGTAGCACTGGCACCACCATGCCCAAGGTCAGATGTGGTGCTAGAAGCTGACAGTGACTGTTGTCTGCTGGGCCTGTGTCCCCTATGGACTGCTCAGGATCACGTGCCCATGGCCTGCCACATCATGGTGTGGAGAGCATACTTCCCTCTGTAGTGCTGGAGGTCCTACCACTATGGAAGCAAGCACAGTCACATGGACTCTCAGCAGATGGTTTTGCTGGCCTATGTCCATGTGTCCAATGCCCAGCTCCAAGCAAATGTTCCAGCACAAACAATGTGCGGTCAAAGACAGACACTGTCTCAGCTCAGCATCTGTCCACTACATCACTGAGCCAATCCAGGTGTCATCAATGTGGTGGAAGCAGTCACAGATGTCAGACTGTGCTGCATCCATAACCCTAAGCATCCATTGCATTCTGAATTTGCCTGTGCTTCCATGATGGCCCAATACATGTGGTGAGTGACCTGTGATGTAACAACTTGACAGGTGGTGGATGGGCAGCAGTCCTGCTTCGAGCACTCCTGTCAATCTGCCTGTGTGGGACCTCACCAGCTCTCTGGCTATGACCAGTGTCTACACACACTGATTCCATAGTTGTCACACTATACTGTGCAATGTTGCCATGCTCTGACTGTCCAATATCTGTGGCTTCTGGGGACTGGGTATGTATCTACATACTGACTATGTGTGGAGACAATGGGGGCAGAAGAGGGATGTCAATGTCTAGGACAGATTCATCCCCAGACAAACCCACATGTGCCTCGATATAGCCACTACCGTCATCAGAGTCCAATGAGACATTGACATCAGGTTGTGAGTGGGAAAGACACCAACTGGTACGTTCACCTTTGAGAAGCAAGACAAAAGCAGTACTTTACTGCCTTCACTCTTATGTATGGTAATCCACACAGATTCATACAGATAAGGAGCCATAACTGCATTACACGTGCCACATCTTCTCATCTCTACTCCCATGCACAGCAGACAAACTTACAACAATATACACAGGCAAGTCAGGCCCTTTATAACATGCATTTCAGCTACATCCAGTTAATGGTGCCAGTACAATACACCTCTGAGGTATGCAATATGACAATGTATATGACAGAACTACACATTAAACCCAGTGCACCTATCTTGAAAATGATATGCCAGTAGTAGTATCACTGCCTCAGGTATGTACCACCTCTGTATTGTGTTTGAACAGGCATCTTGGAGTAATTGCCTCATGTATAGCAGGCTGTGTAGTTGCTCTTAACTATATGTGAAAACATGTTTATGTTTACACAGATAAACACACCTGTGATTATACAGTCTATGCACTATAGTTAACTGTTCCACAGTGGAACATACAAATATTCTACTCTGGCTAAGCACGACAGTTGTACATAGGGCAAAATGGCAGCCCTCAACTTTCTTAGGGTATATATGATCCATATAACAACAGTATACCACATACAGGACCATGGGCTTTGGCCACACCTGATGGACCTATGACAAGGTGAGGAAGACGTATTGTCAGTATCACCAAATGCTGCAGTGCTACAAGGTAATATGTGCATATATCCACATGTACAGTAGATACTGTGATAATGGCTTATATTGATGATATCCTGAGTATGTGTGCACAACTGTGCATAACCCCCCCCCACTGCAGATAGACCTGACACCCATGTACTGGTATGTACAGCCTGCCACAATGACTGATACAGTATTACACTGGTGAACACAGTAAGCTTACCTGGATGCACCTCTTCTGTGGATGCTGTGGCACCCACCTCCAGGATGTATGGTGTGATGGATGCCTGGGAGATGTTGACTGATCCTAGGTTCACCAGGAATTGCTCTGTGGCCAAGAGTGGTTGTTACATCTCAGGCCCTTCACCAGTGGCAGCACGATTCCTGGCAACAGCAGCTGCCCTTTGATGTGCATCATTCACCATATCTGTTGCCTGATGTTGCACCTGCTCATAGGTCCTGTCCTGTTGGCCAATCTGATTAACAGCCTGTGCAAGATCTGCCAACAATACTGCCCACTGTTCATGATTGTGCCAAGCCCTGCTAAGCAAGATATGATGGTGGTGCCTGAGGCCATCCAGTATTATGTCATTCTCTGCGGTTGTGAATGGTGGATGCCTCCTGCGATACATAGTTCCTGAAATATAAAAAGAGGAAAACACATTACAGGACCAAATACATGGATGTCCACTATGTACAGATCCTGCACACCCATAATGGCCTGTATTATCCACTGCTCCCTCACACATCATACCCCACTGTCTGCAAATACACTACATGTGTGGATATCACCAAAGCAGTAGCAATACTGGATTATGTCCCTGTGTGCAGAGACAGATTCTACTGTATGTCCCTGCACCCATCACTGCAGTCTACTGTGGTGTGTCCCCTATGGGCAAATTCCCACTAATATGTCATACGGCCACTGTCAGAAAAATAGCAGTGTACTTTTACAACAACTATATGGGGACAGTCCACCAACACCAGTGTACCACAATGACAGAAAGCAATGCAAACCTGCTGTAGTTTATGTCCCCTGTTGGCATCATACCTCTCAACTATACATATGTTTGCAGAATGTCAAGATGACGCCTCATACATGTGGTCCTATTCACATAAACCTGTGGGTGTCAGACAAATGGTTGGCCAATCATTGATGGTTGATGTCCAAATATACAGTCAGATTCTGACTTTCACACATGATACCCCTCAGAAAAAAGTTATGCTTCAGTAATATGTGTTAGTCTACTCACTTTCTTACATTGTATGGAAAATATACATACTCTGCCAATGGGTTTGGCCCTTTGGCCCACCATTAGTCATGGCTTTGTTCTGATTTCTTGCTGTAGGTGGTTGACAGGTATGTTAGGCATAGGCCTTGACCAAACTGGGACACATGTCAATGACACAGTGACATAGCCAGAGTACAACAGGGTCATTCAGGGACACTTTTACAATGTTAGAATTATGTATGTGGCACATTCATAGAATGAGAGGAGGTGACATACAGTACATTGATGTTACAGGAGTGTACAACCTTAGTTATTGTCACTATGTACTACCTGTAATTCACTAGCTTTCCTACAACAGCTGACCATTGTAGGAGAGATTGCTAGGGACAGAGCTGAGATGTGATGGAAAGCAGGGACAGGTGTGAGGCATGTCTGTAGGTGTAGGACAGCAGAGTATCAATGACATCTCAATACCCTTGATCTAATACAGGCCTACTGCTGTACTCCCTATTCTCCATACCTTCATCCTCCCGTCTGCATCCCATTTTATGGAGACATCTATTGCATACCCGGTGGAGTGCTGTTTAAATCTTTCCTCTGGAAAAGCTTGTAACATACACTGTCTGTGTGACTGAAATCTCATACAGACCTGTTCCCCATCACCAGCTGTTTGCCTTTTGAAGGTAATGCTCAATAGCAGGTAATTGCCTCTGTACCAATCAGTGGCTCAGAATTGCTAACTGCAGCCAAAACAGCTGAAATGCAGTATTTGTAGCCAATGACATGCCAACACAGTGCAATATATAAGGCCTTCATGTAGGCCTTGGCCCCTTTCTTACTGTTTGAAATGGACATTACTGAAGTGTGGAGACTACAGCATCACAGAGTGTAGGTACAACTACTGTCCACTGTACAGATTTGTGAAGTATGTGCACAGGTTTGCCACATATGTTTGGTCAGTGTCCCATAACATTGTGGTAATCTTGCAGTTCACTAGCAAACATTGTGGGTTGATGTCAATAAGGGAAGAGAGACATGTGAGTGTCACACTTCATACCCATCAGAATATGCATGCTAATGCAGTATCTGATATTTTATCCACCTACTATCTTTGTAGGGAGAAACTGTTGAATATGTCCCTATCTCTGGGCCTTCCCCCCAGTAAGTATGGCTGTGACTTGATCCCTTGCTCTAGGGGGCTGGGAGGTACCATAGGTCTGTAGCAGCTTCCTTTACATACAGCTGTGTATGCTACAGACCGCAGCTGTTGCTGCAGCCTACAACACATGAGGGGATTGTGAACACTTTGTTAGACAGCAAGCTGTATGTGTAACTGTGGCAGCTTTGTCAGGGCTGTCATTATGGCAGAGCCAGGGTAAGTGTATTCTATAGAGTCCAAATGATGCATGTGCATAAGGTACGTCTGTTATGTATCAGTGTGAATAACAGAGTGGTAGGCAAAATATAGTTAGGCAATATGGATATGTGCATTGTGTTTCTGCCTGCAGACCTTTATCTTGCAAAACTGGGTAGCAGTTAATTAAGTAGTAGTAAACTGTGGGGATTATTAGTACAAGACACAGTCATTACTTGCTGTCTGCACAATAATGCGATTGAAGTGAGTCACAACACTTGAATCAAACCCAGGACTGTGTGTGGCAAAATGTACTGTATGCAAGGCATTTAACAGACTGAACTCCTGAGAGACTGCAAATGCATGTGTATTTACAAGCTATATGTGCACATATACAGGCTGTGAGAGACATTTCTACATCCATGAATATGTCAGTGGCTTTATATAGTTGTATGTCTGCACCAGGGTCCAGTTGTATATATAACTTGCCATTGCTACTTTAGCAGGTGTCTTTCCACAAGTTGCTGATAAAAGGGCACATATACCTGCTATCACAGGCCTCACATGCATCCATTGGTATGTCTTTGGCTGTCTACTGGTGTATTATTGCACCTGGGCCCAAGGTACACTCCTATTTTTAGCATCCCTTTTATATGTCTTTTACATGCTTAATGACAGTGGGTAGCAGTCAGTATGTATTGCTGGAAACACACGTGTAAACTAAATCCTGGGTAGCATGGTGGGGTAATGCACTGTTACATTTTAGAGGGGCTTAGGTTTGAGACTTGGAAGAGGTGTTTGTTTTCTACATGTGAGTAACAATGGCATAGACACATATTAGCATTAAAGCTCATTTAAGCTGACTAAACAAAGTGTCACTTCGCACTGAAAATGTATAAAGAAAGAAAAAGAGGGTGATAGGACAGTGGTGAAATGGGGGGCAAGCAGGGGGAAAACATAGTGAACAACAGGTAGCGGTGTGCAGGACGGGTATAGGAAAGAACTATAGCTATCCATTTCTTGTACAGCAACAGCTGTGCATTTTGACAGATTTTGTAGATAAATTTGGACCCAAACCCTAGAGGGGTGCATTGAGTCCACTGGACATATGTGCAAAATGCAGAGCTATGTATGGGGTGATATATATTTTTTTTTGTGGGACAGGTGCCAATTTTTTTTAAGAGAGAGTGGAATGTTGGGGAAGGGACATAAGTACATGTGGGGAGGTCAGTTGGGTAGGAGACTATGCAATAGCAGACATACAAGACAGACAAGACAGCAGAGGGGGAGGCTGTGTGACACATGCGAGGGGTAAACACTTTGGATGGGGAGGGTGTTGTGGAATCGGAGACACATGTGCCTCCTGACAGAAGCAGAGGGACTGACATCCCCACCCATGGGCAGTCCACACTGTTTCTTCACTGCCCTGAAGGTGGCTGTGGTGGAGGCTGTGCGCCAGGGCCAACCTGCTCCACCAGGTTGGCCAGTGTGCCCTCAATCTGGCGCAGGTGATGTTCATAGCTCCAATGAAAAATCCTATGCACAATGGCCGGAAGTTGCTGTTGGGTGAGTATCTCCCCTCCAAAACCACTCCTGAGGGGGGCCAGGCCCTGTCTCCCCTAAGGCAATTCCACCTGACACCACAGGTGGTGCAGGGGCAGTGGAAGGGGCAATACATGCCTGGGTCCCAGATGTGCCAGGACCCGGTGCCTTGGCCAGTTGAGGTAAGGTAGGTGGATCACAAGGAACCAGCCTACCCTGATGTGCTGTGGTGATGGTGGTACAGCAATAAGTATAGGTTAGTTATGATGTATTGATACTCTGCTATTTAGGTAATCATGTCAATGATAAACATGTGACAGAGGGATTGCACACTACTAATTACATTACATGACAGTGTGACTCCTGAGAGACATGTATGTGTACAGTATTATACCTTGCTTGGCAAGCATGGGTATAGAAGCCAATAGCAGTGACTCTATAGGACATCTGCATGGCATGTATGAATTGGCTGCAGCAATGTTTTTACAGACACCCCAGGCATGTAGCCATACTTATTTCACTTCATTTTATTATTATAATATTTATTTTCTTTATTTTATGAAGTATTTTCACATTCTTGCTAATGATTCAAACAGTCTGTGACATCAAAACACACAATTATTTACCGATGATATGGGCTACCTCACCCATTTACCTGTAATTCCCCTGGAAAGAGAAGTTGTGAGCATTATATAGTAAAATCTAGCAATGGATTCGAACCCTGGTCTATGTGTGCCAAAATGTACTTTATACAGTGTATTTAACAAACTGAGCTACTGAGTCACTGCTGATTACTGATTTACTGCTATTTGCCTACAACTTACCTGGAAACAAAATATGACCTGGCAGTACTACTACAGTTTTATTTTAGCCTGCAGTGACAGTAGAACACACATGCATGAAGTACAAGCATGACAGAGATAACAGGTAACCTATACATTACCATATATACTGCAGATGTACAGAATATATTGTTAGTAGGATTAAATATTTGTGGAGTCGACAAACAATGTCAGATCATGGAGTGGGCTACCTCACCCATATACCTTGCTTACCTGCTGTTTGCAGATGACGGAGCATTATGTGAACAATATTGGCCTAGAATCAGCCTTGACCGGTACTATACATGTTAAACAATACATTTGTCAGTCATTTTATTTGCAATCTACAGCTATTACACTGTTATACTTGACTACATCCCCTTATCTCACAGCCTGAATACATATAGCTCAACTGCAATGGTTAAAACAAGACATTCTTGATGTACACAATTTACCTTTGTGTTATTGATATTGGTTGATGTGTTATTGCAAAACAGTTGTCATAATTAATTTCTTTCAAAACAGCTCTGAATCCACACTTATTGCACAACATACTTTATTGGTTATACCTTCATGCAGATAGTGGTATTGTTTTATGCTTTTATTACACACCAGTTGCCATAATTAATTTCATGCAAAACAGTTCTACTTCCACACTTATTGCATAGCAGACTTTACTGGAAATACCTTCATGCAGTTCCTGGAATAGTTTAAGGTTTTTATAGCACAACAGTTTTGATTATGCAGGTGTTGCAGTACAGCTGCAAATCCAGACTTATTGCACTAGAAACTTTATTGTAAATACTTTCTTATAGTTAATGCTTTACTCATCCCTGCTTATTGCACTACATTTGGCAGTATTCACTTGTTGCAGTACAGCTGTAAGTCCACATTCATTACAATACAATCTTTACTGTATATACCTAATTGCAGTTAATGCTTTACTCTTTCTTGCTTATTTGACTATAGTTAGCAAAATACATCTGTACTCCCCACACTCATGGTGCAACCTGGCCAAGCAACTGACATTCACCTCGATATTGGGAGCACTGTCTTCTGCAGCTGTTGGGAGAGAAGTGCACCATTATGCATACCAGTTTAGCAGACATTTGGTTTAGATAGTGGTCAAACAGAGGTAAGATTACTTACAGACTTGTGGGGCATTCCCTGCCCGAGCTTCTTGGATCCAGGTGTCCAAGAAATCCCTCTTTTAATGCTTCAGGTCATCATGGTGGTGACAAATCTGCTCACCTGTACGGGGGATACCTGTCACACTGGTGATTTCACATGCTAGCCAGTCCCAGGCCTCCGCCTTGCACTCTGAGCCCTGGAACCTTCCCTGCAGCAGGCAGTCACCATGTTTTTTTACCAGGAGTCCAACCATGACCCTAGATTCCTGAATGCCCCTACGTTGAGCCTGAAAGCACACAACCTTCCCAATGCCTGCCAAAGCCACTACACAGTCAGAACTCCAACAGATTATGCTATATTCTCACCTAGTCAGCTTAATATAGCCTGTTTTCCTACCCTTACATTTCACTGGGCAATATTTAAACATATGGTGCATTGTTTAGCAGCACACAAGCCAGAGTAGCTCAGTTGAGCAGTGAGAAAACCTGAAGACCCATATGCTTAGCAGTGCTTAGTGGTGCTCAAACCAGCCAAGCAGAGCTAATCAGTGCATAAATATTTCAGACATTATTGTGTTTATGCCATGCTTAGCAGGTCTTAGCAGGTCATAGCAGAGCTTAGCGGAGTGCAGCAGGCCAGAATTTAAAAATAATTGCCATAATTTATATTTCAAAACTAAATGCTTATTTTCCCTTCCATGTATTCAAACCCTGCACCTACTGTTCATGAGGCCATAACTCTATCCCTTTGGCTACGTTAAACTCTGCTATATCTTTACATATACATGTGAGCTACATATAAGCTTTACTGCTGAGCACTGCACTGCGCCATGCAAATCTGCTCAGCCACGCTAAAAGCTGACATTGAAATAAATAATTAAATACATCCGGTTTCTATTTTTAGATGTCTGGCAGGTATCTCAGCAATGCTTAACAATGCTGCACTCCAAACCATGCCATGCAAACATGCTTTTTAAATAAAAACAATACATTGATATACTGCAATCAGACAGTGCAGTGCAGGAAGTGTCTTCCCCATCTGCGGACACAGTTAGCACTACACTCCCTCCACTGATCCAATAACCATGTTCCTCAGCTCTCTCGGCAACACACCATGATTAATATGCACAGTGCACTGCAGAGTGGGAACTGTGTACATGGACATGATACCACTGCATGTGGGCTCTACACTATGCCTACATGGATTTTATTAAATCCTGAGGTGTGTTAGCCTTCATATAAGATGTACTATTAACTTTATCCATGTCAATTATCATAAATCATGAAAGCAATTTGGCTTTTAGATCACAGTGGGGTGTGGTGTGTAGATGGACAGCAAATGGGATAGAGATAATGTAGAAGTGCCCTTTGGCCTCCATGAAGTGAGTATTCTATCTGCAGCAAGCTCATTGGCTTTAAAGACATGTATACTCCATGTCTATCATACACTTAAAAAAGAATATTTGAGGTAACATGTTACATTATACTGATTATTAAAACTAGCCTTAATATTATACTGAGGATGTCATAGGCCAGATACATCATAAAATACAACTGTTTACAAATACGGAAAAAAACAAATGAAGTATTTCAGACTTAGAATCAACTTAATAATTTAATTCTGTAATATCCTACATACATGTTTAGTGTCATCAGTGGACTCCCAGGTCCATAGAATTAATGGAAATGATTTCAAGTGGACAATGGATTTTACTTTTCGGACAACTCTTCTTGTATTGCTGCTTTACAAGAAGCCATAACCCTATGAGCATCTCTCTGCATCCCTTAACCTCCACATTTCCCATGGTGCTTTTTTATTATGACAAGACTGGATTTGACACATCTGGTTGTTTGTCTTTCTGGAAATTAGATTTTGACATATATGTCTTGTTCATCTGTCTGTGATTTCAAAGTATTCTATTTCATCCACCAGGTAACCAGTGGCCAAAAAACGGACTTACATATACTACATTCAAGATGGCCATTTCTAGAGATATGCCATTTTCTCTGTGGTATGGCAATCTTGGAGTTAGCATATAAAAGTATGGAGTGGGGCTTGCCACCTGAAGAAAAGAAGTTTAAAGAAGAGCAGTCTTTGAAATTCACTCTTTTCCTGAGTTTTTGGTCTTGTTTTATTTTTAGTTTATTAATTTTTCTTTTTTTTTTGGCTTGCTGGCACTCAGTATTTCGAGTGTCGACCTTTCAGTAGGGGGAGCCTTTCATCATTTCCAAAGACAACATGGGACTTTGATAAGGATGAGCCTTTCATCATTTCCACAGACAACATGGGACTTTAGTTCTGCTGCTTTACTGAAATATTCAACTTCCAGCAATTTACATTCTAATGGCTTTTGTTTTGTCACATAGATAACATATAAATCTGGTAATCTTCTGCAGTTTCTAAAATACTAGTCTTCTATCTCTTCTAATTTCTTTCCAACATTGCTGTTTATCTGTGTTGGTTTGCAGACATCAGCAGTATAGATGAAGTATGTAACTTGACTTTAGAATGTCTGCCACTCAAACGTTGGGCTAGTGAAACCAGTATCTTGCACTGGAGTACTCCAAGATTCCAAAACTGATATGACTGTCATAGCACATTGTACTGGTCTTTTTCATATGATTCTTCACACTTTCCATTTTTCTTTCCACCTACCAATTAGAATGAGGATAATGTAAACTGGATATTACCAATATGAATTCCAAGTCATTCACAAATCTGAATTTTCCTGACTTTTGTATTGTGGACTTTTGTCAGATATGACAGCAACCTCTTCTGTGACTCAAGAATATAGATTTTATATTTTGAGATCCACTTGGACGTGTGTGTGTGTGTGTGTGTGTGTGTGTGTGTGTGTGTGTGTGTGTGTGTGTGTGTGTGTGTGTGTGTGTGTGTGTGTGTGTGCATGTGTGTGCACATATTTGTTTGCATGTGTTCATGAATACATGTTTGTGTGCATGTATGTGCACATATATGTGTTTGCACATGTTCATGTGGACTTATGTTTATAGTCATGTGTGTGTGTGTGTGTGTGTGTGTGTGTGTGTGTGTGTGTGTGTGTGTGTGTGTGTGTGTGTGTGTGCGTGCACGCACCTGCACGTGTATTTGTTTAGGAGACTGTCCAGATATCTGAGTAATTGTGTATGTGTGCTGAAGGGGCTGTAGATCCCTCTGCAACAGCTTTGTATATGCTGTTACAGGGAATATTTCTCACAGTTTGTCAACTTAAATACAGTCCATTTCAAAGCCATGTAAATGAGCCATTAATAAGCTTTTGATCCATTTGATTCTGACATGTCTCTGATTCACTTGATATCAGTCACTCTAATACTACAAAAAAACAACAGTGAAGTATTTGTTTTTCTGTAGCAATAACTTCTGTGAATACAGACTTATAACTATTGGTCTTTCTTTTTACTCTATTCTTCTCAGATATAATTTGCATCTCGTGGATGTTTCTTCTCGGATATCAGTATATATATATCAGTATAAAAATATCAATGCCTGAGCACAGTTTATTTCTTCCTTGAAAGCAAAAATAAGACTAAATTTCTTCCTGTTTGATATTTTTTTTATTCCAGCCAGCCTTTCAGTGTAACTTCCTTGAATTTCTGTAACAGCATCAATACAGCTCTGAAATTATTTGTTTCCTTCTGTCCTTGGCAGCTTGTCAAATGAAGAATCTCTAGTTCTTCTAGCAAGTATCCTATATGTCTGTTAAACATCATTATTATTATTATTATAACTTTTCTTTGTTAACTAGAATTTCAGTCATAACCTGAGCCAGAATGCATAAAATGCTTTGACATAAAGGAAGCACAAAACTAGTAGTTTTAGACACATTATCATAAATATAAGAATAAAATAAAAAAAATGTAATGGTACAGAAAACAAGTAGAAAGCACCAATGCATGTTAATATTTGCATTCAGTATATGAATGCAATTATGAATTTGGAGACTTAGCTGGAACTTGGATTAATCAGATTATCTAAATCAATTCCATTTTATACTTCTCTGATGTGTTATTTTAAATGTTTTAAGTCTGTAAATAAATGTTTTAACATACAGCTCTTCATTCTTCTTGAGTAAGTTGCATCAGATTTTGAGTTTCTTGAGCATGCTGTTTACATATATTTCTATGTAAAACTTAAAAGAAAGAGACATTTAATCTAAACAGAGAGTTAAAATTAGTTTCCTGTGTAATGATGCTCCCTGATCTGTTTTTAATGCATGGACAGCCAGCCTATCATAACTTTTGCTTGGTGCAATATAACATGTTACCTGAATTTTGGGGATCAAAGATACATTTACTTGAGGCCAGCCAGGTGCAGACTTTTATAAATAAATTATTGTTGCAGGTATTTTTGTGCCATGGTAATGGTTTTAGCTTCAATTATTAGAATGAAATCATCAGTATATACAATGGAATTTAATATAGGAACTGAACAAAGACTAAGGTTTGGAGTATTATAACTAGAAAAGCATGGTTGACCATTTCAGATATTCTTGGTAAGTGTACTCATGCAGCAGCAGTAAGCCATCTTTCATCATATTTCTAAAATAATTTCATTTACTGAGCAAACAACAACCTGCATTCTGCAACCTGCTACAAGTAATAAGGCAGGCAGTACATGTGAAAGAATAACATCATTCATTATGTAGTGCTCCCATAACTTATCATACACAGATTGACAGTATCATAGAAACATTAGGCAGAACTTAAATGGGCCAATAATCTGCAAATTTGCAACCTCCTTTGAGTTGGATATTTTAAGGGGCGATATAGTGGCGGTGGGTTTGAATCTAATTGGGACAAATGTGAGTTGACTGAGAGATAGATACTGCAATCTAAACATTTCTCAGTACTTGGTAATATGCAATATTTTGGAGGAAATTAAAATGTAAATCATAACGACCATAATTAGTTTTTGTATAAAATTAATCAGTGACCTTTTAACTGCTTTGACAGAAATTGCTTTGAAATAAAAGATAATGCCATAGTAGATATTTAATTCTGTGGTCACAGTTACTTGGGGATAAAATGCTGGAGGATATACTTACAAAAGAGACGTAGTTTTTGAGTTGATTAATGAAATGTATACCTGTAGTTGTGGGGGTACTGATATAATTAAACACAGTGTACAACATGGTTTAATAAGCTAAAGTTATGTCTTGGACCACTTTCCAGAATCCTTTTATGTGAACAACAAAGAGATCCTGACTGGGACAATGTTAGTCTGGCCTAGCACATGTTGCTATTAAACTGCATATTCTTTTAAGTAACCAGTATTTATAAGGAAGAGATGTGGCATTTGTTTACCAAATCTTATTCTAAGCTGAGATCTGAAGGCAGTAGACATCCAAGGTCATTTCATTTCTTTGAGAAAACACATACGTTGTGGGAATAATATTGAATAAGTAACCACATTTGAATGAAGTAGTTGATATGACAAACTAAACATATATGACATGTGTAGTTTCTTGCCTGGTTAATATTTCACTTTTATATAATAATCTTGTGGATTAAGACATCTCTGGCAACTCAGAAGTGCTATGTGCAAAGACTTTCTGAATATGCTTTACAAAATAATTTGCTTTATTTCTACATGAACATTTTTACAATAAACATATTCATCGGCTTTCTCATATGTATACACTATTATTCATTTTCTCTCTGATCAGTGATCTTCCCTTCATCTATTAATTGTCTTGAACCCCTAGACAACTCCTTAATGGTCCTGTAAGATGTCAGCTTCTATGCCATGCTTACTGGAATCTGCCTACAATACAACTGGTTTATTTACACCACTGTACTTTGATAAAGGATCATCACTAAGTAGTTTTTGAGCATTTCAGAACTCTTTACTTATTCATAGTTCCACTTCTAGGATACATTTTTTCATAACTCCATTCACAGGATGCAACTTGATCTAGCACCTGTCTTAGAAGCAGTGATACTGCAACTATATTAGATCCCATCTTTGAAAGATACTGCAACAATCCTGAAACTACCTACCACAATAAATGATTGTTTTCTGACATTGGATTACACAATTCTTTGCATTTTATTTTCAGTGCCAGGTTTCAGTCCCTCTTAAACGTGAATATGGCCAAAGCATTTATGACTTGTTACTCTGATTTGCAGTCATTCTCATTTACCTTGAAATGAATTGTCTTAAGCTTCTTAGCAAGTAATTTAATTTCATGTAATGTTCATATTTTGTCTTGCCCTCAACAATACATTATCAGTTATGTTTACAACACTGTTCAAGCCTCCAGTTACCTGGGTAACAGCTTTATGGAGCACTCCGGTATCAGTAAAACACCAAGTTGAAGACTACAAAATTTGGAGCTTTGCTCATCCCAACCTATGTGCCTGACACTCTAGTTTATACCTAGCAGTAAGAAAAAATATCATTTGGCATCCCTGAGACAATTTATTCAGCTTTAAGCAGTGTCTTAACTACTCTATTAAAATCCTGCAGATCAATACAAACGCAAATCTTATTTTTGTTTCAACAGTGACCACACTAATTGCTCTTAATGGCATCTAAGGTTTTCATTGTTTTAATTCCTATTCAGCTTTACTACTGAGTGCTGCAGATACCTTTTGTGGAGCATGAGCCACTAGTACTACATTAAGTTTTATTTGTATAGAATAATGTAAGTCAGCATAGTCTTGTTACATATCATTGCTATTTGCATCCTTCAGTATCAAAAAGTTTTGCTTGCACACAATGAATTCATTTTAATATTCCTAGAGTTTGATAAGCTACATGAAGTAAAATATTAGGAGAATCAATTTGTTGAAGTTAAACTAACTGAAAAGGGAATCAGAAAGGATGTGAGTATCTGTCTTAGATCATCATGCGGTTCTCTTTTTAATATGTATTACTTTTACAATACAGCTAGCTTTTGCCTTATTACTTGACTCACATTTGATGTTACATGCATTACTTTTCATAGTTAAGTATATTAACTATATTTGTCTAGTTTTACTGGTTCTATACACATACGCACCTTTGATGTCATGTTTGTTTGTTTGTCTTAAAAGCCAATCCTTCATTTCATACTTTCTTATTCTACAAGTTGCTCTATCTCTTATATAAATGATATGGATATCAACAACATTCACAGTCCCCGGGATTCATGACGCTCGGCGCAAGGACGGCATTAACCTTGCACTGACCGTGCGTCGTAGAGATGGCGCAGCAACATCACATGCATATTAATGAAGGCACACTGCCATAACGGCCACATGCATAGGAAATGTGTACGAGGGCAGGGGGCATGTCCAAGTGCTGCACGGAGGCATGAACATGTCGGCTGCATTCGTGCAACCTAAAATGCTGACTTGTACAGCCTGCCTCTAATAATAATCACTCCTGTCAGTGTCCGTGGATACTGAAATGTATGCAAAGCATACAAGACATTTTTGCAAACACCACAATAAGAAGTAAACACAAAGGCACGTAGCTGAATATTGAGTCCCCATTCCTCGAACAAATGACATTTAAAACCCAGTGCCCATATTCCATTGTAGTGTCACTAGTTATACAAAGTGGAAGCAAAATGCATCGTGTTAGCACGCTGCCAATTGCTAAGCCTAGCCCAATGGTTAGGGTTACCACCTGTCCTACATTGTGAGGGACAGTCCCCCTCTAGGCAAGTGTCTCCATTCCAAAACCATTATAAATGTGAAATGTCCTGCGATAGTAGGACATAATTATGTCCCATATTTTATGTAATAGTCCCATACAATACTTATGTCCTTATATAAAATACCTAAATGTTACAAGAAGCAGAATAAGCGAGTAAACAAAACAGAATAAGCAACTACACCACTACAACAATAAAAGCTTATATGTAGGTATAAAACAAAAGTACTATCCTTTGTAATTACTGTGGGTATGTGTTGGCCTGTAAACTCTGATGTGTGTCCCAAAAATGTATCATCCCGGTCATATGAGAAGGTGGCAACCCTAACAATGGTCAGAGCATTCGCGGTCCAAGTCGTCTTTGTCAGGATGGCCCATAGATGAACGGGTATTACCCCGGGTCTACCTACCATGTCTTGAAAGATAAGTATTTGCATGTATATATATATATATATATATATATATATATATATATATATATATATATGTATATCTACATACACATACACACACACACACACACACACACACACACACACAAACACATATGTGTGTATAGATATATATATCTACATACATGAAAAAAAAAAAAATATATATATATATATATATATATATATATATATATATATATATAAAGAATGGACATTGTAACAATAAAGCATACACAAGGGATGTGAAGGAAATCAAGAGCGATGTTGGTATTATATAGTGCTTTCTGCGTATGTCATAAAAAGCTGCCCAGGAGTGAGCAGAGCACTGCTACTCACACCACAGGCAGGGTTTTACCAGTGGGAGTAACATTGTTGAAATGCTATGTCTACTTTACACACAGAATGAATGTAGTCCCATGCTGGACCTCCACAAACTGGGAAGTGCAAATGGCCGGAGTTCATAATCCCAGAAAATGCACATATGTGCAAATATACATGGTGGGAGACCCTGTGAATACATGAGGTGGGACAAAATGTGTGTAGGGCTCCAAAAGCTATGGAGAGGGCAATGTGTAAAGGTGTGTCATGGCTGTGATAACAAGTGGATAATGGATGTTACGCATGTAAATTTAACATGGGTGGGGTTGAGGAACTATGGGTATACAATTATGGATCCAGGCGTGCCAGGGATGGATGGGCCGGTTCTAATGGACCGACCTGTAGAGGTCAGCTAAGTCGTAATAGGTATATATGCATACTCACATGCAGACGACAATATATGTTGAAGTACAAATTCTGTAACACATGAATTCCATTTGTTGACATAAATAATAGGAATGTGCCCATACAAACATCGACAGTAGATGGAATAATAGGCTGTGCAGAAGAGGGATGGGTCGAATCACACTATCACATTCCAATTACCATCTGTAATCCGTACATGAACATGTAGCGACATCTGTCCACTGTATAACGTGCTACATACCCTTTTACAAGATAACTGGAGTGAAGTGCTGGTGTTATAATGAATAAGGCACTAGTATGCTGGTGAAGCATATAAACACCTTTACGCATGTGTAAGTGCGTATGAGCAGGGAATATATTGACACACTGATGTACATATATATATATATATATATATATATATATATATATATATATATATATATATATATATATATATATATACACACAAATATATATATATATATATATATATATATATATATATATATATATATATATATATATATACACACAAACACACAAATATATATATATGTATATATATATATATATATATATATATATATATATATATATATATATAAAAAACAGCAAGATATGAATATACATGTATGAATACATATGCAGATATATCTGAATATATTAATGTAAATAGATATATATATGTTACAGTAAATATACACATGTACATACCTAGGTTATGTTACAGCAGTTACAGGTAACATATGTTTAGACCAGGCATATGTTGGTGCGAGGTCCAGTCAACAAATGTCTACCTCCCACCCCCCCAGTTAGGCTGGTGAGACATACAGACATAGGTTCATAGGTTCATAGGTTCATACTAGGCTATCTGCCCGAGGGCATTTACAAGCCTAGCCCATAGTTTTGTGGCTTACGCCACCCCTTTAGTATGGGGAACTATACCCATTATTTTGCTGTGCTTCTGTTGAGCAGTGACACTGAGGTAATCCCTGGGGTATATCTGCGATCTCCCATCCATTGGTCAAGATTTCTCTTGAACAAGGCCAGCGAGGTGCTCTGCCTCACATATACCGGGATTTTATTCCACAGCATAGGGAGTCTTTGGGTGATGAATCTATCCCTCCAGCACGTCCTATTAATAGCCGTGTCGAGGTTTAAGTCTCCGCCTTGTGACTCTGACAGATCTAGATTTTTGAGGTGAAGCATATTCATCAAATCTGGGTTTGACATGGCCTTGTATGTTAGGCAAAGGTCACCTCTGAGCAGCGTGGCGACTGAATAGAGCTGGAGTTCTTTCAGTCGGGCAGCATAGGGCAGATGTTTGAGACCCTTTATCCTTTTGGTGAGGAACTTTTGTGGCCTCTCCAGCTGCTGCAAGTGTCGGGTCAGATACATTCGAATGGGGCATTGTACTCAATCATTGGTCTGATGAGTGATGAGTATAGGGAGACTATGACCTCCTTGATCTAGATGAGAATCCCTTCATGATAAGGTGGGCAATGTAGAAGGTCTTCCTAACTACTTTAGCTACATGGGTATCGAATGACAGACTACTATCAACCTGGGTCCCCAGGTCCCTGATAACTTCTTCTGTGCTCAGTGGATTGCCACCTATTTGGTAGCTAGGGGTAACCTTGTTTTTCCAAGGGTATGACTATGCATTTTTGGCATTTAACTTTAGGCCATGGCTCTGGCACCAGTTATCCGTTTCTGTGAGACCCTTCTGAAGGATATCTGTGTCAGATGTGTTTTCTACTATGGCGCCCAGTTTGCAGTCATCTGCAAACTTTGTCAGCCATAACCCTCCTGTGTTTGCTTGTACTTGGAAAAGTAGATGCCAAACAAGAGTGGGCCCAGGACTGAGCCCTGTGGTACACCACTTGTGACAGGCTTTGAGTCTGACATGGCCAGCAACTCTGACCCTGTGGGTTCTGTCACTCAGCCAGTTTGCAACCCATCTTGTGATGTATGGGTTAACATTTAAGCTGATGAGTTTTTCAATGATACCCGAGTGGGGTATTGTATCAAGGCCTTCGCCAGATCGAGGTAGGCTGTATGGACTGCCTTTCCCTCATCAATGGCTTTGGTGACTGTTTCGAAAAAGTCAACCAAGTTTAGAAGGCATGATCTGCCTTTGACAAAGCCAAACTGGGATGGATCCAAAGTCTGCAAATTCCTATGTCTTTATTTATGAGGTCCATTATGATCCTCTCCATGGCTTTGCAGATAAGGCTTGTCAAGCTAATGGGCGGTAATTTCCAGGGTCGGTGGAGGCACCGCCTTTGTGAAGTGGGACCACAGTTGCAGTGCGCCACTCCCTGAGTACGTATCCAGAGGTAAGACTATGATTAAACAGCTGTCCTAGCTGTGGGTTTAATTCCTCGTTGAGTTCGTGGAGCACACAGCCGGGGACACCATCAGGTCCCATGGATGCTGTGTTTTGCTTTGGAGAGAGCAGTTCTCACTTGGGCGTTGGAGATGTTTGGGGGCTGCAATCGCTTGGTATAGATATCTCTCCTTTTGGGGGGGAGAAGTTTGCACTGAACCTGTCAGCCAGTATGTTGGCAATGTCTGTAGGATCAGTAATCTTCACATCATTTTGAACTAGTTCTGAGCATATCTGGGAGTTTCCTCCCAGGTTTCTAACATAGCTAAAGAAGGCCTTATGATTGTCTTTTGAGTCTTTAGCTATTTTTCTCTCAAAATTTGCTTTGGATGATTTTATGAGAGCTCTTAGTTTTTTACTTATAGTGATCAAGGGTGTCTTACCTTTTAAGGATTTTGCTCTATCTTGTAGTAGCTTCCTCCTTTTGTTGTAGAGTTTGTTTATGGCTGGGGTCCACCAGACTGGACGCTTGCCTTTGGTACAAAGAGTCTTTGTTTTGCTTGGGATTGCCTTATCCATGCAGTCCTGCAGGTGCTGGTAGAAGGCATTTGTAAGTGATTCAGCGGCTTGAGTACTGTTTTCTGCTGGCTCGGGGGCCTTAAAGGAGACCACACTAGTCTTTAGAAGTGTGAAGTCGGCTTCTGAGAAGTTCTTTACTGTGGCCTTTTTATTTCAGGTGGGGTGGGATGAGGACCTCCAGCGAGATTAGTTTGTGATCTGATCTCACCAGTGAGGGGTATACTTCCGGTGTTGAACATTGTGCTCCCATGTTCGTGATGATGAGATCAAGTATGTTTTCTTCTCTTGTGGGGATGGTGACTAGTTGTTCCATGGCATTTGAGTTTATGAATTCCAGGAACTTTTGGGCTAGGGTGTTTGGGCTTGAGTAGTGTTCCCAGTCTATATTAGGGTAATTGAAGTCACCTAGTATGATGGTGTTTGGTGATACATTTATCCCCTCTAGTGTTTTCAGGAAGGCCATGTGAGGTTCCTGAGTTTGTGAGGGTGGCCTGTAACATGCTACAATTTGTAGAGCAGTCTTGCCTATGGTTAATTGCACCTGGATGGTCTCCGATGCATCGTGCGTTGCCACCAGTCTTGAGGTGTGGGTGTCTTTGATGAATATGGATACCCCACCTCCTTTCTTGGTATTGTCCGGATTTTGGGGCGGAGCATGATAAGAGGTAAAACCTGATAGTGCTGGGGTGCTCTCAGGAGCCTTGAACCAGGTTTCTGTCACTGCACAGACATCGATGTTCTCCATACTGAGAAGGGCCTCAGTGTGCATTTTGAGATTTAGACTTCTGGCATTGAGCAGCATTACCCTTAGTTTTTTTCCTTTTTGTGTTCTAGGGTGGTAGGTTTAGAATTTGAGCCTTGCCTAAAAAGGCACTATGGGGTGGCAAGAGCCTTTGCCAATATCCGAATCCCAGGGTGACAGGTGCAAGCCGTCCCTTAAGCAGCGTGGCTTGTCCAGCATGTCATCCCAGGCAGACAGACATTGGCTCCCCTTTGAATGACACCAGAGTTTAAGCCAATTGTTAAAGCTGATCATCTTATCTCTGTATTGTGGCATCATTCTTGGTGAAGGTAGGATACTGCTCAAGGTCAGGGTCATACCTGCCTGGGCTACATAATCAGAGAGCTCCTCAATGTCTCTTTTCATGTAGTCCAAGGAGGTACGTCTCAGGTCGTTTACACCAGCGTGGACAATGACTGAGTCATTTGTACCTGCTGTTGAGAGACCTGAGTGCTTGCGTTATGTGGCGGATTCTAGCGCCCGACAGGCAGCTTACTGTGACCTTCTCCTTACTCAGTCTGGTGGCGGACGTCAGTGTGTCTGACTATGGAGTCACCAATGACTAGTGTGTCTGGCATTGTGTTTGGCCTTAAGGGCTGTGACTGTTTGACACTCTGACTGTGAGGTCTATGTGTTGCAGGTGTTGTGTTCTGAGGTGGTGGTTGTTTGGGTGTCTGCTTTGGTGGCCTCTGCTGTTTTGGTAGATTTTTGATCAGAGCCGAGTATGTCTTTGTGTGTTTATGTGTATGATTTGAGGTTGTGATGGTACTATGTGAGACTGGGTCTATAGTGTGTGTGGTAACCTTCTCCTCCTGACTGGTCTTGCCAGTCCTATGTTGAGAGAGCTCAGCCTCCAGTTTGGCCGTATAGTTGCATCTCTCACATGTATTTGTGTTTTGTGGGAGGAGGAGAGGGTTGTCTGTGTACATGAGGCAATTGTAACATTGCCTCAATATTCCCAGGTTCACCAGCTGAGCAGGAGAGGACACAAGCAACTGATCCTCGACATGCTAGAAGGACTAGACAAAAAACTTTAAAAGAGATTCGGGGACGTGGGTGACCGAGAAATGGGGTTTGCCTTTTTGGGGTGCTATCTATAAGAGTGCCGTATCAAGGTAATAAGTACTGTAGGAGCAAGTGCTAGGTTTAACAGATAGAGAAAAGTCTACTTGGAGTCAAGTAGAGATGATCTTTTTAGGTATTAGAGAAAGTGCTAGTAACAGGGATGCTTAAAGGTAAGATTGAAAAGAATGCACTCTGCAGTGTGCACTAGAGAAGTTAGATATGAAAGTAGGTAACTTGAGTTTTACCTGTTTAAAAAGTTAAGGTTTAGTGGAGAGTTACTATTTTTAAAACAGTAAGATGGACTGAAAGGGGTGGTTACTTTTGTATTTTGGTGCTATGAAATACTGTAGGATGGCCAATAAATTTAAATAATTGAAGGGGTGGGATTTCAAAAGTGATGGTTTTGTGATTACTCACATAAGCCAGTGAAAGTAGAGAGAAATGAGATATATGGTCAGATTAACATAAGAGGCGGGCAACTAGAAAGACAGTGGTATTTAACAAGACAACTTAAATGGGTGGGAGGGAGGGAAAAAATTCTGCCTGACTCAGAACAGAGAGAGCTGTAAATACAACACTGCGTCCCAGACCATCGGCAGGAAACTAGCAGTGGGAGAGATCTACAAGGTCTACACTTTAAACATGGACAGCGAAGTCTCTTGTGGGACACCAAAAATTTGGTCCTTCCAGCCATTGGGAGTAAACACTATTGCGACCAGGATATAGCTGTACATGGAACAATAGGTTGTGCAAGTCTGATAACACATGGATTGACACAACGTATGACATGTGTCTCGACACAGGCAGAGTGGACAGTGTGTAGGGGTGTGTTCATATCCCACCGGCGCCCACAGTAAGGATGAGTGCTGTAGAGTAGTGGCAGGTAGAGGAACTATGGGTATGAGATTATAGGGGCTAGGCATGCAGGTGTTGGCTGGTAGACATGTATTAGGACTGCCCTGTGGGTGTAAGTAATATTCCAGTGTGGGTATAGCAGACGCCCATACCTCCCAAACCTTAAGAGCACATCTACTGGACAGTCTGTAAAACATTGGGGGAACACATAGGGACCATATCATTGAACTGTCCCCGATTACCAGGGACGTCCGTGATTATGAATCAGAATCTAACACAGTCCCAACTAAACTCTCCTAGAACTAGTGATATTAGGAGGAAAGGTAGCGGAATACACGTAATGAATAAATACAACATGTAAGAGTCATAAACAGCATGTATCTGAGACAATGTGTATGAATACATATGTGCTCTGTGTCAGTCAATGTGTCAGGTTAATAGCACCAACCTTCTAAATGTGTCCCTGAGGTTGTTATGCAGTGTCCCTGATTCAGTGTTCATTCTTCCTCATTCGTATGAGAGGCCTGATAGTGAGAGAAAGCGCATGTTCTGCCAACTACCTTAGAAAGTTGATAGAATAATAGGGTTGGGGTTACCACCTGTCCACCTTTGCGAGGGATGCTCCCCTTTGGGCAGTTGTGTCCTGCAAAATAACTGTAATTATGGCAAATGTCCTGTGATTTAGTGCAAAGATTACCTATATACTGTCTATAGTAGTTGCATAAAACAATTATGTTCACCTGAAACACCTAAATGTTATAGGTAACATATAAGCAACTATAATGTTACAAGAGTAACCTTTTATTTAGGCAAAACAGTGAAGTACTCCCCTTTCTACTGGCTGTGGGTATGTGTTGCCCTGCAAAGTCTGACGTCTCTACATAAAGGTCCTATAGGGTTGCCGCCTTTCCAAATGGCCAAAGTGGGAAATGTTCTGTAGAAATGTCAGACTTTCCAGGACAAAACATACCTACAGCCATGCATAGTACAGGATTATACTTATCTGCACAAATAAAAGCTTAATATAGTTGCATTTGAATTGATTATGCTACTTCACATAACGTATAGAAGTGTCATATATAAAATAACTGTTTTATGCAATTATTAATGAAACGTAGAATATAATAATGTCCTGTAATTGGGACATTTTCTATGTTTTGATTATTTTCGCAGTGTCCCTCACAACGTGGGACAGGTGGTAAGTCTAAAGTCCCACCTTGGCCAATTGAAAAGGTGGCAAACCTATAATAGGTATGCGGTAGCATGACTCGGCCAGAAGATGTGGCTCCCACAGCCCAAATACTTGTCTGTATTGCAGAGCCTCATTTCCTATGTATCAGCCAGATGGGAGCAGAGTGTATGTGGAACACACAAATATGATTAATTCACTGGACAGGCCGCTGATTCCATACAGTCGAATGCCATGCCATCGCCTAATGGACAGCCATTCCTGATGCTGTAGTCAGGAGCAGTCTTAGGTCAACTGGTGCCCTAGGCAGATGGCACAATGGCACCCCCCACCACACCACCCAGTGCTCTTATCCTGGTCTACCTACACCAAATAAATACTGGTAAAGTGCCCCCACTAAAGCGGCATCCTGGGCAGCCGCCTATTTGGCCTATGCCTAAGGCCGGCTATGACTGTAGTCATGCAGTCCGATGTGATAGGCATCACAAGGTGGGAGCAGATTGTAAGAGGAACACATAAATATGAATGATTCACCTGACAGGCTGCTGATTCCATACAGTCAAACGCCATGCCGTCGCCTAATAGGCAGCCATTCTCGATACTGTATTCATGTATTCCAATGTAATAGGCATCACAAGGTGGGAGCACATTGTATGAGGTACACACAAATATGATTGTGTCACTGGACAGGCCGCTGATTCCGTACAGTTGAACGCGATGCCGTCGCCTAATGGGCAGCCAATCCCGATACTGTTGTCATTTAGTCCAATGTAATAGGCATCACAAGGTAATATTGTGGTCCTCACTCACACCCAGGGGTGTGATTGACAGATACAAGCACCAATGTCGGTGCATTAGCAAGTACGGGAGCGAGCAGGTGTAAGCGTATTTGGCTACCAGTATGCGAGTATAGCACTGGTTAAGCAATGTAGAGACTAACCGAGTGTAAGAGGCTGTAACCAGAGGTCAGCAGTGCCTAACACCGTGGAAACCGATGCACACCCACTCCCAACTGCTTTAATGTGCCTTACTCCCTCCGTATCCAATGGGCTTGTTCTGCCTGCAACCAACTAAACGTCCTTTGCAAGGGTCGGAACCAGGACCCTGCACACACAGCTAATGTGTATTACCAATACTCCATGGCAGATATACAGACAACGGACAGTACCACAAACATATCACACAGCGCAGTCATTCAACAGTATAAGAATGTATCCCATCATGTAGATGTACATGTGAGTGTTTATGTCCAGCATATATGTACATACATATATAGAGATATAGCAGGAACATACCAGATGGCAAGAAAGCATTACAAATGAATGAAACGGGAAATACCAGCGACGCCTGTATTATGTAGTGGTGTTGCTTTATGCGATCACAAGACTCCATCAGACAGATGTGTCAGTCATACATGCAAATAGTTGTACATTGGCTGTATACATCACTCTGTGCATGTAATGTACATTAACACAACAGTACCTGTCCCATCATTATGTGTGAACAGTACTCTTGCAAGGTGCTGTGTGCAACATCATCATCATGATAAAAGTAAATGGGGTAACCATAGAGGGACCGGTAGTGCTTTGTGTACAGTAGGGTCATCCTCCTCATGTGTATCTGGACCATGTAGGAGTGATGTACATACCAGGATCGTGCGCCTGTGGGACATGGGTGAGGATAACAGTGGTATGTTATGATACATATTACAAAGGTTTCATGTGTCATGTGGGCATGTGTGTGTAATGGACAGCTATGTATAGGGCAGATGAGCCAAATGGCCTTATGTGTCCATAGGTGAGGGTCAGATGTTGGGGAAGCAGTGTAGGTATGGCCATGGAGGATAGGTAGGATCACAGAAAAGACAGCATACAGGGTTGGTATATGACACATGTGGGGGGGATACACCCTGGATGGGGATGGGTCTTCTGCATTCAAAAGCCCATGGGAACAGTGGGACGGAGGTCCCCAGCCATGGGCAACTGCCACTGCACCTACACAGCTGCAAAGGAGGCAGTGCTGGGGGCTGTCCAGGAGGGGCAGCATCACCCTGTAAATGTGACACTTTGCCCTTGAACTGGCGTATCTGGCTTCGTAACCCCTTAGGGAGCCACCAACGCAACATGTCCGGGACCGCACAACAGCAGATATGTACCTGTCTGGTCCTGCTCCCAAGGGCAACATGGTCCATCCACAGTGGTGGCACCACCAGAAGGCGGTGCACAGCCAACAGAGGTTGATGTATATGGCTGGGCCCCAGTTGTGCTAGTGCCCGGTGTCATGATCAGCTGAAGTGGGACAGGAGGTTCTGCCGGGACCGCCCAACCCATTCAGCCTACGGTGTTGTGTTTTAAACCCACATATGGCTTAGTGATAGACAACAGCATACAGGATTACCTACGACAGTATGCATAGATATCACCAGCAACCCAACACAACAGATGGTATACATTTGCAGAGGGAGCACAACACATGCATATATACCGTATGTCAACTGTACAATGTGTAGTAGACATGTGACTGCAGCTATGAACATTTGCCCATCATTGGCTTGTCACTGGGAATCCCACACAGTGTCAGTCATACCACTGTCTCATGTGAAACATGTCCAGTCAGAGGTCAGAAATGCCTAACACCGTGGAAACCGATGCACACCCACTCCCAACTGCTTTAATGTGCCTTACTCCCTCCGTATCCAATGGGCTTGTTCTGCCTGCAACCAACTAAACGTCCTTTGCAAGGGTCGGAACCAGGACCCTGCACACACAGCTAATGTGTATTACCAATACTCCATGGCAGATATACAGACAACGGACAGTACCACAAACATATCACACAGCGCAGTCATTCAACAGTATAGGAATGTATCCCATCATGTAGATGTACATGTGAGTGTTTATGTCCAGCATATAGGTACATACATACATAGAGATATAGCAGGAACATACCAGATGGCAAGAAAGCATTACAAACGAATGAAATGGGAAACACCAGCAACGCCTGTATTATGTAGTGGTGTTGCTTTATGCGATCACAAGACTCCATCAGACAGATGTGTCAGTCATACACGCAAATAGTTGTACATTGGCTGTATACATCACTCTGTGCATGTAATGTACATTAACACAACAGTACCTGTCCCATCATTATGTGTGAACAGTACTCTTGCAAGGTGCTGTGTGCAACATCATCATCATGATAAAAGTAAATGGGGTAACCATAGAGGGACCGGTAGTGCTTTGTGTACAGTAGGGTCATCCTCCTCATGTGTATCTGGACCATGTAGGAGTGATGTACATACCAGGATCGTGCACCTGTGGGACAGGGGTGAGGATAACAGTGGTATGTTATGATACATATTACAAAGGTTTCATGTGTCATGTGGGCATGTGTGTGTAATGGACAGCTATGTATAGGGCAGATGAGCCAAATGGCCTTATGTGTCCATAGGTGAGGGTCAGATGTTGGGGAAGCAGTGTAGGTATGGCCATGGAGGATAGGTAGGATCACAGAAAAGACAGCATACAGGGTTGGTATATGACACATGTGGGGGGGATACACCCTGGATGGGGATGGGTCTTCTGCATTCAAAAGCCCATGGGAACAGTGGGACGAAGGTCCCCAGCCATGGGCAACTGCCACTTCACCTACACAGCTGAAAAGGAGGCAGTGCTGGGGGCTGTCCAGGAGGGGCAGCATCACCCTGTAAATGTGACACTTTGCCCTTGAACTGGCGTATCTGGCTTCGTAACCCCTTAGGGAGCCACCAACGCAACATGTCCGGGACCGCACAACAGCAGATATGTACCTGTCTGGTCCTGCTCCCAAGGGCAACATGGTCCATCCACAGTGGTGGTACCACCAGAAGGTGGTGCACAGCCAACAGAGGTTGATGTATATGGCTGGGCCCCAGTTGTGCTAGTGCCCGGTGTCATGATCAGCTGAAGTGGGACAGGAGGTTCTGCCGGGACCGCCCAACCCATTCAGCCTACGGTGTTGTGTTTTAAACCCACATATGGCTTAGTGATAGACAACAGCTAACAGGATTACCTACGACAGTATGCATAGATATCACCAGCAACCCAACACAACAGATGGTATACATTTGCAGAGGGAGCACAACACATGCATATATACCGCATGTCAACTGTACAATGTGTAGTAGACATGTGACTGCAGCTATGAACATTTGCCCATCATTGGCTTGTCACTGGGAATCCCACACAGTGTCAGTCATACCACTGTCTCATGTGAAACATGTCCAGTCAGGGATGCGATGGCAATAACACATCCCTATCATGATGTACTGTCTGCAATCCTCACACCATGCTTCAGCTGTGCACAGATGTGTGTTCAGTATGTAACACAGGAAACAAATGGTTGCTTACACTGACCAGTTCACAGATGGCCCTACAGATGGGGGTCCCTCATGAACAGAGTACTGTCATGTCTGTATTATAACATGCAGAATAGCCATTACCACACACTTGTTTAACAGGCAGTAGTCTCAATGCAGCATAGCTATACTTACATGCTGTAGTTATGTGTAGCACATTACCCTCCTGTCTTTAGGCTATTTCCCACTATGGAAAATGATTGAGGTACATCCAGATATCATATGTGATGCCATGTCAGAACATACATCCAGGTACCACTCACAGCGACTGTCATGGCCAGATAATAACATGCTTCCCTAGATAGTGTACTGTGTTTATCATGCGGATGGCTATGGGAACACCATCACAGCTGTACCACATGCAATCAGCTAGAAATGGACTGCAATAGGTGCAGAGGCCATCATCTGACCATTTCCATCACTTACAATACACATGCTGCTGCTGTGCCGGTGTACACCTTCACATCCACCAGAGAGTGTGTGGGTGGGACAGGCAATGTACCCCAGGGAAGGGCTTGGAGACTTAACCATAAGCATCATCTGCCACACGCTGAATAATACAGGGGCAAACCCCTGACTACTCATTACTATTACATGTGCATGATGTTACTACATGTGCCACAAAGGTGACATGTTGCTGTGCTGTATGAACATGTGTGTAGGTGAGTGAGTGCTATCTGCAACAGATATAGTAGACATACATTAGGTGTGGCACATATGTTAGTCCATGTGAACGGATGCCATTGTCACCACAACTACACTCTCTAATGGACATGCATTGACACCTTTTCCTGGGCCACAAATATACAATGTAACTACTTAGTTTGCCACACTGCAGTAATGCACAGGATCACATGCACCGCAGGGGATATCTGGAGGTTCTATGGGCTAGAGCATGTGAAAGTGCTTGACAACTGTTGGTATGCCAACGAGGTTAATACTGGGAGTGACTGTGATTGGGAGCATCACAACCCACATGCAGACACAGGGTGACAGTACTGGCATGCAGGTATGCATTGCTTCATGGGTGTGTAGTGGTTGGTTGTGCAAGATGGCTGTACAAGGCTGGGTGAGGGGGTAATCCTTGCCATTGCGTCACCCGACAATGGTGTGCAGTGCAGGGGTGTAGTGTCTGCAATGTCCCACACAGATGGGTATTGCATTATCTGGCCTAACATCCTGGTTACCAATGTGCAGGGCCATTGCTTTGTAATGCATGCCATCTCTGTGTTTGATAGTCCTTCAAATGGACATTGCCTGGGATGTGCATGTCCCACAATACTGTACAGTGACATGTACAGGTGTACCTGGTTTGGCAGACACATGTAGTGTACACAGCCTGTTATACCACGATATGCCAATACTGGTCTGGTGTGGTGAAACCTGCTTATAGTGAGCAGGTCGGCCCTGCACCTGCATGGATAGTCTGATACAGGTATTCTGTGGTGTCAGTGGCATGGGTCCATACAGGGCACATGTGTACAGCATTGTCTGGCCTTAATGGATCACATTTGATGGCACCACATATGTTGCAGGCATTCAGTGTGGAACATAGTGAAGGCACAATATCCGCATATATGTGCCTATTGTATCGCTGTACAGTGTGCCATGCCCTCTGCAGGCCACTGCATTCGCACCATGCCTACTACCTGTCCTCAATTTGCATGTTACTAGCAACATAGTGGGATATCCTAGGCAAGGTTGTTTGTGCATGGCACATGGGTGCGGGACATATACCGGGTACTAGTAGGGCTGCATACTTAGTTCACCAGGCCTTTTGCCAGATGTATGGGTATGGCTTGCCAACACAGTGCCATGGCTGACTGACAGCTGTACTCCTGGCTGCATACTTAGTTCACCAAGCCTTTTGCCAGATGTATGGGTATGGCTTGCCAACACAGTGCCGTGGCTGACTGACAGCTGTACTCCTGGCTGCATACTTTGTTCACCAGGCCTTTTGCCAGATGTATGGGTATGGCTTGCCAACACAGTGCCGTGGCTGACTGACAGCTGTACTCCTCGTGAGGTGGCCAATGTGTCATAAGACGGATACCATATAGAAAACCTACAAAACCCAGTCCCAAACATGTCCAATGGTAAGACCATCACAGCCACCTCTACACAGGCTCTGACAGACAGACACACACTTGCCATGTTCTATATACAACCCCCTACCATATCACACTGCAGCAACACGCGTTTAGGGCACATGCTATGGTGAAACAAAGCACTGTACTTGTCTCATGCAGGCAAACACACACACACACTTGGCATGTCTGAGATTAGAACACCGACCTAACTACTTTACTACACTACAGCATTACGCAGTTACAGAATGCAATACCGAGATTACTGGGACACAGCACTTCCAGAGGTGTATTTGTAGATGGGTGACATCATCGGCCTTGCTAACATTGGGTATAAGAAATGTATGGAGTGTGGGCAGTATAAAACCATTACTCAGTTCTCAGGGAAATGGACACACACACACACACACACACACACACACACACACACACACACACACACACACACACACACACACACACACACACAGCAAGTGTGGGACTACAACACCGAACTAACTACTTTATTACACTACAGCATTACGCAGTTACAGAATGTGCTACCAAGTTTACTGGGACACAGCACTCCCAGAGTTGTATTTGTAGACGGGTGACATCATTGGCCTTGCTAACAGTGGGTATAAGAAATGTATGGAGTGTGAGCAGTCTAAAAGCATTACTCAGTCTTCAGGGGACACACACACACACACACACACACACACACACACACACACACACACACACACACACACACACACGGCAAGTGTGGGACTAGAACACTAACCTAACTACTTTACTACACTATAGCATTACACAGTTACAGAATGCGCTACTGAGATTACTGAGACACAGCACTCCCAGAAGTGTATTTGTAGATGGATGACATAATCGGCCTTGCTAACGGTGAGTATAAGAAATGTATGGAGTGTGAGCAGTCTAAAAGCATTACTCAATCCTCAGGCAAACGGGGACACACACACACACACACACACACACACACACACAAAACAAGTGTGGGACTAGAACACTGACTTAACTACTTTATTACACTACAGCATTACACAGTTACAGAACATGCTACCAAGATTTCTGGAACACAGCACTCCCAGAGTTGTATTTGTAGATGGGTGACATCATTGGCCTTGCTAAAGGTGGATATAAGAAATGTATGGAGTGTGAGCAGTCCAAAAGCAATTTACAGGCCTCTGGCAAATGGGGACAGACATACACACATGCCAGTGGCGGGAACAAAACACCTGCCTATTTACAGATTACTATTACAATACTACATACTTACAAATTGCGCCACACAGACTACAAATTTTAAGGCTGTCAGTATGACTTTCTGGGAATGCGGACATCAACAGGGATGCTGGCAGTTAAGATATATATACCTGTGAACCTGTTTGTTTAAAGTAGGAATCCATCCTGACCTGGAGTATGCACATCTGTGGAATGGATGACTACTACCACTATACAGGGTTACAATGGCCATGCCCATACACAGAGGCACATAACTGGCACATGGTGTCACTGGGCATGCTTACATACTTAGTAGCACAGGGGGCATGCTCACACAGTAGCATAGGGCTGGTCGGAATGCACTACTATGTGTCCATCTACACAAGGATATACTGGGCATGCTCATACTCCTAGTAGCACAGGGCTGACAGGGATGCACTCTGATGCAAAACATGGAAGGCCACAGTGGCCATACTATTACAGGTAGATGTAAAGAACACATTGTAAAGGGCTCTGGTGTTAGTAGTTGTCATTGTTAGCAGGAACGCTGCTCTACATATATTTGACACCGGTCTTTTACACAACATCTGTCATTCTGGGATGACATGGCTGACAGTAGGCAGGCCTTTGTCACATATCACATGCATCCATGAATCAAAGGAGTGGGGATATTACCCAAGTCACATCCGCCCACACAGTGCCATTCCAAGGCAAATGTTCTAAACACAGGTTAACTCCCATACACCTACAGGACAACTGCATTGTTTTCATATGATAACCAGTGCTAGATATGTAGCGTCCATATTCACAGCTTGTCACTGTAGATCCAACAATGGGGAGTACTGACATCTGTGCAGTGAGGAACACCTGGCTAATGGCTTTGTAGTACACAATAGCACTACCAACATATACCTCAGAACCTAGCACTACCACCATATACCTCAGAACCAGTCATGTGGGCCATAACACAGATATGGACTGCTCCAGGTGGTATACCCACATACATAAAGGCCACTCAAATGTACTGACTGGTCCCCCCATGAAAGGCATCACAGATAAGTCATGTGCAGGACACAGTGTCACATGCTGCAGTCTAGGATGTAAACCTCAAAAACCACCATGCCCTCAGACCACCAACACGCATCCATACATGTTGTATGACATAGAAGAGTACACCACCATGTGATCATTGACCTGTGTACTGTACCAAGCTCTACATCAACTGTGGAGATTACACATATACTAACACAGTTGCATCATGTGTTATACAATGCAATGATACCACTGTCTGTAACCAGGTCAGCTGTACACATACCAGCGACCCTCTGTACTTTCCACCATTACAGATGACTGTTGCTGTACACCAGTACACACCCTCATGTATGGATATGACATACATGTACCTGCCCTGGGTATGTACATGCCACACACACACACACACACACACACACACACACACACACACACACACACACAAACACACACCATACATGTAAATAGCATAGCTATTGTTGTCCTTTTTGCAAACAGGTGGCTACAGCCATTACACACATGCACATGGAATGTAGGCCCATGGCTGCTGAATGCTAACAGTACATAAGGTGTGATATCAATGTGAACAGCGGTAACATTCCCTCTGTACTAGTCACCCATTACACCCATCATATCATACAACAGTCCACGTGTCATGTATGTCATACACATGTCCACCAATTGCAATGCCTACAAACATGCACAAATGTCAGGATTGTAGGACCTACACACCTGTGCACATAGTGTTGTGCATTCAAATAACATACGTGTGCAGTTGCTGATGTATGCAGGTGACGTGTATCTTAGTACATCATGCAGTTGCAATGCAGCCTCAACATTGCCAACTGTATATGATGATATGCTGAATGTACAGAAAGATGCATCTCAGGTATGGACAGATGTGTGGAAATAACTAAGTGGTGGGGCATCTTTGCAGATGGATGTTTGCTGTGGACAGCTCACAGGTGTGTCACAAACGGTCCTACAATAACCTGTGTAACCGGTAAGCAATGGTTTCATTAATTGAAGGACATAACACACAACTTAGACAGCTGTCAGGGTGACAGCGAAGGTAAATCACTTGACACCTGTTAATAGTTAAGACGTCCCGTGTGCATATATCAGCACTGTTGCCACAGGAAGTGTCAGTACAGTTTGTAACACGTGCAATACTGCTGTACGTCTGTCATACATAACATGAGTTAGGCAGGTCTGAGATTCACAGTACTGGCATGTGTGGTTGCATGTGTGTCCATATACGTCATGTATTGTGGGGAATACATCTCAGTTGTTACTCACTCTCCTGTACACTAGTGTACACATCTGTACAGACTGCAATGTAGAAAGCAGAACATAGGCAGGGACATGTATCTCACACATGTGAGGTATCTGTATGTGCGTGACATAGGTGTATTAAATACTGAATGGCACAGTGTGTGTATGTAGGGCTGACTGGTCCCTGGGGTGATGATGTATGTTACCATACTGAACTGATAAGACCCCTCCCCCATCCAGGCTATGTATTCTACTATCTGTGTTGATGTCCCCGATCTTAAGCCGTACTGACTACCTGTACATGTATATTCTCTGTGGTGCGTCATGTAGGTGCACAGTACTGTAATGATGATTTGAACATAGGCAGGGCTCCTCACCTCACCAGTAGAAACTGTGTGCAAGCGTGTGTTACTGTTTCGGTGAATCCGTGAGTGTGTGAGTGTGTTACTGTGTCACTGAATGCATGTGTGCCAATACCTGAGTGTGTAGGTGCAGTTGTGTGTTGGCATCCTGTCATGGGGATACATATTACTGATTCCTAATGAGGCATCACACTTCCCACTGGCCTCTACCCTTGTAATCAGCTAGAGCACTCTCTTACCTCACCACTCCATATAACTGTACCTGTGATATCACCCTTTATGGATGTCACGTCTATGGCCACAGTAGCTTAATACACAGCTATCGTGCTCTTGGATCGGTAGACGTGTTTGTAACGTGGGACATTTTCACTAGTAAGTGGCAGCTACACGGTGCATGCTGGTATTTTCATACATACCTATGAGTAGTCCACATTGACATATGGGACACTAACTGCAAACACTGACATCCACCATCACGTGCAATAAGACCGAAAGGAGGACAGCAGAACATCATGACCAACATGCAGTTACTGTTGTTACACAAGACACATACTATTAACAGTATTGTACACCTGTAGTACATGGCATATCTGCTGCCTGTCAACAGTACTCAACAGTTGTAAACTACACCTATCTTCCTAGTCTGTTCACCCTGTGCATCAGACCATATGAGCATGTCCCTGCACGGATGTTGTGGATGTCAGAGATGCAGCACAGTCATCATCATATGCACAGGGTGATAATGTTTGCCAGAGGCCAAGGCTGCACAACTGGATGACATCACGTGTGTGGGTTAGGGCCTTTGATCTAATTGGGTGTGTGTGGATGATATGCATGTGTGTGCTGCAGTGCCATACATATGTTTCCAGTGTGTGCGTGTATGTATCCACACAGTTCTGCCATGTGTCTGGCCTACACATGGGTATTATTGACAGCTTTAGACTGTGCAGGCGAGGTTTTACAGTTCATGGTGTCCAGCCATGGACATGTGACCTGTGCCTGCCAGGGGTTGCACGGACACTACCAGGCAGAGGTGCAGATTGCGTACTGTCTGATGTCACTTGTCCACTGGAACCGTGTCCCTGTTGGGACCATCCCAGGCCATGTGCTCGTACACTTAGACCTGAAACAGGTGATGTAGCAGGCCTATGTCCATGTGCCCAATGCCTCACTCCTACCAGTTGTTCCAACACAGCAGCTCCTGCTCACGGATTGTCATGCCACGGTCAAGGACTCCAACCATGTCACCCAACCATCTATCCAAAGCTTCAGCAATCTGCTGTTGAGCATTTACCATTACCTAGATGTTGTTGTTTAAAGAACAGACAGCAGCCCTCTGTAGCCTCTGATCTTCTCTGTTGCACGATTCAGCACATGCCTGTGCCTTCATTACAGCATGAAACATGTGTCTGGTGACACCAGCTGCTGCGCTCTGTCTTGCAAGAGCATGTTGGCCAGAGGTCCACCTATGAGCAGCACTAGCCACGTGTCTGTGTGGGGCACCACCAGTCATTTGGTGACACCATGGTGTGCAGGTACACCTTCCATAGCCCTCACACTTTCCTTTTCCAAGCTACTATGCGCCAACTGTCCTTCCTCTATGGCCACTGGTGATGGGGTATGTGCAGGCATGGGATCTGTGTGCAGGGATGAGGGGGATATAGATGGAATGGCAACCAGTGGCACAGTTTCAACCCCTGACAACTCTGCCTTTGACTCAATCATATGTTCATCATCACTGCTAGAGTCTGTGGGGACACTAACATCAGATGTACCGCAGGAGGGCAATGCACCTATATCACCTGTGAGGGCAGACAAGAACTGTACATTACAATCTATACAATAGACACACACACAGACACACACGCATGTGATATGACAGAAGGCACGCAACATGCATGTGATATGGCAGACGGCATGCAGCACAGACAATAATAGTGGCAGTTATCATACATCCCTGGGTTGCACACAACAGCATGCATGTATCATAGCAGACAGCATGCAAATTACACAATCATAGTAGTAGTTATCATACATCCCTGTATTACACCATGTAGACCAGCACAGGTTAACAGTACACCTGCCTGATGTGTGGCATATGACCTTGACAATCACATGTAGTATGACGTGATCTGCTGATGTCTGCAATGACATAAATACATGTTTAACACAATGGTGTCCTGTCAAATATACAGTGGGGCAATGGTGTTCCAATGCAGTGTTGTCTGTCCGCCCTACAGATATACTGCACATTTAGCTGATGTGCATGGCCATTGCAGGGAATCATGAGGCATCTCTAGTTCTATAGAATGTGAGTTACAGACAGAGTTCATAGCCATGACTGTGTTCAGATACAATACATATATACTGTGGAATGTGACCCACTTCACTGAGGTGTATACACACTAAACCATGATGTGGAAGTTGTGACACAGGTCACTGATGTGTATACGGATGACACCCCTGCACATCTGCAACCATATTGCTGCTGCCTGGTAACTATGGCCAGACATGGTGAACACGTCAGTACACTATGTCCCACATGACATCTGTGTACCACACACACACACACACACACACACACACACACACACACACACACACACACACACACACACACACACACACACACACACACACACACACACACACACATACACACACACACGAGGAGCAAGTAGGACATTGATGTCCAACAGCAGCAAGGGGAATGTACTGTATATGTGGGCTCATGTGGATACTGTACAGGTGACTGTTGTCATGTTGTGACACCCTCAAGATGTTCAACACATCTTATGTGGTGGATTGATGTTACGCCTAGACAAGATGTGCACAGGTCTGTAGGATGTCTAGTGTTCCACATCTAAAATATGACCATTATACAAAGGCCATAGTTCATAGGTTCATAGGTTTATACTAGGCTATCTGCCCTAAGGCATTTATAAGCCTAGCCCAAATTTTTGTGGCTTATGCCACCCCTTATATGAAAAAATACTGTGCCCATTAGTTTGTTGTGCCTCTGTCCAGCAGTGACACAGAGATGATTCCAGGGGTAAACCCACGATCTCCCATCCACAGGTCTAGATTTCTCTTGAACAGAGTCAGCGAGGTGCTCTGCCTCACATGGACCGGGATTTTATTCCACAGCATAGGGAGTCTCTGAGTGATAAATCTATCCCTCCAGCACGTCCTATTTATATCCGTGCTAAGGTTTAAGTCGCTTGCTCTAGTGGTTTTGGTGGATTTGGATTTTTGAGGTGGAGCATGTCCATTAATTCCGGGTTGGACATGGCCTTGTATGTCAGGCACATGTCACCTCTGAGCAGACGGTATGCGACTGAATAGAGCTGGAGTTTCTTCAATCTGGCAGCATATGACAGATTTTGGAGTCCCTTTATCCTTTTGGTGAGGAACTTTTGGGGTCTCTCCAATTGCTGCAGATGTCGGGTGAGATACATCCCGAATGGGGCATTGTACTCGATCATTGGTCTGATAAGTGAAGAGTACAGGGAACAATGACCTCACTAGATCTGGATGTGAATCCCTTCATAATCAGGTGGGCAATGTAGAAGGTCTTTCTAACCACTTTAGCAATGTGAGTGTCAAAAGAAAGGCCACTGTCAACCTGGGTCCCCAGGTCCCTGATAACCTCTTCTGTGCTTAGTGGATTGCCACCTATATGGTAGCTTGGGGTTACCTTGTTTTTCCCGAAGGGTATGACTATACATTTTTTGATGTTTAACTTCAGGCCATGGCTCTGGCACCAGCTATCTGTTTCCGTGAGTCCCTTCTGAAGGATATCCGTGTCCGATGCACTTTCCACTATGGCGCCCAGTTTGCAGTCGTCTGCAAACTTTGTCAGCCAAAATCCTCCCATGTTGGCCTGTACTTCTGAGAAGTAGATGCCAAACAATAGGGGGCCAAGGACCGAGCCCTGTGGGACACCACTTGTGACCGGCTTGGAGTCTGACACAGCGCCAGCAACTCTAACCCTGTGGGTTCTGTCCTTAAGCCAGTTTGCAACCCATCTTGTGACATATGGGTTTACATTTAAGCTGGTAAGTTTTTCTACAATACCGAGTGGGGTATTGTGTGAAAGCCTTGCAAGGTCAAGGTAGGCTGTATGGACTGCCTTTCCCTCATCAATGGCCTTGGTGACTGTTTCAAGAAGTCGACCAAGTTCAAAAGGCATGATCTTCCCTTGACAAAGCCAAACTGGGTCGGGTCCAATGTCTGCAAGTCCCTATATCTTTGTTTATGAGCTCCATTATGATCCTCTCCATAGCTTTGCAGACTAGACTTGTTAAGCTTATGGGGCAGTAATTACCAGGGTCCGTAGAGGTGCCGCTTTGTGGAGTGGGACCACAGTTGCCGTACGCCACTCCTTGGGCACGTATCCTGTGGTAAGGCTGAGATTAAACAGCTGCCTTATGTGCAGGTTTAATTCCTCATTTAGCTCATGTAGCATACAGCCGGGACACCATCCGTCCCATTGATGCTGTGTTTTTAGCTTTAGAGAGCAGCTTTCACCTGCGCATTTGAGATGTCCGGGAGGCTACACTTGGCTGGGATAGTTATCTCTCCTTTGGGGGGGGGGGTGAAGTTTGCACTGAACCTGTCTGCCAGTATGTTGGCAATGTCTGTGGGTTCAGTGATTTTTGTATCATTTGGACTAATTCTGAGCATATCTGGGAGTTTCCACCCAGGTTCCTAACATAGCTGAAAAAGGCCTTATGATTGTCCTTTGAATCCATGGCAATTTTTCTCTCAAAATTGGCCTTAGTTGATTTTATGAGTGCTCGTATTTTTTTACTAATAATGATCAGGGGTGACTTCCCTTTTATGGATTTTGTTCTTTCATGTAATAGCTTTCTCCTCTTATTGTAAAGTTTGTTAATGGCTGGGGTCCACCAGACTGGACGTTTGCCCTTTGTGGAAAGAGTCTTGGTTTTATTTGGGATTGCCTGATCCATGCAGTCCTGGAGGTGTTCATAGAAGGCATTTGTAAGGGCTTCTGCAGCTTGGGTTGTGGTTTCCTCTGGCTCAGGGGCCTTGAAGGATACCACACCAGTCTTGAGTAGTGTGAAGTTTGCTTTAGAGAAGTTCTTCACTATGGTCTTTTTGTTTGGGGGGGGGGGGATGTGGATTTACAGTGAGATTAGTTTATGATCAGATCTCACCAATGAGGGATATACTTCCGGTGTGGAGCATTTTGTCCCCATGTTTGTGACAATGAGATCTAGTATATTTTCTCCTCTTGTGGGAACAGTGACTAGCTGTTTCATGGCATTTGAATTTATGAACTCCAGGAACCGTTGGGCTAGAAAGTTAGGGCTTGAGTAATGTTCCCAGTCTATATTCGGGTAGTTGAAGTCACCCAATATGATGGTGTTTGGAGATACATTTATACCCTCCAGTGTCTTCAGGAAGGCTGTGTGGGGTTCCTGAGTTTGAGAGGGTGGCCTGTAGCATGCTACAATTTGTAGAGCAGTTTTGCCTATGGTTAGTTGCACCTGGATGGTTTCCGAAGCTCTGTGCGTTGCCACCAACCTGGAGGTGTGAGTATCCTTTATGAATATGGATACACCCCTCCTTTTGCGGTGTGGTCCGGGTTTTGGGGCGGAACGCATGATATGAGGTAAAACCTAATAGTGCCGGGGTGCTCTCAGGAGCCTTGAACCAGGTTTCAGTTACAGCACAGACATCGATGTTCTCCATACTGAGAAGGGCCTCGAGTGCGTGCATTTTGAGATTTAGACTTCTGGCATTGAGCAGCATTACCCTCAGTTTCTTCCCATTTTTGTTTTCTAGGGTGGTAGGTTTAGAATTTGAGCCTTGTCTAAAAAAGGCACTATGGGGGTGGCAAGAGCCTTAGCCAATATCCGGAATCCCAGGGGTGACAGGTGCAAGCCGTCCCTTGCAAAGCAGCGTGGCTTGTCAAGCATGTCATCCCAGGCAGACAGACACGGGATCCCCTTTGAATGACACCAGACATTAAGCCAATTGTTAAAGCTGATCATCTTGTCTCTATATTGTGGCGTCATTCTTGGTGAAGGAAGGATACTGCTCAGGGTTAGGGTCATACCTGCCTGGGCTACATAATCAGAGAGCTCCTCTATGTCTCTCTTCATGTAGTCCAGTGAGGTACGTGTCAGGTCGTTCACACCAGCATGGACAATGACTGTGTCGTATTTGTACTTGCCGTGGAGTGACCCGAGTGCTTGTGTTATTTGGTGGATTCTAGCGCCCGATAGGCAGCTTACTGTGACCCTCTCCTTGTTCAGCCTGGTGAGTGGGACGTCAGTGTGTCTGACTATGGAGTCACCTATGACAAGTATGTTTGGTGTTGTATTTGGCCTTAAGGGCTGTGACTGCTTTGCACACTGCTTTTGTGGTTTATGTGTTGCTTGTGGGGTGTCTTGAGGTAGCAGTTGTTTGGGTGTCTGCTTTGGAGGCCTCTGCTGTTTAGGTAAATTTTTACTCAGAGCCTCCGAGTATGTCTTTGTGTGATTATGTGTTTGATTCAGTGGAGTGGTAGCATTATGTGAGGCTGGTTTTGTGGTGTGTGTAGTTGCCTTCTCCTCCTGTCTGGTCTTGCCAGTCCTGAGTTGAGAGAGCTCAGCCTCCAGTTTGGCTAAATAGCTGCATCTCTCAAGTATTTGTGTTATGTGGGAGGAGGAGAGGGTTGTCTGTGTACATGAGGCAGTTATAACATTGCCTCAAGATTCCCAGATTCACCAGCTGGACCGGAGAGGAGATTGACAACTGACCTTTGGACATGCTAGAATAATATTGGGAAATCCTTAATTGAAAACAAGGGCCAGTGGGGAGTGAGGGTGTAGTGCTTTTAATTTTTAGTGCTGACTTATATAATTGCTTTAGTGAGCAAGTGCCAGGTAACTTGAGTTAGTTGGACCATGTGTAGCCATTGTAGGACAGGGTGTACACACAAGCACATCATGTCTACTGTGTGTGCTGCTCCATGTCTCTGGCCATCCTCCATGGCCATGAGTGTACATGTGTTGTCCAAATTATTGTGATGGGCATCTATTTTACATGTTTGTGTTGTCCCATACAACATATATGCTCCACTGACGACAGGGTTATGCAGATAAAGGGTGATATGTGCAATATGTTTTCAGGTTAGGTAGGCAGTGTTGCAGCCAGGCCACTAGATGTCATGGACATGTCAATATAGCACATCATATTGTGTGACATTCATTGCAGGGCTATGATCCACACCAGTGAATGCTGTGGGCTGTCCATACTCCAGCCCACTGTGTAGTACAGTAAGAATAAGAACCCACACAGTGAACTGCATCAAGCTGCTTTATTACTGAACAAAAATAAAGTACTTAGCACTATCACCCAAACATCAGGGCATCATCAGAGTACAAAGAACTAACACAAGGCCATTTATATATATATATATATATATATATATATATATATATATATATATACACACACACACACACAATCAATTGTCCTAATCACTTAATTAACCAATTAACATCATAAAATTAATTATTTAATTATTTAATAATATCACAGTAAAAAGTGTATAGAGTGTATAAAAAGTATAAAAATCACTTGGCATCAATAAAACCATATTCAAAACCTTGTTTAAAATATATGTATAATAAATAAAAAAAAAATATATATATATATATATATATATATATATACATATATATAATAAATAATACAAAATAAAAATGTTAATTACATATTTTAAATATTTTAAATAATATATATATCTAATTTGTAATGAATTTGTAACTATAAAATATTTAATATTTAAAAATTACTATACCAATATATATATATATATATATATATATATATATATATATATATATATATATATATATATTTATAAATAAATATGTAAATATGTGCGTATGTAAAAAAAATGTATAATATATATATATATATATATATATATATATATATATATATATATATATGTACAAACCATTATAAACTGTGCAATAGTACATGAATAACTTATAATATTAAAATATGGTCATATAAAATGCGACCTATATTTTAAAATACTTGAAATGGAAATGTTTTCATTTATACCTGGTAACATACATGCATTCAATCTTAATTGCCATAAACATTCCATAGCCTCAAGCATGATCTTGTCGTCCCCACCTTTGTGTATATTGTGTGGTATCTATGAGTCTAACAGTTACAGGAATTTATATAAAGTATCTAAAATGAGTAAATGTGGTACTTGCCACACTTGTAAATATATTAATGATGGTCCTTATGTTGCAATACAGGGTTTTAACAAAACTATTCGTTGTCCAGGTTACTTTAACTGCAACACTAAGATGGTCACTTACCTGGCTACTTGTTCCACATGCCCAGCATTTTATGTTGGTAAGACTATTAGGAAGCTAAGGGAACGCATAGTGGAGCATGCTAGGGATATTAAGAAACATAAGACCACCAGTGCATTATATATGCATAGTACCAGATGTTCTAGCTTTAAAAGATTTATATTTTTTGTTATAGGTAGAATACCACACAATATACGCAAAGGTGGGGACGACAAGATCATGCTTGAGGCTATGGAATGTTTATGGCAATTAAGATTGAATGCATGTATGTTACCAGGTATAAATGAAAACATTTCCATTTCAAGTATTTTAAAATATAGGTCACATTTTATATGACCATATTTTAATATTATAAGTTATTCATGTAATATTGCACAGTTTATGATGGTTTGTACATATATATATATATATATATATATATATATATATATATATATATATTATACATTTTTTACATACACACATATTTACATATTTATTTATAAATATATATATATATATATATATATATATATATATATATATATATATATATATATATATATATTTTAAATATTAAATATTAAATATTTTATAGTTACAAATTCATTACAAATTAGATATATATATATATATATATATATATATATATATATATATTATTTAAAATATTTAAAATATGTAATTAACATTTTTATTTTGTATTATTTATTATGTATATGTATATATATATTTTTTTTATTTATTATACATATATTTTAAACAAGGTTTTGAATATGGTTTTATTGACGCCAAGTGATTTTTATACTTTTTATACACTCTATACACTTTTTACTGTGATATTATTAAATAATTAAATAATTAATTTTATGATGTTAATTGGTTAATTAAGTGATTAGGACAATTGATTGTGTATATATATGAATGGCCTTGTGTTAGTTCTTTGTACTCTGATGATGCCCTGATGTTTGGGTGAAAGCGCTAAGTACTTTATTTTTGTTCAGTAATAAAGCAGGTTGATGCAGTTCACTGTATGGGTTCTTATTCTTACTAGTTCACTGTGTTGTACAGTTTGTATTCACCACATGTGTAGTTCTGATCTGTAGTACATCCCTAAAGTGAACAGCACCTCCACCATTGTATGCACAGCTGTCCACACATCTGGAAATGACAGTTTGTGAAGATTCATGTCAGTGAGATGATTCACATAGTTTGCAAGTGTTGCACATGGGTAGTCATTGTGATGTATTGCAGGTCCAACCGGTATATTGTGACAGGACCATACATTATGTGTACATGTTGTAAATGGCCACATGGCAGATAGATTTGTGCATTACAATTCCTGATAAATAATAACAGTCTCACCTGCAATGGGCTTCTGTCACTGCAGAATGCCGGAGGTACCTAAATAGGAGTAACAGAGCAGTATGAGCATCATCCACGCCTGTATAATGGCTACAGTACATTGGACTATACTATGGTGTATGCACATGCATGCATACACAGAGTAGCATACTATAGTATGCGGCATGTGTGTATACATGCCTTGCATATGATGGTACATTACATATTGTACAGTGACACATGCAACTATATGGAATATAGTTGTTATAGGTGCAGTACTGACTTACCAAGCAACTTCAGGCTCAGTGGTTGAGAGACACCCACCTCCACAATATTGGCTAAGGCTTGTGGATGTGGTTCTGCAGGTGTCCACAGGTTGGCCAGTAGCTCCTCGGTACATGTGAGTGGGGGCTGGGTTGGTGGTCCACCACCTGTTGCACCTTGTTCCCTGGCGATTGCATTTGCACGCTGTTTTGCCCATCTAATGAGGGCTGTACAGTGTCTGTGCATCTGCTGGTATGTGCGGTTGTGGCCACCAACATCATTAACCCTCCTGCAAAGTTCCATCCACAGGGCATCCTGCTGCTGTGCATCCTGTGGCACATGGCTGAACAGGATATCATGATTGTCGAGTAGGTATGGGATGAAGGCCTCATCCTCCAAGTGGGTAAAAGGGGCTAGCCTTGCACACGGCATACCTGGAAGACATAATGATGGAGACAGGTCACAGGAACTCACAGAGACATACTGAGCTACAGCTGAACATACATGTGTATCACATTTATTAAGTTTAAATAGTTGTATTTGCAAACCTACATGACACTGACGTGTTTGTGTCACACACATGTGACACTCAATGTTGAGTGGATATTATCACAATATATGTGTGTGTGTGTGTGTGTGTGTGTGTGTGTGTGTGTGTGTGTGTGTGTGTGTGTGTGTGTATTCCAAAATGGTGGTCGGCTGGTGAGCTGCACATACACTGAGCTCCTCACTCCTTCTTGTTTTTCTCTAAGATTTCTTCATCTCTAAGCTTCGGGATGTGCATAGGAATAAAAGAAATCTACACTTCATCATAAACTCAACTTATTCAGTACCTCCAGCTTATAAAAAGGTCATAAATTAAACGTATATTCTTTATCTAATCTCAAAGCCTCATACTCACTGTGACTTAAAAGGCCTAATCTTGCTCCAGTTTTCGAAAGACCACATGGCCAGGCAGCAAAAATCTTCAAATGATCATATTACAATGGAGATACAGACAACAAAGGCTAAATCTTCAGTAATCTTCTCACCAGAAAAAGAAAGCTTATCCAAAAGGCAAAAAACTAATAAACAACAGATGGAACTTAACAAAAACAACACTAGCTCTAATGAAGACCCTGGCTTTCACATGGATGAATTAAAACAGGCCCTACAACCCATACACACAGCTATCCAGAACTTTTCTGAACAGCTCTCTACCATTGGAAAATCTGTCACACAGACTGCTGAAAGAGTGGGTTCGCTTGAACAAAAAACACAGGCAAATGAGCTTCAATTACAATCTCTTACTGAAGATCTCTGTGCTAAATCTACAGTTATAACAGACCTACAAATGAAAATAACAGATCTAGAGGCAAGAAGTCGGAGAAACAATATTCTGATAAGAGGTCTTCCGGAAAGCGATGATAATCAAGGCTTAATCACTACTGCAAAACAAATCTTTGAAACATTGCTACAACTTGATGATGAGAAGCCTGAAATCACCATTGAAAGAGCTCACCGTGCACTTCGGAGACAACAGGACACCACAATTCCCTGCCAAGTCTATGTTAAACTACTTAACTATCAAAATGCGCAAAAAATATTAACAGCAGCCAAAAAACATAAATTCCTTATGTGGAATAACCATAAGATTTCCTTCTCACAAGATTTACCTTTAGTCATCAAAGAAAACAGACAAAAACTGGCTCCGTTTTGCACAGATCTGATAAAAAGAAATATCCGGTTTCAAATGCGCTATCCCAACAATCTGATTTTTTACAGTAACGAGGTGAGATACTCAGTTAACACACAAAACAAAGCAAAAACAGCCTTTATCAAGGCTTTTAACAAAATACCAGCCTCCTGAATAATTGTTAATGTCATCGTGTCTACTATTAAAGCAGTACACAGTGCTATCCGTTGCTATGAACCTTTTTTGCCTAAAAGTTCGCTTTCAAAACGTGAATGACAATTCTCTTTAACAGGATTAAACTCTTACTTGCTTTTAAAATTATCCAAAGCCCTTTTAAAATATAAGCGTTATCTCCATGATGGGAGTTACAGTTCTCATACACGCTGTTCCCAAGAGGGTACCATTAGATTGCAACACCCTGTTCTGACGTGTTATCCTCTGTATTTACTAATGGAGCTTAGCGCACGCTATACAGGATACTGCTACAACGCCTTCCCTTTAGCTAACATGATCTAAAATCTCTATGGCAGCTGGCGCTTTGATCGCGTTCACTATAGGAATGCAGCCTGGAACCCTCACGCTCATCAGGTAACTGCTATACAAAATTTATCCCAGGCGCTGGGACCAGCTGCTGTATTTATTGCTGAAACTCGTACTTCTTCATGTGCATCTGCAAATATGCGTCTATTTATTAGAAAGACGCTTGCAGCTCAAATATGGATCTGTCAAAGGCATGGAGATTAAAACATGCCTACTTCCTGGCTGGACAGTTAGTTCTCAGACTTTAATACTGCTAAGATTGTAGCTAACTATGTGGTGTGTGAAGCTACTGTTTATACTTCGCTAAATACACAATCCACACTATTTTATATAAAAATCATTGTATGGTTTTTAAACAGGTTTACCAATGCTGCAAACCATTTAAAACATGTCATTATTAGTGATTGAGCATTGTTTTTTGCAATTTTAAAAGCTAAAGGGTTATGAGTCTTGTACTACATTTTATGTAAATCAACCCCATTTTTTGTTGCCTCGTTTAAATGTACAATAAGAAGGGCACCTTTCTTAATTGAATATGACTTACTGGTCATTATCAGTCATTATTGTTTCAGCTACCTTTTCTACTTGCTCATCTGTTATACTAGCTTTTACTTCATTCAATTATTGGAGTATTGTTGTATGACTCTTTATGATATTAAGGTGGTGTAAACTGTGCTGCATCATTAAGTATACTTTACACTGTGTCCTATCTGTTACATGCCTGGCTAAATTGCTGTTTTTTTTGTATTGTCATATCAATAACTACTAATTTCATGGATTGTATGTTAAATTTCCCTAAAGAGTAAGGCTCTAAGACAAGTGGAATTTCTTAAGTTAAAAGATATTCGAATTGTACAGGAATCTATCAGTTATCAGCACACTTATTTAGAACTACATCTGAATGCATTTAGTAATTTAGCTACTCTAAATTTCTGCTTTGTATTATGCGTCCAAGAGCGTACACATTCAAATAGGCATGTAGATTCTTTTACTCTCTTTATGGTTCTAAGGTAATGCAGGTACATGCCATAAGTTATCCAAACTCTATCTAAATATGGAAGCTCAGTGGGTGTTTTTTTTTTTTTTTTTGCAAGGTCTCTAGGTTGATGATCTATTGGAAGAGTTATTTTATGTACATATGTATAGGAGTGTTTTGGTTTCTGTTTGTGTGTATATATACTTCTTCATATAAGGAGTACGGGTGGTTAGGCACTGGGGCTAGCCAGAATAAGTTGTGTGCTACCTTTTCCTGCATTGCTAATTCCTCTGTAAAGACAGTGTCAACAATATCTCGTGTTTATTGTTTTCTCATAAGCCCAAAAGTAACTTCCTTTAAACAAATCTTATCATATACAGTTACAATAATAATTTTTCTCAATTCTATAACACCTCAATATACTTAACTAAATCAGGGAATTCAATAGTTGGTTTCCAGATTGCTGGAATGTTAAGGGTCTACAAAATGCAGTAAAAAAAAAAATTATTACTACATCTTATTTTTAAATCTCAGGCCAATATTTGCTTCCTACAGGAGACACACCTACCAAAAGAGGGGTGGGAAAAAGTATCCAATAGAAATTGGATTAGGTCTATAATTGCGGGTGGCGATAGCTCAAATTCTAAGGGAGTAGCCATCATAATTAAGAAACAATTCCAGTGTGCTTGCTATAAATGAATGTAAATCTGACAAAAATGGCAGGTGGTGTTATTTTACTTCCATATTACCAGACTGTACTAAACCAGTTTTATTTTTGAACATATATGGTCCATGTACTCAACAACACACCTTCATCCTAGAGATCTACAACATACTTAGCTCTTTTCAGAATCACCTTTTTGTAATAGGAGGGGATTGGAACGCAGTTATAAATCCCAGATTAGATCGCACTAGTAAGTCTTCCGCTTACAATTTTCAAGCTTCCATAGCCCTTGAGGAATTAATGTCAGACTTTAACCTATTGGATACTATTGCCTTTAGTACTGACTCATCTAAAGATAGCATGTACACTTTTTACTCTAACTGCCATAAATCATGGTCACGCTTAGACTTCTTTTTAATTTCTAAGTTTTTTTCCAAGTTCAAAAACACACTAAGATGTGAGCCTAGGCTACTATCTGACCATGCTAAAATATCTCTTACAACCATATTCACATATACTACCTCTCCCCATATGAACTGGTCCCTTAATAACAATCTACTAAAATGTAAGGAGATCATAAATAGAATCAACAACTCACTGTCTGAATTATATGCTAACTTTGAAAATTCTCAAATTGCGACAGATATACAATGGGCTGCCTGCAAGGCTGAATTAAGAGGATTTCTGATTAGCAAAGCCTCTTTCTTTAACAAAATCAATAAAGAAAAGGAAACAAGTCTAGTTCTAAAATTAGCATCCTTAGAAAAAAAACTAAAAATACATCCTGACCCTGATCTTGAGAAATTGATTAACGTAACGCATAAAGAATTACTTGAGATACATTTACATAGCTACTCATTGCAGGAACAAAAACAAATTGCAACCTACTCTGAATGGGCACAAATCCCCTCTAGGACCCTCTCTAGAATACTCAAAAACAATAATGGTGCTCCTACAATTTCTATCCTTCAATACAAAGGGCAAATATTTAAATCAGACTCTGAGATAATTCAACTATTTCAGGACCTATATATGGATATTTATAGCAAGAATAAACACAACCCCTCCAATCCACAGATTGAGGCATTTCTCAACTCCATCACCTTTCCATCCCTTAATTGTGATCAAGCATCTTTCTTATCAGCTCCACTCAATATTCAAGAGATTCAAAATGCTATCAATAAACTTAAAATAGGCAAATCCCCTGGCCCAGATGGCTTCACTACCAATTTCTTCAAAATCTTTAGTTCAAAAATATCCCCTATTCTTCTAAAGGTCTTTAATTTCATTACAAAGAACGGAATCACTGACATACATTGGAACAATTCCAAAACAATTTTACTTCTAAAGAACAATCTAGATAAAATGGACCCGCATAATTATAGACCTATTTCGCTTATAAATGTTGATATCAAAATATTTGCAGCTATTTTAGCCAACAGACTCAAACAAGTATTACCACACATACTATCACCGGATCAAGCTGCGTTTATGTCCAATAGACATACATGGGATAATACATTAAGCTTGGACTCTCTCATACAGTTCACTAAAAAAGAGAAAAATCCCATGTATGCCCTGACTTTAGATGCGTCAAAAGCATTCGACAGAGTGAATTGGGACTTTATGTTCTCTACGCTATCACATTTCAATATACCTATAATATTCTCAGATATGATTAGAACTCTCTACACAAATTCATACACATATCTATATATTAATAAAAAAAGATCTGAACCAATTCTGATTACCAATGGTACAAGACAAGGCTGTCCACTCTCTCCTTTTCTTTTTAATTTATTTCTTGAACCATTTCTCTTATACATTACTCAAAACACATACCACAATATACCAAAAATTCTCAATACGCAAGTAGCACTATCTGCGTTTGCTGATGATTTAAACCTTTATTTTCAATTTCCTAACTCAGATTTACCTAAAATTACAAACACCATCACTGTTTTTTCTAATGCCTCTGGATACCAAGTTAACAATAAAAAATCCCACATTCTCCCAATTAACCCTGAGTCCCACAAACCCTTCTTTTTCCCCGAATCTTCATTTCGTATATCTTATACTCTTAAGTACCTTGGCATCAACTTTGAACATAATCAAGCTTCCATGCTTCAAAATAATCTGCTAAAATCATGGTCCACCATATGTCAGGATTTGCAAAGATGGAAGCTACTGAAATTAACATTTCTCTCTAAGGTAGCCATTGTGAAAATGAATATTTTACCCAGACTTCTATATCAATTTAGTGCGACAAATATAATGATATCAAACAATCTTTTTTCACAAATCGATAAAGTTTTAGCAAAATTCCTTTGGTTTCCTAAGAATGTTAGGATTTCCTTCTCCAGATTAAGTCTACCCAAGGAGAAAGGTGGGGTTGGCCTTCCAAATTTCCATCTGTATTACGTGATCATATGCTCTAATAAACTATGGTCTATCGCAAACTTGAATAGCATATCTCAAGCCCACCATCCAGCGTGTCTTAAGATGTGGCACAGACATATTCTCTCTAACAAAATTAACCCCAAGGCTATTCCTTTCCTATCACCCACCTCTTTGAATAGCTCAAAATTATCCCCCCTATTGAAATTTGAAATTCAAAGTAAAACTATTCCAAAAACTGATTAAGGACATCAATCTTCAACTTACCTTTCCTCTTCTTCAACCACTACACCTTAATCCAAACCTTAAAATTAATAACAAGTTGATAGATCTTACTGAATTCCCTCTCATCAAAGACCTTAAAGTATGGGATATTATCAAGCATAATTCTTTGTCTCTTGCCGAACTACGACTAATCCTTAAGGTCAATAACAAATATACGGTCATCCTCCGCCAATTAAGAGATCTTACAACTTTGCTAACTAATAATTTTCTCCTTGATTCGCAGGCAGTTGACAAACTAAACCTAATCATTACTACAATTTCTAATAATAAAAAAACAGTTTCCTCATCATACAAATTATTATCCCCATTACTTTACAAAGATAACTGCCTTTTTTCCAAATACTGGGATAATCAAAACTCTCCTATTACAGAGGACCAAAAACTACTAGCTATAAAAACTACTCTAGAATTATCTCCCTTCAAAAAACTCTTATACACTCAATTGATGTTAAATAACAACTCCTACTTTACCCCTGTAATAATTAACAAATTTAATTCTAATAGTTCTCCTATCTGCACATGCTGCCCTGTAATGAGAGCTGATTTACTACATATCATGTGGTACTGCAATCATTCCTATAAACTATGGTGTTCACTTAAAGTGCGTCTTAAAAAAATGGGTTACTACAATTCTACCCTTTCATGCATGGGAAACGGCTATTCTAAACATCCCCCCTCCTAATTTGCCTAAATTGCATCTCCATATTCTAATAACATTATGTTCTCTCATAAAACTCTACATCACTTATAACTGGTTAGATCGTACCAAAATGTCTTGGCCTGGATTCAAGGTTATGGCTATCAGGTATATCTCTGCCCAGAAGTTTATTATAAATGGACCTAAAAAGAGAGCCTACTTCAGCAAACTTTGGAAAAGCCTGTTTGAGGTAATTATGTGTGATTAAACTTTGGTTAATACAAATATCCCTTATACTCTCTACTTTTATTTAAGGGGTCTGTCTCTCCTATTGTAGGTTACAAATGAGGCTGTTTACATCTAGTCTTTTATCTAATGACACTGTCTATATTTTAGTCATGGTAGCATTGTAAATATTGTATTTTTTAGGTTATTGCTGTTAGTTAGTGTACTATGCATACTCCAGTTTATGTTTACTTTCTTCCTTTTCCAATGTACATCTGTTCTCATGGCCTTTTTGTTTTGGCCTATTAATAATATTGTAGACATTATCCAATTAATATTTGTGTAAATTTTATTGTTTGTACTTCCACATGTATGCATGGTTTATATTATGAAAAATAAAAAAAAAATATTTGAAAAAAAAAACAATATATGTGTGTGTGCGTCACCTGATTACATTGCTCATACTCCATGTGGATGCTGTCTTGATGTGGGCATGTCTGTTTGCCTGTACTGGTGTTCCTACCTATCATCACATGGCTGGATGTGTCCACATTAATGTAGTCGACCTTGATGCTGTGTATATATCACATATAAGGACTTACACTGCCTTAACAGACATGACCTGTGACCCTGCAGACTTGCTCACATAAGGTTTTACATGTATGTGTTCTGCCATATACATCTACATGGCACTGTACAGCAATTCAGCATCCTGCCATGTATCACCTGTGTTGCACATGTGATACACATGGGACACTGGCTAGCCAGATGGCATTTGCAGGGATGGATATCAACTATAACATGTACAGTCAAAGTCAACTAGTAGGCTATATGCCATGGGCCATGTATGAATCTAGGATGAAAGGTTACCTGGCAGTAGCCGACAGGCGGGTCTGTGGGGCCAGGTGGAGCGGTGCCATATTATTGATCCACAGGGTTAAGGATATATTTACCATGTGGTCATCACACCATGTCTGAGAGGGGAGCAATGTGCAGCTTTGATGGACAGGAATGCATAGTATGGCAGGACTATGTAAAGTGTATGGGACAAGGATCTGTCCAGCATGTAGAAGGTGGATGTCCATGAAGTATGTGTTCGAGATCAGGATGAGTACGTGTAGCATGTCCAACATCATTGGGTTGGACATGGATTTATTCAAGGTATGCATCATGCTACATAGTGGAGATGGGGAATGGGAAGGCTGGTGTAGGCCATCTGCATATGGCCAATACCCCGTAAAGGAAATATGTGATCTGATATGGGTCACTTGAGTGTTGTGTATGGCTGGACAATGATCTCTAAATTCATGGATGATACCCTATCATTATTAGGGTTGCCACATATGACTACCTGACAGGTGTGGTGACGTAGCTTTCACAGGAAAGACAACTGCCCAGCTGCATCCCTAACACACAAGTTTCCATTATGTTGACCGCTGTCTAGGTGGTAGTTCATGGGTACAGGGTTATTAACATAGGGGTGACAATGCAATATGCAGCTGTCAGATTGTGGCCATATGTCACACACACCTCACCCACAAAGCCCCTTCTGTATGTTGTCCACAACACATCTGAGTCAGCTATTGCTCCTAGGTCATAGTCATTCGCATACATCAATAGGCAGATGCCTTCTGTTTGTCTGTGAGGTATGGACTACAATGAGGGGGAATAGAATTCATTAACCCTGACATACTGTAGCTGCCACTGGTGTGATGAGCATGTATTATTCAGACACCTTCTGTAGTGTTGTTTCTGCCAGCAGTCCTGTTGCAAAACACTCCTGTGACATAGGAATGTACATCTAGTATACTGAGTGTAGGTGGTACACAGTATGGAAGATGATGTCCTATGACCTGGTAAGGTTATGATATGCAGTGTGACATCAACCTTACTGTCATCTACATCTGTACTGCTGACATCAATTATTTGATCAAGGTTCATGGCCTTCCAGACCAGATTCAGCAGGGTAGTAGTGCAGTACTTCTCATTATCAGTGGTGTCTCCTCCTTTGTCGGCTGTGATACTGGTTGGTGTGCACCATTCATTGTGTACACAACCTGACATGGAGCTATGTTTTACATGATGTGTACGTGGAGAGCATCTTGTTTTGCCATATGTGTATGATACAACCTGTGATGTGGACAGGTCCCATGCAGCCTGAATGCAGCTTGTACCTGCATAGTTGTGGGTACAGGGGCCCTGTGGTGTACATGGATATATGCTTGTGTACCTGTTGCAGGGAGGGGGTCCTGTGTTTATGTTATCCAAAATCCTATCTGGATTGCTTATTCATGCTCAGCACTTGTTCAGAACTTGTAAGCACTACGTAAGCTAATAATTACAATAGCACTCAATCTTCTCCATTACCTAGAGGTAAGGGTAAACAGGTTTTGTACATACTTTTCTCACTTGCTTAGAGTAAAATAGCTCTTGTACTCACTTTCCTCACTTATTTTGGTGAAAGTAGTTCCATATTCAGGTATGTCCAAGAGTCAACTGCCAGTGTTCTCACCTGTTTATCTGATGAATCTGGACATCTTGAGGCAATGTACACATTGCCTCATGTACACAGACAAGCATCTCCACCTACCACCCAACATTACAACCTGTGAGAGATGCACTCATCTAGCCAAACTGGAGGTAAAGCTCTCTCCAACCAAGCCTGACCCTGACAATCATATGGAGAAGGTAAACATTTGCACCACACCACACTCATCACATAGTCTCAATGAATTTACCCCACCATTAACTGGGAAAACTACTCGTGTACCAACACATTAGCTCAACGCTTTCTGGAATTCATAAACACCAATGCCCTGAATCAACATATCCACACACCCACCAGCAGCAACAATATCCTAGACCTCAGCATTACCAACATGAGTGACTGGTGCTCCACACTTGAAGTCAACTCCTCGTTGGTCTGATCTGACTATGAGCTGAACACCATTGATATCCACATCCCGTCCCCACCCCCTATTAAGGGAACCACAGTATAATATGTCTAAAAAGCCAACAACATGCTTCTTAAGACAGACGTGGTGAACGTCATGACACCCATGCAGATGGGCAATACTGTTACATCTGCAGAATCCTACACAAATGCACTCTATAAGCACTTACACAAGTGCATGGCTTGTGCAATCCCTAACAGAACCAAGGCGCTATACTCCTAGTTAAGGAAACCAATCTGGTGGTCTTCTGCCATAAACAAACTGTACTACAGGAGGAAGACACTGTTGCAAACAAGAGTACAATCCATGCATGGAGGAGCTCCCTGGCCAGCCTCAGTAAGAAGGTGAGATCCCTTATAAGATCCTCCAAAGCTAGCTACGAAAATTAAACTGCCACTAATTCCCACAAGAACCACAAAGCATTCTATAGCTATGTCACATATCTCGATGTCAACAACCAGATCTGCTCTGAGCTACAGCACAAAGTCACGAACATTACAGTACAAACTGATATTGGCAACATCCTGGCAGATAGATTCAGTGCTACTTTTCCCCCCTCCCTCTTAAAGCTGCACACTCTAAACCCAATATCACAACATCCATGGGACTGGACAACATCCCAGGCTGCGTTTTACATGAACTTCAGAATGTACTGGCTCCCCACCTATGCACCATGTTCAATAATAGCCTCACATCGGGCATAGTGCCCCTAAATGGTGCAAAGCAACAGTTATCCCACTCCACAAAGGTGGAGCCACAATGGACCACAGGACCTATTTCCCTATAGGCCTGACTAGCCTGGTCTGCAAGGCTATGGTGCACATCATAGATCTTAGTCACAGAGACATTGGGTACCTCCAAACCTTTGGCCCCTCCCAGTTTGGCATTGTTAAGGGCAGACCATGCCTCCTAAACCTGGTGGACTTCTTAGAGACAGTTATCAAGGCATTAGATGAGGGTAAGGAGGTCCACACAGCCTACCTAGATCTCTCATAGGCTTTCAACACCATTCCTCCTTCTGATATTATCAACATACCTATCCACCTGAACATTAACCCCTACGTCATGTGATGGTTTGCAAAGTGGCTCATGGACAGAATGCACACAGTGGGAGTTGCGTACCCTAGATCCGACTGTATACCAGTTACAAGTGGCGCCCCCCAGGGCTCAGACCTAGGACCCCTCATGTTCGGTATATACTTCTCTGATGTACAGACAAGCACAGGAGGTCTTTGGCTGAAAAGGTTTGCAGACGACTGCAAACTAGGGGACATAATTGTTTCCCCAGCTGTTACAGACACCCTCTGGAAGGGTCACACTAAGATGGATACTTGGTGTTAATATCATGGCATCAAGCTGAATGCCTAAAAGTGCATAGTCATAGGTGCTAGTCCCCTACATACAGAAAAGGTAATAAGGGATCGAGGAACCCCAGTAGATAGCAATCTCTCCTTCAATACCCATAATGACAAGGTGGTTAGAATATACTTCTACATGGCCCCCCCTAATCTCTAATAGGTTCACATCCAAATCAAAGGAGGCCATTGTGACTCTCTACTCATGACTTATTAGACCCATTAAAGGATACAACACCCCATTTGGGATATACTTTACAAGATAACTGCAACAGCTTGGAAGATCACAACAGTACCACACCAAGAGGATTACTGACCTCAAACAGATGGCCTATGCGGCCCAACCTAAGAAACTCCAGCTGTACTCCATTTCATACCACATACTCACAGGTGATCTCTGCTTGACATAGAAGGCCCATGTCCAACCCTGTATTGTTGGATATGCTCCACCTAAACAGAGGCTCCTGAGAGCCACATGCTCTAGGGATATACACCTAACCACAATGATGACTAGGACGTGCTGGACGGATAGATTCCTGACCCGGACACTCCCCATGCTTTGGAACATGATTCCAATGTACATCAGGCAGGGCCCCTCACTAGCACTCTTCAAGGGATACCTTGAATTGTGGATGGGAGACAGACATGTACCCTGGGGATCACTGCAATGGCTCTGCTGGACAGAGGCACAGGGAAGTAATGGCTCTGCCATTCAGAGGCACAGGGAACCAACTTATGGGTGTGGCGAAAGCCAACACACTCTAGCTAGAGTTATACATACCCTTGGTAAGACAGCCTGGTACCTACCTTTGCACATATTATATGTCTTATGCACAGGGATAGTTAACTAGCTCTTCCATTTTACTTTGCTATCATGCTGATAAACTGTCGGGTGACTAAAAGACATATGCATCCTGTTATTGTGTATTGTAAATGCCTAACATTACAGTAATGCTATGTAGCTTGTAATACCTATCTGCCTACAATACTGTACATTACACAGTTATTGGGACAATATCCCACAATCCCACAATGCAAATCATAATTGCACAGTGTCCCAACCTTCGACATGTTATTCTCAGTAATACATCCATACATATGGGCTACATTTACAATATATCAATGTATACTATCCCTTGTTATAGCACATACTTGTTGGACTAGCCCTGCCACTGACAGCAGCTGGTGAGGAGTATTTCTGTTCAAAGCCCTTATATAGCATCCCTTGTGGTGTATGCGGTGTTTGCCTTGTGACCTGCAGCAGTACACACAAATACTACAAGTGTTAATATGCTCAACAATACGTCACTACAAGATAACTATTTCCACTATATGGATTGCGTGCACTTTAAATACTACACAAAGGTACTACATACACAGACATAATGACTGTTCTACATACCTTATTATTAACTCGAGGTGTTGTTAACTGTTGATTCAATCCTTTTCAGTTTGTGTTTTAATGTTCTTTGTAACATTCCGCTGGTATATACGGATGGTTTGAATGTGTGATAACACATCCTTTTCTAGTTACATATTGGTTACATGTGGTATCCTGTCCACCAATTGCTGTTCCAAAGTAGTTAATTAGATGCACATCAGCTGTGCAGCTACTCCATTAGCCGATACCATGGCAACAGTGGTGTATAACTGAGTACTCTTTCTGGGCATTGTCCGTTTGTCTTACTTTCGAGGAAGATGGCTTGGATGTGTTGTTTGTGATATATTTCAACAGCTATATGGAGACACACAGAGATATATTAGCTTCATGACTCCTGTGGATTGTGTGTAATGGCTAGACGATGTTGTTCTACATGTGAGAACAGCTGTTATATTTCAGAACATTGCTACTTATGCAGGGTTTGTTTGTACATGATACTTCTGCAGAGGTTTAAGTCTGGCAAGGATGTTTGGGCAGCTCAAGGCTGTATGGTTATGCATGAACTGTTATGTGGTTTACAGTGTGCTCACCAGACATCCTTGATTTGGTGTACAAGTGTAGCATACTGTGCTGTTACTCAGTAATTGCTAACACATCCCAGTGTACACACAACCCTCTGAAACGGGATTAGTGCAAACAAACCCTGTAACATCAGCAGCTGTTCCATTGTATAAGAGCAGCTATTTCACATAGGGCCATGTTAGTGTGTCTCTGACAAGGTATGTTAAGGCTTCTACAGATGTCGTACAGTGAGTGAATGATTTGTGATGTTATTACAGTTTGTATTGTAATATGTTTGGGTGTGGGGGTGATGTTGGTGGGTGTGCATAACAGATGCAGGTGTGTAGGAACTGCTTTTATACATAATCGATATGTGTGTGAGGGTTCCTTCCCTATCTGAACACCTATCCTGTTGTGGATTAATACAATGGTAATTGCAGGCTGATTCATTAAGGCACTGTTATGTGGTTCCTGTACTGCATGCAGGTGATGTTAGTCCTTGAATCCCTTCGGTAATGCATCTGAATGTAATAAAGTGTTGCTACATGAAAGCCGTGTATTTCTGTCATAGGTATTTGCAGTCATCGTAGTTGTGTTGGTGACTGACCCTTTTTGGCTAGGGTTGCCACCTTTTGATATGGCCATAGTGAGACATTTTCGGAACTCACATCAGAATTTACAGGCAGACACAAACCCATGGTCAGTACAAGGGATAGAACTTTCCTTTCTTGCCTAAATATAAGCTTATTCTTGTAGCAGTTTAGTTGCTTATGCTGTTTCTTGTAGCATGTAGGTATTTTAGATACAGAAATAACTATTGTATGCAACTATTACAGTACATATGGGACATAATTATGTCTTACAATGCCAGGACATTTGCCACGTTTAATATATTTTGTCAGGACACAACCGCCCAAAGAGGGACTGTCCCTTGCAAAGTGGGACAGGTGGCAACACTATCATTGGCTCATGTCCATAGCACATATTTGTAATAGTGTATAGGCATATACTCTCCATATCCTTTGTTCATAAAGGTTGGTAGTGGTCAAATGTGTGATTGCTATGGTCCATGTTATAGACATATATGAACACTTCAACCGCTGTATACAAGATACCTATGGAATCCCGAAACCACAGAGTTCCGACACACACACAGTACTGGGACCAGACTCCCATACCCCACATTACTGACAGTGACAGTAACTCGCAAAAGTAACACGAACATGGAACACACACACGCACACACAGACACACTGCTACCCACCACATCCAAACAAACCATCCTACACTACATATAAGCAGGTGGCCAAGCCCCCCTACACCCCCATGTAGGTGTCTGTGCCCCCCACACCACCCACTACTTTAATATTCTACCTCCTAGGTCACGCAAACAGATGCACAAAGCTAACCCACACCCAAACATTACTGTCCCCCAAGAACACACACCACACCCAGAACACACACTTACACACACTACAGGCCTAAGAAACACATTTACACACAGTAACCTACCTGAACCGCAACACCAGAAGCACTGACTAACTGTCCCTTAACATCATGATTTTAAACTTCGCACATCTGGTGTTTCAGTGCTGTGTTCTTTCGGACCTTAAGCCTCGGGATTAGCACGTCGGTATGTAAAGCAGTCAGTATATGGTAGGTATCCCATTTATATGTACCTCCATGGTTATGTAGATGTTGTTAACCTATCTATATATTTACATATATATGTATATCCCCATATATCGACATATCTCTCTCTCTCTCTCTATATATATATATATATATATATATATATATATATATATATATATATATATATACATATATATATATATATATATATATATATATATATATATATATATATATATATATATATATATATATATATATATATATATATATATATAAAACATACACCTTCCATTGGGTGCATGCCGGTTTGCCCTATTGCAACACATTCCTACCTTTTGTGTTTTATCCTCTCAGTATACACAACTGCCATTGGTACATCTCAGGTAGCTTAGTGGTATGTTATTGTGATGAATGTGTACATGGTTGTGTGTTCTAATCCTGGCAGTGATATCATGCCTCTCAGAGCAGGCACTGGTAGTGCAAGGGTGATTAACGCACATTTCAGCTGTTGTGTGTTCCACATGTTTATTATTCTGTGGAGAACTACCTATATATGCAAGCTGTGTTTAAGGTATACTATGTAACATGTAAACATCTGTGAAGATTCCTGTCAGGGATACTCCCCATTATTTGGAACTACATCCCTGATTGCATTATACAAAACCCCTCACTAACACTCCAGGTAATCCTTGCACAGTGGGTGGGGAACAGTGGCTACACCCCAGGGATCCTGCAATTGGCTCTGCTCCACAGAGGGACAGTTAGTTAATTGATGGGGTGGCAACAGCAGACACATTTTGCCTATGCTTATGAATGGCCTCTGCAGTTGGGCATGTACCTACCTATGTATCTATTAACCTCTACATACAGTATGGACACATGCTGATAGCTTAATTTACTGTTCAGGTATTGACTTACCTTGTGCCAATGGTGGTTGTGTGTACAATAGTTGAGGGCTACCTATGTAGGATGCACGCAGTAGACCACCTATACATGACATTTTACAGGTGGTCGTGTGTGTGTGCCATCCATGTTTGCTGTGTATGCAGGTGGAGGAGGGTGCCAGTCCATGACTGCCTACACTGTCAGTGTGTGTGCTATACGTTCCCTCTTTGCCAAGGCATGACCATACTGGGCATGGGTCCATCTGCCTACTGGGGCAAGCACAGGGTGTTCATGGTCTGAGTCCTTCTGTGCCTGTGGGTCCCTTGGCAATGGTGGTGGGCTGTGAGGGCCTTCACCATTCTGTCCCTGCTGCAGCTGTTTCCACAGGATCATATTGTGTAGCATGGCACATACTATGAAGATGTGGGCACATGTTCCTTAAGAGTATTGCAAGGCTCCACCAGATATGTCCAAGCAATGGAACCACGATTTCAGCATCCCAAACACCCACTCTATAATGATTCTGGTTTCTGCGTGTGCCTCATTATGGCGTTCTTGTGTGGCTGTGTGTGCATTTGTGATGGGAGTCATCATCCACAGTTCCAGTGCATAGCCAGCATCCCCCACCAGGTGGCCATATGGGATAACCCCTGGCAAATACTTGATACAGCTGTGAGGCATGCCAGATGTGGGAGTCATGACAGCTTCCAGGGCTGCCAGCACACACATCCATGATAATGCCCTGGGCATTGCACACAACCTGGCAGTTGATGGAGGGGAATCCCTTGTGGTTTATGTAGCACCTACCCTGCTCACTGGGTGGTGACTTGATGTGTATGTGCATGCAGTCTATTGCACCCAGTACCTCTGGGTAGTCTGCCACACAGTGGAAGAGATGCGTATTGTTTGCCAACTCCTCCTGCATTCGGGGGAAGTATATGTGCTCATTGGCATGTGGTAACATGGCATCCAGGAACTGCTGGAGTACCCTGGATGCTGATGCCTGTGAGATCCCCATGATATCCCCAGTTGGCCTTTGGAAGGTACTGTGGCTAGTATTTTCAAGCGTATACATACCTTCGTGTCCACTGGGATGGGTTCCCCTCTGTTACTTCTGGCTCTGAGGTGTGGCTGGCACAGCTCAACAAGTTGCTGTATGATGTCCTTGTCCACCCTATAATGCTCTACTATCTCCAGATCATGTAGCCCCTGGTAGGTTACCCTGGGTTTGAACACTCTTCTCCTCCTCCGGTGCCTGAGATGGTTGTCAGCATCATCCTCCACACCACTGTCAGTCTCCAACACATGCTGGTGAATCAAAGCTATGGCAGCCCCTAACATGTACATATTAACAGTTCCCTGTCTGTATACACCAGTGGTGCAGAGTGTCTAGGAATGCAGAAGTGTGTGTGTGGGGCTTTCACACCTTATACTATTGTGCAATGGATGATGCTGGTGTAATTGGGTATGTTTGTGCTATTCCAGCTGCAGGGTATCTTAATTATTGGTTTTACAGCAGGTACTGCTATTGTGGGGCCTTTGGTGTTGAGTTACACTTGGCTGCCATGATTAATTTATTGCCCTTTACTTCAATTTTCAACCTGATTCCCCTCCCATTGTCAGGCATGCATCCAGCTGCTGGCTTTTTTTTTTGTACTTTTACAACCCAGGATTGTGTTGGGAAATGTGTTATGTAGCTGATCTACTGCAAGTTTGCTTTGTTCTGCTGTCACAGTTCTCTTTTCTTTGCTGTACGGCACCTCCTCTTTCCTGTTCTGCAGGTAGCTGCTAGCAGCCTTGTTAGCTGTTGTCTATGGCCCACTGTGAGTTTCTAGGTGCTAATTACTTATTTGTACTCCAATTACCTGCTGCAGCATTTCCTTATTGTCTTCCCGTATCCTTCCTGTTTCAGCTGTGGTGTGCCATGCACCGCCGTTTACAGGGTTTCGTGCGTGTTTTCATCCACGTTCACATGAACTTTTGGTTACCTTGTGTGCTCTCAGCTAAGCAAAGCTATGGCTACTTCCACACCCCTAACCTGCAGCTTTGCTTAGCAACAGGCAACATGGATTAGCAATGATCCAATGTGCTTACAGCTACGGTGGCACACCCTTCTTTTGATGTCATGTTTACCTCCAGGCCACTCCTCGGTGTTGTACTGCTACACCATGTGGTACATCCTTACACCAGTGGGGCATTTGCGATTCAGTATTACTTGACTCATTTCCATGGCATTGACTGCTAATTCCTAGTTACCGTACGGAACACTGTCACAGACCCTTAGCAACCCTTGCGCCATGGTTGTGGTGTAGCATGCATGCCATTGACTATTATGGGGATATCATGAATTGAGTTACATTGCAGTTTTATGACATCTAAATATGTTTACCTTCTGATCCCGTTTGCGCACAGATACACTGCGGATTTACTTTGCGTTAGTGTGGCCATGACATTAAATGTTATTTTTTATATGTTGTGCATGTTGTTTTATGCCATTGGCTATATATTTAGCCATTGGCATATATTAACATTATAATACGTAAGTTTGGTCCGCTTTCATGGCTCCGATTTTATGTTTGACAAAATGTAAACCGTTTTTTTTTTTTTTGGTTTACACTTCCACATGCTTACGCCATGCCTGCACCACTTCATGAATCACTGTATACCTTCATTTGCATGCTACACTGCTGCACATGGGGTAATTAGCATACAAGTGCCGGGAGCTGTGCAGCTCTGGTGTACACTGGTAGTGCATGTGGAAAAAGCTCATACCTGAATCGCTCGGTGGCCATATTTGGCACTAGATTGCCAACGCTACTCCGATGCCTGGCGCAGGCTTCATGAATCCTGGGGAGTGTTCATATGTATTTTTATATCGATAACATATGCATATTCTGTCTCTGTAGGACCTTGTGCTATTTTAAAGAACAAATGTCTAATAAATGGCAAATTCTTTCAGAGTTTTCAAAGATTATTTTTTTCCCTAAATGCTATTGTTTCGCATTTTTCATCCTCAAGAAATATAAAATAATTAACCATTGTGAGAGATGCACATATATAGCCAAATTGGAAGCCAAGCACTCTCCAGCCAAGACTGGATTAGCCAGTCAAGTGGAGAAGGTTAACAGCTGCACACCACATTCAACACATAGCCCTCCAGAACTTACACCACCACAACCCTCACATAGTAACACAAAACACACACCTACTTTGGCAGAGGTTCTCAATAAACATCTGCACAAACAGAGACTTCCAAGGCAGAAAACCAAACAACCACCAGATCCCAGCACAAACCATGAGACACATAGCTCACCTAAACAGTGTGCCACTCAACCCAGAGCCCATAAGGCAAAACAACTTACCCAATATACTATTCATAGGTGACTCAATAGTAAGGCACACTGATGTCCTACTCACTAGGTTGAATAAGGAGAAAGTTACAGTCAGCTTCCTGTCAGATGCGAGAATCCACCACATAACATATGCACTTAGGTCACTCCAAAACAGGTACAAATATGACTTTGTCATTGTTCATGTTGGTGTGAATGACCTGAGATGTACCTCCCTGGACTACATGAAAAGAGACATAGAGGAGCTCTCAGATCTTGCAGCCCAGGCAAGTATGACCGCTGTTCTGAGTAGCATTCTACTGTCACCCAGAATGATACACAAGCAGAAAATGATTGACTTCAACAATTGGCTAAGTTTCTGGTGTCATTCTAAGGGTATCTAGTATCTGTCTGCCTTGGATGACATGATCGACAGACCTCGATGCTTTGCCAGAGATAGCCTGCACCTGTCACCCCAGGGATTCTGGATACTGGCCAAGGCTCTTGCCACCCCTAAAGTGCCTTTTTTAGGCAATGTCCTGAAGTCAAAATTACCACCATAACAGCTACAAGCAAATGAAATCTGAAGGTTATACTACTCAACTCTGGAAGTTTAAATCTCAAAATGCACTCCTTAAAATGGGGAACATCGGCATCTGTGCAGTGCCTGAGACCTGGTTCAAGGCTCTGGAGAGCACCCCAGCACTACCATGCTATAATTCATACCATACCTTTCATCCCCTAATCCTGGACAGAAGCACTAAAGGTGGTGGTGTCTCCATATTCATAAAGGATATGCACACCTCCAAACTAGTAACCCAACATAATGCATCAGAGATACTTCAGGTACAACTAACACTTGGTAAAACTGCAGTCCAGGTTGTAGCCTGCTATAAATCCCCCACCAAGTCCCAAGACTTCCACTACACATTCCTAAACACACTGAAAAATACTTGGGTACAACCCAATACCCTTACACTGGGAGACTTTAACTACCCCTCTAGTAACTGGGAAAATTGCTCATGTACCAACACACTAGCTCAATGTTTTCTGGAATTCAATAATTCCAATGTCTTGGGCCAGCTCAGTCTTACCCTCAGAAGGGGAAGAAAGATCTTTGATCTGGTCATTAATAACATGGGTGACCGTTGCTCTACACCAGTAATCAACTCCTCCCTGGTCAGATCTGACCACAAGCTAATCACCATGGATATTCACATCCCACCCTCACCCCTCCAAAGGAAACCATTGTAAAAAACTTTTCCAAAGCCAATTTTGGGCTTCTAAAAACAGAGGTTGCTAACTTCACGACACCCATGCAAATGGAAAATAGGTGCATGACTGCTGAATCATACACCAATGCACATATACACAAGTGCATAGAAAAGGCCATACCAAACAGAACCAAGATGCTCTCCTCCAAAAAAAGGAAGCCAATCTGGCGGTCCCCCACCATAAACAAACTCTACAACAGAAGTAAAAAAAAACTGTTGCAGAAAAGGATGAATTCCCAAGACTGGAAAAACTCCCTTGTTAGCCTCAGCAAAATACTGAGATCCATCATCAAATCCTCTAAAGCTAGCTATGAAAGCAAAATTGCTGCAGATTCTAAAGACAACCAGAAGGCATTCTATAGTTATGTCAAGAATCTACATGGCAATACTCAGATCTGCTCTGAGATACAGCACAATGCAATACATATACAGAACCAACTGATATTGCCAACACATTGGCCGACAAGTTCAGTGAAATTTAACCCCTTTCTTCCCCTAAAGGGCCTATCACAATACCTGAGGAATGCCAAGTCCCTATTATCACAGCTACACAGGTAAAAATTGCACTGTCCAAAGCCAAGAATACAGTTTCCATGGGACCTGATAATGACCCTGGCTGTGTTCTACATGAATTACAAAGTGAACTGGCACCACACCTGACGACCCTGTTCAGTCACCATCTCATTTCAGGCTTTGTTCCTACCAAAATGGTGCACTGCTATGGTCATCCCACTCCACAAAGGGGGAGTGAATACAGATCCTGGGAACTACCACCCCATTAGTTTGACGAGTCTGATATGTAAGGCTATGGAGTGCATCATCAAGGACCTTATAAATAAGGACATAGGAAATCTCCAAACTCTGTACCCCATGCAGTTTGGGTTTGTGAATGGTAGATCATGCCTGCTCAACCTGATAGACTTCTTTGAGTCTGTCACCAGAGCTGTAGATGAGAGCAAGGTAGTTCACACAGCCTACCTAGATCTTTCCAAGGCCTTTGACACCATCCCTCACTCAGAAATCATAGATAGACTCACTAAACTAGGCATAAACCCACATGTCATAAGATTGGTTGCCAAATGGCTCAACTGATAGAACTCACACTGTGAGGGTAGTGGACTCCAAATCTGACTACTAACCAGTTACAAATGGTGTCCCACAGGGATTGGTCTTAGGTCCTCTCCTGGTTTGGCATCTACTTCTCTGAAGTTCAAGCCAACACAAAGGGACTCTGTCTGACCAAGTTCACAGATGATTGCAAACTGGGAGCCATTACTGATTCTCCAACTGATGTAGACATTCTACAAAAAGGCCTCACTGACATCAATGACAGGTGCCAGAACCATGGCCTTAAGCTCAATTCCAAAAAGTGCATTGTCATTCTCTTTGGAAAAAATTCAGCGCCCATGAACTACCACTTAGGTGGTAGTCCACTAAACACTGAAGGTGTGATAAGAGACCTGGGGACACAGGTTGACAGCAACATCTCCTTTGATAACCACATTGCCACTGTAGTCAGAAAGTCCTTCTATGTGGCACATCTCATTACAAAAGGTTTCTCATCCAGGAAGAAAAAGGTCATAATCCCTCTCTACTCTTCCCTCATTAGACCTATTATAAAATACAATGCCCCATTTGGTATGTACCTCACTAGACACCTACAACAACTGGAAAGGCCATAAAAATACCTCGCTAAGAGGATCTTAGGCCTTAGATACCTGCCCTATATGGACAGACTGAAAAAACTCCAGCTATACTCTATCACCTACTAAGAGGCGATCTCTGCTTGACCTTCAAAGTCATGTGTGACCCAGAGCTGCTAGATATGCTACACCTAAATAAATATCAATCCCTCCATGCCACACACTCCAAGGACCTAAACCTCATTACCATAATAAACAGAACATGCTGGAGGCACAGATTCCTAACCCAGTGACTTCCCATACTCTGGAACAAACTTCCCATTTACGTCAAGCAGAGCACTTCACTGGCTCTTTTTAAGAGAAATCTTGACGAGTGGATGGGCAATAGGAAGTTCACCCCGGGGATCACTTCAGTGGCCTTGCTTGGCAGGGACACTGGGAACTAACATTGGTTGGCATGATGCCAGGGAATCTTATAGGCTCCAGGGTTGTTAGCCTAGTACACACATATGAACCTATTCTGGTGGTGTAGAGGGATAAAGCCCTAACTATGGTGCATTCAACCCATATTTGATTAACAGCTTAAACAACTGATGAAGCAACATGGAGGCTAGATGTGCCCATCCCAGGTAGGAGGGCATGGCTGAGTCCTTTGGACACCCTTAGTATCCATTACCAGCTTGAGCAATACGAGAGTAAATCTAGAGGATAGAGTTAAGCTGGTAGACATAGCTTGGATGTAGGGAACTGGGGGCCAGACTAGTATAATGATTTTCCAAGGGGACCTCAAAAAAGAAAAAATAATTAAATATCATTATTGATTCTCCCTAACAATAGGTGGGAATGCAGCATTCTAGCCCCGTTGAGAATTTTCAGCTAATCTACTTCTAGTGAAAAAATTAATCAAATTTCTATATCCAACAGTTCTAATTTTCTGCCACATTTCCTTGCAATGAAAGTCATCTTAGTGGTTCATAGTTTCATAGGAGGTTACTAGGCTATTGGCCCTAGGGTCTTTATATGCCTAGACATGTTATACCCTTGTTCCCTTATTGACCAAGTTGTATGGTCTATATTTGCAGCACAAGTCTATGATCAGCACCAACTGCTCTTCTCCAAGATGAGCATAGGTGACACCCCAGGGTAAATGTACAATCTCCCATTCAGTTGCCTAAGTTATGCTTAAATATGGTCATTGAGGATGTCTGTTTTATGTGAACTGGGAGTTTGTTCCAGAGAAGTGGCAATCTCTGGGAGATATATCTGTTTTTCTAGCATGTACTGTTAATGTCACAGGCTAGGTTAAAATCCCTAGAGCAAGTGAATCTTGTCCCATTTGACTTGTGGATGTGCAGCATTTCCATTAGAGCAGGGTCCAAGACTGATCTGTAGGCAAGCCAGAAGTTGCCTCTCAGCAACCTATAAGATGCAGAGTACAGTGACAGGGTGTTCAGTCTGTCCATGTAGGTCATGTGTTGAAGGCCTTGAATTTTCTTGCTGAGAAACCTCTGAGGTCTCTCCAGCTGCAGCAGGTGTCTGGTGAGGTACATACAGAAGGGATCGTTGAACTCTATTAGTGGTCTGATGAGGGATGAATACAGAGGAGTCACAACATCCTTAGCTCTGGATGCAATGCCCTTACTTATGAGATGTCCAACATAGAAGGCCATCCTCACTACTGTGTATACATGGTGATCAAAGTTAAGGTTACTATCAACCTGTGTTTCAAAATCTCTCACCACAGGGTTAGAGCTAATGGGGGTACTGTTAATAATTGCAATTTGCAGGGACTTCCCCTTTGCTGAAAGGGATGCTAATGTCTTTTTTTGCATTTAGTTTAAGTCTGTGGCTTTGGCACCAATTATTTGTCTGTGTAAGCCGTTTTTGTAGTAGGTTAACATAATTGGGGGACTCAGAGATTGCACCAAGTTCGCAGTGATCAGCAAACTTTGTAAACCACAGGTCATCTATTTTTTCTAGGATAGATTCCAAACAATAGGGGGCACAGCATAGATCCTTGTGGTACACCACTGGCAACTGGTCTGCTGGTAGAGGTGGAATCCCCAACTATGACTGTATGAGTTCTGTCGCTGAGCCAGTTGGCTAACCATCTAGTGAAAAATGGATTAATTCCCAGCTGCATGAGTTTTTTAATTATGCCTGTGTGGGGAATTGAGTCAAAAGCCTTGGATCGGTTAAGATAGATAGACTGTATGTACTGTTTTGCCTTCATCCGGGGATTTGGTGATATTCTCAAAGAAGTCCACCAGGTATAATAAGCCATTATCTACCCTTAATGAAGCCAAATTGAGTCAAGTCAAGAGTTTGAAGGTCACCTATGTCTTTTTTGATAAGGTCTGTGATGATCCTCTCCATGGTCTTGGAGATAAGGCTAGATAGTCTTATGCATCTATAGTTCCTAGGGTTGGTTGATGGACCCCTTTGTGCAAGGGAACTACTGTTTCTATTTCCCACTCTGCTGGGACAAAGACAGTATTTAGACTGTGGTTGAAGAGAGTGCCAAGTCTACTAGGTCATGTTTTAGACCATTTAGTAGGCAGCCTGGGATGATATCTGGTCCAATAAAGGCTGCGTACTTGGCCATGGAGAGTGCTGTTGTGACCTGCTCTTTGGAGATGCTAGATAGAGGACTGGTGACAAGTATGCTTTCAGTATGTCTGGTGGGGATAGAGGGATGAAGTTTGCTCCAAATCTGTCTGCTAGCAGTTTGGCGATGTCCTCAGGGCTAGTATGAGTGGTACTGTCCACTACTAGTTTGGCACAAAGCTGGGCCTTCACTTTTAGATTTCTGACATAGCTAAAGAATGCCTTGTGATTATCCTTAGCTAGGGATGTTACTTTAGCTTTGTAATTGGCTTTGGAGGACTTTAAAAAATATCAAATTGTCTTGTTCAAGCGGTGGAGGGTGTCCTTCCTTTGTTGAGTCAGTTTCCTCTTGTTCTCAGGCATTAGTTTCTTTCTCTTGTTGTATAACCTATGCATGCTTGATGTCCACATGGGTGACTTGTTTTTTTTTTTTTTTTTTTTTGCGAGGATCTTGTTTTGATCATCACAAAAAAACAAGCCACCCCAGAGGACATCAGGCATAAACAGGTTATATAACAAGTGGAAGATAGTGCCAAGTGGTTCTGCTAGGTTCTGTGAGCTGCAGCTGAAACATGTTTTCACTGAGAAATCTTATTCTGTGGACCAAACTATATTAACTCTAGAAACAACTGTACTTTTAACTTCTGCATTTACATTTCTTCAGTACCAGCAGGCATTTCATTACAACAATGCCATGTCATATCCCAATGAAAAATAAAAAGAGACTTGATGTATGCTCCACGAGGTCTATATTTTAAGTGAATTATTTTGGAGAGTCTGTAACACTGACATATAAATCACTTTAGCTAGTTCATTAGCATTTTATCTATGCACACATAAAATGCCCTTCTTATTATTCTCCTGATGGAAAAATATGCATCTCACTGTTGTAAGGTCATCTGCATTGAAGTCTTAGTCAACATGGTACCAAGAAAGAAGCTCCTTCAAATCTTACTATTTTCTTGTTCTGGGACTCTGTTTTACAAATGTACTTATGAGGCATACTTGATCCTCCTCATCCTGCCAGTTTATCATAACAGGATACTGTTTCTTCCCAAGATAGTTTGTTATTGATTTCCACATCAAATTCAAAACCCTCTATTCCCATCTTTGAATGTATCAACATTGTAATAGAGGGATATTGTGCTGTGATTGCTTCCTACTATATGACTGACTCCAAATGTTCTTTGGCAATTTTTAGAAATATTTTTCTTTCTTTGCCAACTGACCTTCAAGCTGCTTCCATTCACCCATCTCTGTCTAGCAGTTATACATCACATATCTCCATGACTATATCTCTACTTTCCAGTGGAAGTTTGTGTCATGGCATCTATGTCTAGAGTCAGTTGCTGCATCTGTTGACATGAGAGATGATTAAATGAAATGGTGTAAGGAACATGGGTAGCACCACACTGGGGCACACTGGAGAACATGTCCCAACTGTGAAATGTTGTTCCTCTGTGGTTGCCCCAGTAAAATCCAAAGACAATTTTTGTACTCATTTACGTGCACACATATACACTAAAGGGTTCCAAGATGCAGTAACTGGCTATTTTTATTGATTAAAAGTTGGAAACATTTATTACCAATATTATTCACATTTCAAAGAACTCAAGGGGGTTCCTTAAGAACATCAAACTTGGTTTTACCAGGAGGATTCAGTTTTTGTTATGATTGATATTGTTGACCTTTTCCCTAGTATTCCACATTTTATGGGGCTGGAGTAGTTCAAAGAAGTGATTTTAGAATGTGAATACATGTCTAATAGTGGTGTGTTGTTAACTGGTAAATACATGGAACCTTGATTTTGGATAACAGTTTTATGTTTTTAGAGGTGAATTCTATAAATGGAGTGGCTATGGGAGCTTGTTGTGCTTCCATGTATGCCAACTTAATTTTATATTAGTGGGAGAAGAAATTTATTATGGACTCCAGTAATGCTTCTGACTGGCATTTTTATACCAGGTCTTTGGACATTATTTGTATTTTATGACAGGATACTTTAGATAACCCGAAGAGTTTTTAATACATTAATAATACTACTACATTTTACTATGAAATGATGACTTCCTGAAAGTCAAGATTCAAAAAAAAGAAAAAAAATATCTGAAATCCAAAAATCCTGTTCAGTATACTGAGTACAATAATAGACTGAAATATTTTTCTAAGTTGTAATTGCATCAGAAGTACAAAAACATTTTTATTTTTTATCCAGAGGTGTTGTGTCACTGGACTTATGATCCCCTAGTCAATAATGTTGTACAGTAAACTGCATTACAAGAAGATGGAGTTATGTATTCTTGTGTCTTTTCAGCTGGAACAACCAGCTAAGTGCATTTTGTATTGCAAGGTCATGATATATACTATTCTGAAAAAAATGATATAATACTTCATGCAGTTACCAATAAATAGTTCTTTATTGCTAGTTACCATCAGTAGTCTTTTGTATCCCTTTGGATGCTTTAATTTCATCATTGTTTCACAAAACATGTGGTCTCTTGCATTTTTTTTCAAGCTGACAGGCTCTATGTATTAGAATCATATTACTGGAGGACTTTTAAGATACGACAACAGAAATAATACACTTTTCTATAAAAAAGTAACATTTTCCATTATATGGTAGAGCAAAACAAGCTTCTTTTCTTTTCTTTGAGAAACATGTCCATATTTGAGATTCTCAAATCTGCTTTCCCTAAAAGATATTAGGCTGTATAAAACAAAATCTTACACAGAATAACTCTGCTGTGGACCAGACTCCCGTCCACTTAATACAAAGTTCATTCCTGTCCATATTTATGCACAACTTAGATCTATTGTTGGAAACAGAAAATTTACCCATAAGACTGCCCACTGTATAATGGACAGAGGCAGCTCCTAAATGCTTTATCCCATGCATTGATCCCCACAAATAATCTATGGTATTATCTCAGTTATTCTCATTAGGGATAATGTATAACTATTGACCATGGGATGGGTAAGGCCAGTCTATATCCAAATAGGATAGGTTATTTTGAGCACAAAAAAGAATACCGGTTAGGCTAAAAATATCCCACATGAGCAGTTAGCATAGTATTTGCCTATGAACCTACAAACCTATACAATTAATGCAGAATTACCATGTGATCTTGTTCTGAAACATTCATAAGAATGTATTGAAGTAGTAGAGATATTCACATTTGATGTTAGGGCTGGCTTCAAGCCAGTATGGCATTTGAAATTGATAGAACAATTTCTGGAAATCAGTTATAGATTTATAGTTTCTTAGGAGGTCACTAGGCTAGCAGCCCTAGAGCCCTTACAAGCCTAGCTATGTTAATCCCAAGTTCCCCATATGTCCTTATTAAGTAAATGCATTTTGCAGAGCTAGTCTATGGTCAACATTGACTCCCCCTGGCCATGAGGGATATGGGAGTCCCACCCCCTGGGTGAATTTGCGATCTCCCATACATTTGTCCAGGTTGTGCTTAAACAGGGTCAGTGAGGATCTCTGCTTAACATGAACTGGAAGTTTGTTCCAGAGGAGTGTTAGTCTCTGGGAGGCATATTTGTCTCTCCAGCATGTTCTGTTAATGTCAAAGGTCAAGTTAAGATCCCTGGAGCAAGTGACTCTTGTGCTGTTAGATTTGTGCATGTGAAGCATATCCATCAGGGCAGGGTCAGAGGCTGCCTTGTAGGCCAGGCACAAGTCTCCTCTCAGCAGCCTATATGATATAGAGTACAGTGATAAGGATTTTAATCTATCCACATACGTCATGGTTTGGAGGCCCTGTATTTTTCTTGGTGAGGAATCTCTGTGGTCTCTCCAGCTGCTGCAGGTGTCTGTTGAAGTACATGCAAAAGGGAGCATTGCACCCTGTTAGTGGTCTGATGAAGGTCGAGTACAGTGGGATTACAACATCCTTAAACCTGGAAGTGATGACCTTACTTATGTAGTGTGCAAAGTAGAATGATTTCCTTACTACAGAGGAAACTCGATAGTCAAAGTTCCGATTGCTATCTACCTGTGATCTTAGATCTTGCACCACTGAGTTTGCAGGGTGTTGTCAATACTGTAGTTAGTGGGGAATTCTGCTTTACCCATGGGAATAATAATGCACTTTTTTTGCATTTCATTTTAGACCATGGCTTTGGCACCAGTCATTTGTCTGTGTTAGCCTTTCCTGTAATATGTTAACATTGTTGGGGACTCAATGATCGCACCCACTTTGCAATTATCAAAGAACTTGGTAAGCTAAAGGCCATCTAATTTAACCTGGACATCCAAGAAGTAGATTCCAAACAGTAAAAGACCCAGCACAGAACCTTGTGGCATGCCTCTGGTGACAAGTCTACTGGTAGAGGTGGCGTCACCAGCTTTGACAGTATGTGTTCTGTTTGTGAGCCAATTGGCTGCCCATCTAGGGATGTAAGGGATAATCCCAAACTGAGAGAGTTTTGCAATGATAACTGAGAAGTGGATTGTGTCAAAAGCCTTGGCCAGGTCAAGATAGGTGGTACGCACTGTCTTATCTTCATCCAAGGCTTCGGTGAGTTTCTCAAATATGTCCACAAGGTTTAATAAGCATGATCTACCCTTAAAAAAGCCAAATTGGGTTGGATGTAGAGTTAGAAGGTTGCCTACGTCCTTGTTGATAAGATCCATAATGATTCTTTCCATGACCTTCCAGATGAGACTGGTTAGAATTAATGGGTCTATAGTTCCCAGGGTCTGTTCATGGCCCCACTTTGTGCAAGGGGATTACTGTTGCTGTTCTCCACTCTGCTAGAACAAACCAATTGTCAGGCTATGGATGAAGAGATTGCTAAGTTGGCCTGCTAGGTCCTGTTTTAGATTTCTTAATAAGCATCCTGGGATGTTATCTGGTCCCATTGAGGTGTGTTTTTGGCCATGGAGATTGGAGATAAGACCTGATCTCTAGACATAATAGGCAAAGGACTGGTGTCGGCTATGCTTTGGGGTATGGCTGATGTGGCTAGGGGGGGGGGCAAAATTAGCACCAAATCTGTCAGCTAGCAGGTTGGTGATTTCCTCCAGTGCAGTATGAGTGGTACCATCTATTACCAGTTCTGCACAAAGCTGGACATTTCCTTTTAGATTTTGGATGTAACTATGATTATCCTTAACTAGGGATGCTATTTTAGCTTCATATTTAGCTTTTGAGGATTTTGCGAGATTTCCGATTTGCTTGTTCAAGCTGAGGAGGGAAATCTTCCTCTGCTGAGTCAGTTACCTCTTATTCTTAGATATCAGTTTCTTCCTCTTGTTATATAACCTGTTTATACTTGAGGTCCATCAGGGTGGCTTGTTTTTTCAGGAGGACCTGGTTTTGATCTGGACAGATACAGCTGGTTAAGTGTTTGTACATAGCATGTGAGTACACATCTGCACAGAAGTCATTGTCTGTGAGTGCAGGGGGTAAAACATTTTTGATACCATCACTTAGTAGTCTGAAGTTAGATTTGTAAAAGTTTTTCAGTATTTTTGCTACTGTGGGGGTATCAGGTCCAATAGTTACTTCAAATGAGACAGTTTTATGGTCCAAAGTTACAAGGAAAGGCATCACACAGGAGGGGTGCTGTGACTCTCCAAGTTAGTAATAAAATTTCTAGGACTTTTGAGCCACTTGTGGGGGTGCAGACTATCTGTTCCAGAACATTTGAATTAACAAAGTCCAGGAACCTCTGGTTGAGTGTGTTTGTGCTCATATATGTCACCCAGTTGATGGAAGGATAGTTGAAATCACCCATGCCAAAGGTGTTGGGCTGTATGTAGTGTGATTCCAGTAAGTCCAGATAGGCGGTGTGCTTTTCTTGGCTCATGGTGGGGGACTTTTAGCTAGCAATGATGTAGTAGGGTATTTTGCCAGATTTAATTGTACATGAAGTAGTTTGTGACAGTCATACTGATTGACCAGTATTGAGGTGTACTTGGCTTTAATGAAAATGGATACCCCTCCACCTTTGGTTCTTTCATGCTCATTTTGAGGTCTGAACATGTGGAAGGCATTGTAGCCTTGCATAGCCAGGGTGCTGTCCATGACCTTCAACCATGTCTCAGTGACTGCACAGATGTCAGTATCTTCCAAGGTGAGGAGTGCTTCCAGGAGTGCAGTTTCATGTTTAGACTTCTAGCATTAAGCAGCAGAACCTTGAGTTTGTCTTGGGTGGATTTTGTTATATCAGAGATTTTGTTGTTTTGACATTGCCTAAAAAAGACAGTATGGGAAGGCAAGTGCCTCTGACAGTATCTGAAAGCCTAGAGGAGACAGGTGCAGACCATCTCTGGCAAAGCAGCATGGCCTATCGACCATGTCATCCCAGGCTGACAGATACTGGATCCACCTGGACTGACACCAGAAGCTAAGACAATTGTTGAAGTTGATCATTTTTTGTTTATAGTGTGGCATCATCCTGAGAGAAGGTAGAATGCTGCTTAGGGCTAGGGTCATACCTGCCTGGAACACATAGTGTGAGAGTTCAGTAAAGTCTCTCTTCATATAGTCCAGAGAGGTACATTTCAAGTCATTCGAACTATGACCAAGTCATAACAGTACTTGTTTTTGAGTGACTTGAGTGCATACATGATCTGACTGATCCTGGTAATTGACAGGCAGCAGATGTGGCCTTCTACTTGTCCAGCCTGGTGAGAGGAACATCTGGAGTCATCTATGACCAGGACATTTGGTTTAGAGGTTTTTGCTTTAGGGGCTTATCTTTGAGACAAATTTGTGTGTTATGATGTGTAGAAGTTTCTGCTTGCATAACAGTGTGCACACCTTGTTTATGTTTGGGAGTTCTTTGAACTTTTAGTAGACTTCTAGTGAGTATCTACACATATGTGGGTGTATATGTTATGTCTTTAGTTTGTGTGAGAGGTGAAGAGTGTGTACTGACAACCTGTTTGGTATTCGGTTTGTTACATGAGAGAAGTGATTTCAATTTCATGGTATACTTACATCTCTCACATAGGGTATCTATTTGCTGTAGGAGTAAATGATTGTCAGTAGATATGAGGCAATTGCTATATCAGTATTTCCATGTCAATCAGGCTGGCCGGAGAAATGATGGGAAACTGTGTCTCCATTATAGCAGGTTTTTACTGTGTGACCTATTAGGGAAAGGAGTTGGCTACCTTGAGCAGCTTTTCTGCTAGGACTATCAAGCGTTGTTACCTTGAGGGTTGTGGAAGATAGGCTGCTCAGTCTGTAACTAAGTTTCCTTTAGTGCAACAGAGAAGCTTGTGAGATTTTCACTGACAGTTGTCTACGGGGAAGTTGTGTTTCAAGGCATTTGCAGCTATACAGGGCACCTCTAACCCCCGCTGCAAGATGCACAGCGACAAGCAAAGGTGAGGCTTAAATTCAGATGAAATTAAACAGTTTTAAGCTAATCTACCAATTGAAAAGTACACAAAGAACCTCCTCCAGCAATCATCAGCTTAGATAAGGCTGGATCCACACTTTTTTGCAACACAGGTGCGGGGGATGCCTTCTTAATGTAAGATAGCTGCTTTAGTGCTTGAATGTAACAAAAGCAGTCTAGATTCAGCAGGTCTGAATCTAGACTACACTATCTAGAAGGAAAATACAGCTGTAAACAAGTGGAGAAAATATGCAGTCACAGCAGTGAAAAAGCAGAAAAAATGCAGTGATGAGATAGAATGCAATTTAAAACGTGCAGTAGAGACACACAATATACTTATTTTCTTGATGTAGAAATCTAAAGTGTTTCCCCAAACTAAACAGACCAGGTTACCTCCCAGTGCACTACATGGAAAATCCACTGACCTCTTGATGTGAAAACAAGTGCTTGCTATAGTGTAAGAATACACTACTTTAATAACTGATGAACAAAAATCTGATGCTATTGAACTTACTTTGAAATGAACTCCCCTTAAAAAACTAATTTATACCCAAATTATGATCAATAACAATGCATATCACACACCACTTTTTCTTAGCAAAATTAATCCCTCCCACTCCCCTTATTGTACCATATGCCAAAACAGTGTTGCTGACAACCTTCATGTTTTTTGGAGCTGTAAAAATGTTTACAAGCTGTGGTGTTCACTAAGAACCAAGTTAGAAAAAAGGGATACACCAAATCTACCCTGTCATGGGAAATGGCAATTTTACATATATTCCCTAATAATTTCTCATATGAAAATAAACACATCATAGTCACATTGTGTGCAATGATCAAATCATATATAACCCAAAATTGGTTAGATAGAAGTAAAATCACATGGGAAGAATTTAAAGGAATGGCTATAAAATACTTATTAGCCAGCAAATTAATTACAAGAAGCCAAAAACATCAGAAACATTGGAAAACACTTTTAGAAATCCTAGGACAAAATTGATTTATGACCAAGGGACTTCACCATCAATATTACTTTACATAATTAAGGGAAACTAAAGGCAATTATTATAGAAATACCCACAATAACAGTGTACAGGTCATGGCAAACACATATAAGATGAACATTAAGATGACATCAATGTATATATTGTACATAGTTAGTGCAAGACAGAATGTTTATTTAGCTAGACTAGAATATCTGGTTGCAATGTTTTAATGTCACATTTTCAATATGTTGTCTTCTATCTTTATATAAATGTCTGTTTTACAGCTCATTAAGAGCAGCTTGATTATTAGACAATTCTGTATAATTGTTACCCTAACATTGATGATTTATGTTATGTATATCGTATTTGGACGACTGAAACTTGATATTCCAAGTAGCTTGTATGTATATTTTCTGTGTCATTCTTTTCTTGTATTTAAATAGAAGTGAAATGCAATAAAAATTATATTTGAAAAAAAAGAATACACTACTTTATACAATAGCTAGCTAAAAATGAATTCAGAGCAAGTAAAATTGGTAGAACAGACAATGAGAGGCAAAATGCACTTTTTCAATACAAGCACTGGCAAATATATAATTCAATATTACCAACAACAGTATGGAAAGGGATGAGCTTATTAAGCTCAATTTACAGTAGGGATGGGCATCTTAATATCACCAGGTTTAAAAAACATATAAAAAATGCAGAGTGTGGGGGGGGGGGGGTTGCTAGCAGGGAATCACCAGAAGCACTTTTGTTTATCCAAGTTTGAAATTGTTTCAGCAAAAAACAAAGGGCGAGAAATGCATTGTGTATTTAATTACCACTGAAGAGGCAAGTAACCAGTGAAGATGAAAATAAATGTAGCATTCAGTTCTTTTTGGAGTAACATAAGCAGGAGCTATATATACATACATAAACAAACGCGCACACACACACACACACACACACACACACACACACACACACACACACACATATATATATATATATATATATATATATATATATATATATATATATATATATATATATATATATATACATACACACACACATGGATCCCCTTCATAACATTGAATCACCAGAATATCGAATCAGAGTTCATCGAGATGACTTTATTGAATCTTCATAAGCTCGAACTCCAGGAACAGCAAAATCCAACCTGGGAAAACGAACCACTTGACCACCAGAACAAAACAACAAACAGTAAAACAAGAAAACTTTATGTCTATATGTGTGTGTGTGTGTGTGTGTGTGTGTGTGTGTGTGTATATATATACACACACACACACACACACACACACACACACACACAGTTATTTTTTTCATTGAAGTTTAGATGCAGTTGTTGGTTTTCCTTATTTCAGGGTAGGAACCCAGTTGAATTGTGTTTTGTAACTAATTATACTGATAAAATTCCCTGAAAGTTTCATGAAATTTGGGGTATTGACTGCAAGCATCTTTCTGCCTCCATCTTGTAATATACAATACAATATTTGTTATCTTGTGTTGCTTCTTTTCTGTGCCACTTTCTGCAGTTCTGTGCATTAGCCCACTGTTTTCTGACTTTATGTTGACTGCTCTGTCATTGCATTGTTTAATTTTCCCCTACATACCCGTAGTACTTCCCTTCTGAGATATTTTTTGTGATAATGTCAGATTGACATTAGTCTCTCATAGCATTTCTCACTGTCTGTGTTTATTGACATTTCATGTAACCTACTGGATGTGTCGTCATTCACTGTTGTAGTGATTTTTTTTTGACAGCATCACAGTTGTCTATATTGGTATAAATGGTTTCCACCATTTTGTTTGTTGCTTCAATAGGACAAAATTGACCATGTGAAGTAGCCAAGTGAAAAAAAAAATGTTTCTTTTATGAATCTAGAGCCCCTAAGCCCAGGACCGGCCTTTGTTCAACTGATGGCCTAGGCAAAAGGGCTCCACAGCACTCCCCCACACCACTTGGTGCCCCTATCCTGGCATACCTACACAATCCAGATTACTGGAAAAGTGCCTTTGCTAGAGAAGCACCCTAGGTGACCACCTAGTTAGCCTGTGCCTAAGGCCGGCTATGCCTATGCTCTTGTTGCGAGGGATTTGTCTATCATACCCTTCTAGTTTATATAATCCCACTTAAGGATCACACAACCTCAGATGTGATTGAAAAAACACAAACACTTTGGTTTAATAATGGTGCACTAATAAAGTGATTCTCAGCTGAAACAGTTATAGATGAGTTTCATCTCAGGGAAGTATACCTGAGCTTAAACACTGACCGGTTTACATCTGAAGGGATGAGAAGCTGGTGGAAACTGCATGCTTGTGCTGTCATTTTTTAAAGTGCTACAAGGTAAGAAACTGATGCTTCTGACATTTTCATGATTCAATACATTTTTGCACACTGATACATTCAGTATTTTGTGTTTCAGCCATATATGCTGCCAGGTTTTCAACATTTGGCCTTTTGACTTTGGTCTTACTACCTTCGGTCTCCTTAGCAGTGCTTGCTTTCAACTACTGATCATTGAGTAAAAAGCTCATTTCCTAATTTTTCTCCTGTTACATTAATTGTGTGTTATATAAATAATCTATACATTTTTATAAGCAGTGCTATGCTTAACAGTGTTTTATGTGCATTGATTGCCTTAACTGGTTGTCTGTAACTCAGAGATTAGTAAGGATCAGTGTGGACTGGACTGCCTATAAGATTATCATACATCAAGTGAGTCTATATTTGGAAAAGAATCAAAATCAGGGAATATCTCCAGTGAGAATGCAATGCCTATGTTTCCTTATGGCACTATAAATGTCAGAATGCATCTGTCAGATGTAAATCCTGCATCCCCTTAAACCAGTCTCTAGAAGCATTAAAGCTCTGAATTGTGGGAACAGTTTAGATGCGACATCTGAGTTTGGATTAACACCCATACATATATATATATATATATATATATATATATATATATATATATATATATATATATATATATATATATATATATATATATATGCTGGTTGGAGAGTAAGAAATATAAATGTACAAATTTTATTACACATCTTCTCAATCAATTTATATAAATGCTGGAGTGTGGAAAACCATTTCTAAAGAAACCAAACAATATTAATTTAAAATAATTAGTTTATGTTGCCAATAGTAAATTAATAGGTTGCATGAACAGTAAGAGTCCAAGAATAGGTTGCCTTGGGAATTTTGACTGTAAAGATTCTGTTATTTAATAATTTGTTGCCCTGTGACAGGCTGTCATGAGGATGACAAATGAATGCAGATGGTTTATCAGAAATAAGGGATTTAAAGCATCAAAAGCTCTTTTATGTAAACAGAAACTGTACCAGTTAGTTTCCCGTTGCTGATGATGGTAAAGGAAGGACTTATTATGGGTATCAGTGACTGGATTATGAAGACAGGGGAGAATTTTAGAAAATAAGGATGAAGGTTATTTGCATGCCTACATTATGATCAAGAAAAGCCAAGTGTAAGGTTTTGAAATACTTGGTGGGCAGACTAGGAAGACAAACTATAGGACTCATTATACCTGAAATGCCCAGCTAAGTGCATTCTGCAGTAACATTCTTAGAATGTCACTATATAATATTTAGTTTGGCTACAGAACTATATCCCTATGAAAAATAGGGACATCTATGTAGTACAGAGGCAGGCAGTAGGGATGTATCCCTCATATCCAGTATTATTTGTTGTCACATGCCCCACCAGTTAGCCACTGTGCCCCTATTGTATCTTGGAAATACAGTAATAAAAGAAATCTGGAGCTGCCAGTGATCATTAAGACAACCATAGTGGGGGGGGGGGGGGGTCAATGCTTCCATCAGTGTGATCTCACTTTCTCATTAGTGCCTGTTAAAACTAATTTTTTTGCCAAATTGTTATTTTAACAAATTGGCAATTACATAATTGCTTTAGAAATGTTTACTCCTTCTAATCTAGTACAATTAGAGTAAGGCCCCAAAGTGACTACCACGCCTCCTGCCAGCATAGTAATAATAGCACTACAAATGTAAATAGAGTAGCATAGATATCTGTGTTTAGAAGGCTTTTTTGAAACTTATATTTTTCAAAAACTGCCTTGAAACAAATTTTTATTTTTACGTAAAAGACTGTCTGCATGCATAAAGATGAATGCAGGTACTCTTTCAAGTAAAAATAAAAGTTTATTTTACTGCATGAAACATGACATTTAATGTAGCTGATACAACGGTATACATTCATTTGTGTGAAAGGCATTTGTACATTCGCACTATTGTGCAACTTTAAATGCTGAAAGACAATAGTTCGAACGGAACAAGATTTCGAAAATGGTAATATGGAAAACCAGATTCGACCATTTTTGAAATCAAAACATCTCCAAACATCTTTAATACTAGTATAATACTTTAATATACAAACTCCGAGATCGCACTACAGTGAGGGAAAGGATTGATTTTCTGACCCTGCTATAGTGTGATCTGCACCTGAAATGCCGACTTCTAATGAACAAATGCCAATGTGCAATCGCTCATTGGAAGTCGAACCATTGTCACTTGGCATTTCAGTAATCTGGAGGCTGTACTTTTGCACTTTGGTGCATCGTACAACCTCCTTTCACACAAATTAATGTATACTGATACAAAACCTAATATTTTAGACAGAGCATACTAATCACATCATACTGAACAAATAGATTACTATAGTATAAAACTCTTTTTTGCTCTCTGTTTCATTTCATTAGTTTTTATTATGCTAGTATTTTTTTTAGGCTCTCAGAGTGTGATTTGGTTGGTTGAAGTGGCTTCCAATTATTTGTTATAAAAAGCAGTGTCGTTTAATTGGAGAATTACTATAGTTTGTTGTGCATTTGCTTAGTACTGTACAATTAGTGCAATTTAAACCTACCTTACATAGATTTGTGTATATGCTGCTGCTGACAATGCATTTTTATCAGTACTGATTAGGAAATCAAGATTTTTTTTTTAGCAGTTGTTTTATTTAACTGTTTCCAAGATGTGTGCATTGACTCACTTGGACACTGTAACTATACCATTCTGTCAACAGCACAGGAAAGCATTCCCAAAATACCAGTTTATCCACAGCTGTCCATATAAAAATACCAGTTTATCTTCAGCTGTCCTTATTACTAATTAAACTGTCAAAATGCTAAGTGAAACTTGTAACAGGGTAACAGACAACAAGCACAGGCTGCAACAGTGTATAATATATTTTCCACCTCAGGTTTAAATAAAATCACATATAGGAATAGAATATGCATAAACAATAAAAAATGGAAAAAGTACCTAAATACAAACAAATAACCAAGAAATAAGGCACCGGAGGATATGTATATATATATATATATATATATATATATAGGATATATAACTTTGAAGCATAGATTTATGACTGCTTTCTTTTATATCAGTTTTTCAAAAGGTTTTAAATGTTTTTAAATGTTCTTAAATATCATTGCACAGTTATTTTATATGCATTCAAGATTGTTTTTCACATTTTATTGTACTTTCACTGTATTGAATTGATTATTGTGATATTAAGTGAGATGTGATATGCATGCACAGTTCTTTATGACAATTTTGTTATGTACCCTATTTTGTAATGTGTCTTTAGATGTGGAATTGTTGTTAATTGATTCATTAAGGGCTGTATATAAAGGATGGTTTCAAGTTGGTATGCTCATCTAATGAAGTAACTGATGAGAACGTAATGATCCAGTTAAGGCGTTATTTTTATTCGTGTGCTCATTAAAGTTGGTTTTGCTGTCTAATAGAATATGCATACTTTAAATTTTCCATTTCTTTTGGTGAATGACAATGGCTTAATAAAACCCATTACAAAGCAAACTAAACCTTATAGCGATTACACATCTTCAATTGGCTAAGCTTCTGGTGTCATTCAAAGGGGATACAGTATCTGTCTGCCTGGGATGACATGATCGACAAACCACGATGCTTTGCCAGAGATGGTCTGCACCTGTCACCCCTGGGATTCAGGTTACTGGTGAAATCTCTTGCCACCCCTATAGTGCCTTTTTTAGGTAAGGTTCAAAGGACAAAACCACCACCATAACAGATACAAGCATGCAAAATCTGAAGGTAATGCTACTCAATGCTAGAAGTCTAAACCTCAAAATGCACTCTCTCGAGACACTCCTAAAAATGGAGAACATCAATATCTGTGCAGTACTTGAGACCTGGTTCAAGACTCCAGACAGCACCCATGTAATACCATGCTACAACTCTTACCACACTTTTCGGCTACCAAACCAAGACCGAAACACTAAAGGTGGAGGAGTGTCTATATTCATCAAGGATATTCACACCTCCAGGCTAGTTGCCTAACACAATGCATCTGAAATTCTCCAAGTGCAACTAACACTAGGTAAGACTGCAATCCAAATTGTAGCTTGCTACAGATCTCCCGCAATGCCCCAAGATTCTCACTACACCTTTCTAAACATACTGGAAAATATTAAGATACAACCAAACACCCTATTACTGTGTGATTTCAACTACCCTGCCATTAACTGGGAAAACTACTCTGGTACCAACACCTTTTCCCATTGGTTCTTGGAATTCATAAATTCCAGTGCCCTCAATCAACTAATCCATTATCCCACTAGGGGCTCCAATATCCTAGACATGGTCATTACCAACATGGTAGATAGATGCTCCACACCAGTTGTCACCCCCTCATTGGTCAGGTCTGACCATAAGCAAATCACCCTTGACATCCACATCCCACCCCCACACCCCAGTAAGGAAACCTCCATAAAAAACTTCTCCAAAGCCAACTTCATGCTACTTAAGTCAGAAGTGACAAACTTCATGGCACCCATGCAGACGGCAGCTGAAAGTTCGACTGCTGAATCCTACACTAAGGCACTGTACAAGCACACCCACTCGTGCATGAATCGTGCCATCCCAAATAGAACCAAGACACTCTCCCCCCAAAAAAGGAAGATAATTTGGTGGTCCCCTGCCATAAACAAACTATACAAAAGAAGGAAGAAACTGTTGCAGAAAAGAGGAAAATCCCAGGATGCAAAAAACTCCCTTACCAGCCTCAGTAAGAAGCTGAGATCCCGCATAAAATCCTCCAAAGCTAGTTACAAAAATAAAATTGCCAAAGATTCCAAAGACAATCACAAGGCATTCTATTGTAATGTCAAGAATCTAAATGGCAATCCTCAGATCTGCTCTGAGTTACAACAGAATGACATTAAATATACTGACCCCAAGGATATTGCCAATATCCTGGTAGATCGATTTACTGCCAACTTTACCCCCCTCTCACCCCCCTAAAGGACCCATCTCAATACCAAAAGATTGCCAAATTCTGGTAATCACGACCACACAGGTAGAAACCGCACTCTCCAAAGCTAAGAATACAGCATACATTGGACCAGATGACATCCTGGGCTGTGTACTACGTGAACTACAAAATGAACTGGCACCTCACCTAAGTGTCATGTTTAATCATAGCCTCACCTCAGGCTTCGTGCCCACTGAGTGGTGCACAGCTACAGTTATCCCACTCCACAAGGGGGGATCCACCTTGGATCCCTGGAACTACCATCCCATCAGTCTGACGAGCCTGATCTGCAAGGACATGGAATGCATTATCATGGAACTTATAAACAAAGACATTGGCAACCTTCAAACACTGGACCCCACCCAATTTGGGTTCGTAAAGGTCCGATCTTGTCACCTGAACCTGATTGACTTCTTCAAATCAGTCACCACAGCTGTGGGTAAGGCAGTCCACACAGCCTATCTGGACATCGCCAAGGCCTTCAACACCATGCCCCACTCTGGAATCATAGATAAACTTACTAAGCTGGGCATAAATCCCTAAGTCACTCGAATGGTTGCCAACTGGCTTACTGACAGAACCCAGACTGTAAAAGTAGCCGACTCCAAATCCATCTCCAGACAAGTGACAAGTGGAGTACCTCAGGGTTCAGTCCTGGGGCCGCTCTTGTTTGGCATCTACTTCTCTGAAGTAAAGGCCAACACTAAGAGACTCTGGCTAACAAAGTTTGCAGATGACTGCAAACTGGAAGCCATTATTGAATCCCCAAATGATGTGGATATTCTACAAAAGGGCCTTATAGAAACATATGCTTGGTGCCAGAGCCATGGGCTCAAGCTTAATGGCAAGAAATGTATAGTTATCCCCTTTGGGAAAAAACATGTAGCCATGAATTACCACATAGGTGGTAGTACACTAAACACCGAAAGTGTGATGAGAGACTTAGGGACACAGGTGGACAGTGGTCTCACCTTCGATAACTACATTGCCACAACAGTCAGGAAATCCTTCTATGTGGCACACCTCATCACTAAGGGCTTTTCATCCAGAAAAAAGGAGGTCATTGTCCCACTGTAGTCATCCCTCATTAGACCCATTATAGAGTACAATGCTCTGTTTGGTATGTACATCACAGGACATCTGCAACAGCTGGAAAGGCCACAGAAATACCTCACTAAAAGAATCACAGACCTAAAGCAGATGCCCTATGCTGACAGTCTAAAAAAAACTCCAGCTATACTCTGTGGCATATTGTCTACTCAGAGGTGATCTCTGCTAAACATACAAGAGCATGTCAAAGCCTGAACTGTTGGACATGCTACACTTAAAGAAATCACAATCCCTTAGAGCCACACACTCCATGGATTTAAACCTTGTCATCACAATGAACAAAACATGTTGGAGGGATAGGTTCCTGACCCAGAGACTCCCCATACTCTGGAATGGACTGCTCATACATGTCAAGCAGAGCGCCTCCTTGGCTCTCTTCAAAAGGAACCTTGACGATTGGATGGGAGATAGGAAATTCACCCCGGGGATCACGTCAGACAATGGTCCAGGAAAGTAAATATTGTGGGAAGAAACATCTGGGGAATTTTTTGGCTAGGCTTGTATAGGCCCTAGGACAAATAGTCTAGTACCAACCTATGACCTATGAATTATATGTAGTTTATTAGCAAAAGAAAGTGTTTCATGTGCTGACATTCTATGATTTTAAATGTCGGTGCTATGATCTTTTACATTCAGAGTTGAAGAAGAATGTTTGCATCTTGATTTTTATTTTCTATATGCAGCCTGTTTCAAGCCTCCTGATCATCATGCCTTCTCAATTAGATTTAAGCCACTCTTTGCAGCTATCCAGATAGGACATCACTCAGGCAGTCATGACATTGTGGTCATGTCACTCCTCATTCCTCTGCTCGGCCTGATTCTATTTTGAGAGCCTTCATCCCCTGATCTAAAGGAGGTAGTCTTATCATCCAGATCACAAATGTAAGGTAACTATTCGTTCTTCCTCACATCCAGAACTGCATGGATTCCTTCCCAGGGTAACCATTTCTTATATATAATGCATGGACAATGGGAGTAGTTAATTCCAAGATTAAGTATTTAGATGCTTTGTGGCTAGATAAAAAATCTGTTAGATAAGAAGTATTATACCCATCTCTATCTATCTATCTATCTATCTATCTATCTATCTATCTATCTATCTATCTATCTATCTGTTTATCTCTCTATGTATCTATATATATATATATACATATATATATATATATATATATATATATATATATATATATATATATATATACATATATAGATACATACACTGGTGAGGAAATCATTCTATGTTGTGCAATGTATAAACAAAGGTATGGCATCATCTAAGTCCAAGAAAGTCATTGTTTCCCTGTATTCGACATTCATCAGACCTTTCCTTGAGTACAATGCCCCCTTTGGTATGTATCTAACCAGGCATATCCAACAATTGGAACATCCACAGAGGTTCCTCACTAAAAGAATACAGGGCGTAAGTAAAATGTCCTATGCAGTCTGCCTCAAGGCTCTATCCATGTTTTCTGTTTCCTATGGGCTTTTAAGAGGAGATCTATGCCTGGCATACAGAGCATTGTCAGACGCCACTCTGATGGACCTTCTGCATATCCACACACCAAACAGCACAAGAATTACCAATTCTAAAGACTTAAACTTTGCCAATGATATAAATACGACCTGCTGGAGAGATAGGTATGTATCCCAGAGACTACCTCATCTATGGACAAGCTCCACATCCATATGAAACAGTGTTCCTCCTTAACCCAATTCAAGCGCAACTTGGACAATTGGATGGGAAACCAGAAATTCATCTCTGGCTTGGCACCTATTTCTCTAATGGACACAGATAACCTGTAAATGGTTCATCTCCCAGGCCCATGCTAACACTTGTCAAGGGTATCAGAACTTGTCAGAGATTTGGGATGCATGGGTAGGCTTAAGAAGGCCCTTGTGGTCATTGAACCTATTAATCTATATATATATATATATATATATATATATATATATATATATATATATATATATATATATATATATATATATATATATATATATATATATATATATATATATATATATATATGGTTCCCATTCAGAAGCCTGAAACACTATAAGCCTGAAAATCAAAATCCTGAAACCAAAAGCCTGAAAATTCAGAATCCTGAAAACTCAAAATCCTGAAAACTCAAAATCCTGAAAGCCCAAAATCCTGAAACTCAAAATCCTGAAAACACAAAATAGACATACTGATGTCATTGTGGCTTTGCTATTGTTAGCCCTGTGGTGTTAGGTCATGCGTTGGGTTCAGGTAAGTGTGCGGTTGGTTTTATGTTAGGGTTAGGGGCGGTTTAAGTGAGTTAGGGTTAGGGTGCAGGTTTGGCATGTATGCAATAGTGACAGAAATTAGGGTTAGGGGCGGTTTAAGTGAGTTAGGGTTAGGGCGCGGGTCAGGTGAGTGTGCGATAGAGACGGACCTTAGGGTTAGGGTTAGGGTCAAGGTCAGTTGGTAGATATTAGTATCTTTGTATTGGCATATTAGCATTATTTGACATGGATGCCAACAACTTCTCTATTCAGGTGAACTTCTTAGCATCCGTGTCTCAAACACACAATAAGCTTGTTATCACTGGAGACCCATTCATAATCCTCTCTAATGCAGAGCTGCTCATGCCCAAGTATATTGTATTTTGAGACATGAGTAACAGCATACATTGGGGGGTGAGGTATAAATAATCTGAGTATGAAACTACATGGAACATCACTAGAGGAATAAAGCAGAGGTAAATGCTGGGGGCATGAGAAGTTAAGAGAGAAGGAGGTAAGAATCGGGGGGGGGGTAATTTCTAAGCGGTGAGTGGTAATGACTCTGAACTATCTTGTCTAGTAGGAGGATGCACAGGTTTACCCACGTGGCATGTCCAGTGACCCTAGGGTCCAGCACCTATGGGTTAAATAGGAGGTCAAAGAGGAAAGAGTGAAAGGTGAGGAGTGTGTGAATAATCTAGCCAAAACAGAATAAAAAAAGAAAAGTTGAAGAGGGCATTCATTTAGTAATTACAGCTATCAAGAAGAGGTGGAGAAGATGTAAAAGTAAATTTATAAGCAGGTGGAAAGAGGTTGTATCCTAGGAGGACAGAAGTGAGGGGCAGGAAAGAAGAAAATGGTTGATAGTGGGAGAAAAACATTATAGGGATGAGTGTTGGGTGTCTGGTATACAGAGGTATGTTTAATAAGGTAGGAGTTTTAATGAGATCCTATTATTTCCCAAAGAGAGAAGAGGTAGAGGATATCATAGGTAGTATAGGTACAGTTGAAAAGTTAATACAAGGGACAGACAGACATAATTATGAGATTTTAATGTAGTGTTAGAGCTGAGTTTTACTAGATATATTAAGTAAGGTAGAATGCAATGCAAAATTTCAGAAGAACCTAAGTCAATGTATAAAACAGGATGCATGGAGTAACAAATGGGGAGATATGAAAGAGGAGTATGCAATCATTCTCTAGTTACATTGTTAGTGAAGTGGGGAAGGAACCACTTAGAATGATAAAAATTTATCACAGATAAATTTAGAGGAGTAGATCAAGCAGAATGATTACAACATATGTTTAGGGAAATATTTTAAAAGAATGAATCAGAAAGGAAAGAGATATGGAATTAGGAGTGTGACACTATCATGGCTAGTTGCAGTGTGAAAGCCATGAGTTATAGAACATGCCAAAATATGGTAAAATGATTGGCTGGAGGAAACCAAGGTTCGAACTATATCAGGAGTAGATAGATATGAACAATGAAGATACGGAGCAAATTGGGGAAACTTTTGTAAACTATTTAGATAGGGTGAAGGAGCAGCACAAAAAGTTAGAGTAACTGGAAGAAGATTGAATGCAAGTGCAAGTGGAAAGGAGGAATATACATGGAGAAATAAAGGATAAACAGATGTTGCTAGTATACAAGCAAAAAGATACAAAGACAACAGCAGGGAAAACTGGAGTAGAGACACGGCAGGGGAGAAAGGTTACTACAAATACAGAGAAAATAAAGGAATTTAGGAACTTTTGTGAGAATGACAAAAGAGAATAAGAGAGACGAAGTTTGAGACATGGTAAAGACCAGCATTATCAGAGGAAGGTAGGAAGGCAATGCATAAACAAGTGAATGTGAATGTGGTGGTCGATGAGATCAAATATGAAAGCAGGTATAGTTTGGGAGCCCAGATGGTTTTCCAACTGATTATTATAAGCTGCTGGGAGTGTTCATAGGTCAGCATTTAGCAAATCTGTTACATTGTTTGGGTGAAGAAGATAAAGTACCAGAATCAATGTGGCAGGCACAGTTTTTGGTAGTATTGTAAAATGAAAAAGGGGAAGAAAAGGTGCAGCAAACCACAGACCATTTTCATTATGGGATGGTAATGCAAAAATATGGTAAGGATATATGCAGCAAGACTGGATATGCTACTACCAAACGTAGTGGGACAGACAAGGTGAGGTTTGTGAAGTAGAAGTCACTGACAGATTATTGGTGTGAGGGGCAAATATAAGAGTGGTGGGGTGGTATTTATGGGCAGTAGAAGATTTTTGATTTTGCAAGTTGGGATTTTATGATGGCAGCATTGAAATAAGCACTAGCTGAAGGAAGGACTGCACAAAGTCTTAGCGTTGTGTAAGAAGCTAAATATCAAAACTAGGATTAATGGAGGCTTATCAGATTAGGTGAGGTTAGAAAGAGGAACGAAGCATGGATGCCACTGTTCCCAGGAATGTTTATGGTAGTCACGGAGATACTTGCACAAAAAGTACTTGTTTCATAGGTGAGTACTATGCTAACTGCTCTTGTAGGATATTTTTAGCCTAGCTGTTTCCCTCAAAGGTGAGAATCAAACCATGTATTTTGTGCCTGCAAGGCAAATACGTTAACCATTATGCCTATCCCCTGTTTAGAATGATAGATAGCTAGGAAATGAGAGGGGAAAAGAGTCATACAAACTTGTTTTTGGATGACTGGATGTTACTACTGGAAGATGCAGAGGAGATTTTGCCTCTTGTGCTAAAGATTTTTAAAAAGTTTAAAATGAATCAAGTTTGGAGTATTTTTCCAAGAAACATTGAGGGAGGGAAAATATTCACTATTGCTGCTGTGGTCAAAATGAGGAGAATTATTTAGGAATGAATGTTTATCTGACAGTTCTGTGAAATTAGAAGGAAAAAACTGGGAGTAACACACATATGGATCAACAGCTTCAATAGGATGAAGAGTCTAGAAGTGGTCAGAGTGATAATGCCATCTCTGGTAATATATATAGTGAGGTATGTGAAGATTAAACACATGATGGTGTTCCTGTGGGAAGTTTAAACATTTGTGAACAATTTGTATGCAGAGGAAAAATGAAGTAAACAGGGAAGAAAGGAATGATTACAAGCAAGGCAATATGAGGGTCAGGCATAACTGAATTTAGGAGGTATGCAACAGTGGTAAATGGTATTCGAACAGTGAAATTATTCAGGAACAATAAGTTTAGAAAGAAGGATTATTAAGATGATGACGAGAGGAGAAAAAAAGAGTGTGACTCAGTGACAGGACCAAAGGGGATATGAGTTGCGAGTAGTACTGACTGAGTGACAGTAGCAAGTTTTAGGAGTATGTTGAGAGAGTAAGATTAAAGTGCACTGAGATATGCAAGGTCAATACAAAAAGAGTAGCAGTGAGACCAAGTTATGCCATTTTAGGTAGCAAAGATGAATGTGGTTGTGAGTAGTGGATTGGCTTGTGTACATGGAAGTGATTAGGAAAACTGTTGTGCAAAGGAAAGAGGAAGACCAGAGAGGATTAAAAGGAGAGTATCAGAAGAAAGGAAGGTGAATGGGAAAGTATAGAAAAAGAATGGATAGAAAAGCTGTATAGGGATCTGGGAAATGAAGGGGAAAGGTAGCAAAGAGATGGATAATGGAGAATAAAATGCGGGAGAGTAATGTGTAGAAAATATTTCAAGTTTTTCAAGGTGTCAGAGGTAGTAAGAGGCTGATATATAAAGTTGTACATAGATGCTATTGAACCACCAAAGAGATTTGGAGAGGAGAAAAATCTGGAATGTCAAAGATGTGGACATAAAGAAGTAGATAATACACGTATGTGGTAGGGATGTAAAATAGTGCACAAAGAATGGCAGACAATCAAGGAAACAGAGTAAGCTATACAACAAAGAAATAAAGGAAGAATAGATGTTATGTTTATTTGTCTTGAATGGAAACAAAGGATGTGGGGTATGGTTAAGAAAGGAAATGAGGAAGAAGCTTTTAATGGCACGATTAGTAAAAAGATATTAGAAAAAGATGTAAAGTAGAAGATATCAACAGTGAAATGATGAAACAGTGGATCAGGCAAGTAGTGGTAACTGAAAGCAATTAAAACTGACTGAAAACATTAGAGAACAAATGGGATGCAGATTAGGAAAGGAGGAAGAAGACAAACAAGAGCAAAGGCAGGTAGTAGAAGATGAGAGATAAGGAGGTAAGTGCTATAATATAACAGGGGGTAAAGTTTTACAGTAAATCATAAAGGATATGTATGGAAATATATTTATGTTTATGTTTATCTAAGGTGGGCATTATCATACGTGGCTGGTGAGTTTTACTATCAAAATACAAAAAAAATAATTTTTGTTTATTAAATATATTGATGCAAGTTGTGGTATAAGTAAGGGTGGCTGATGAATTTGGAAAAGATGAATAATATATATGATTTGTTATGAAGAACATAATCTCAATAAAATGATTTAGAGAAAGAAGTTCAGCCTTGCAGATATGAGTGCAAACTATTGTTATTCTAGAAAATGCAGTTTTTAAATTTGTAACAGCACTACATTCAAAAAGAAAACTCTCTGAATATGGCTATGAATTATTCAAGTCATTGGCACTACAGTATTGTGGTTTCTCTACTTTTATCGGTAAAGAGTTTTGTTTGCTGTAGGTTTGGTTTGATCGGGAGGCTGTTTCACTGCATTTTAGTCATTCATTTCTTTTAGGTAATATTATTTTGCTGAGAATTTATTGTGCTCTAAAACTGGCTTCAGTGGTAGTCCTGGAAAATCAGCTACAGGAGATTAAGAGGTGCCCAGGTGTTGGATATATTTGTATAGTATTTATTATTCTGAAGCACCCACTGTTTTTTTCGGAAAACTTTGCCACGTGTTAAGTGAGTTAGTATGATGAACGGCCACATGCAAGGTGGGTGCAGTTCAAAAATCCCAGCTACAAGACTTTGTTAGTCCAAATAATGTGGCAATGTAATCAGCCATGTTATATGTTAATGACCATATAATGAAGATCCTTGTATGATAATGAGGCAGATCAGGATAGTGGAGTGATTCAAGAATGTTTAAATTCAGCACAGCCATATGCCTGGGTTCAGATGATATACGATACACAAATATGTGTGGGGTTGCTGCAGCCATTTTAAATATGTATCTGCAGGAAGATCTGTTTGTTGCTGCTTATCCTGATGATGCACAACATCACTCCTGGAGGGACAGTTTCATCCAAACATGCTTGACATTTCATGCCCATCACAACACTGACATAGCAGACTGGAAATGTGTTTACAGGTGCACTGCACAGGAAGCTATCAACATGTTGGCCTCATCTGCAGCCCAGTGGAAGTCATGGAGTACATATCCCACTGGATGCAAAACAATATGTGGTTTTACAGATATTAGCTATGGGGGCCTATCAGTGACAACTAGGGACATAGAAGGAGTGTCTCAGGCCTCTGCCTCGAGAGCATTCCATCAGTTTCTCAGTGCTATTCTTCAGCATCTGTGGTTCCCACATAATCCCAGTGACATAGCCAACACCATGAGGAAGTTTTATGATACAGCCCATTTCCCATGAAGTACTGGGGGCATGGACTGTAGCTACAGTGATATAAAGGCCCCACATTATGTACTGGGAAGGAGGTATGTGAACTGCAAAGGGTATCACTCCAACAACTGCCAAATTATTTGTAATGCACAAGGTATCTTCTACAATGTATGTGCAGGCCAATCAGGCTATCCACAGGGGCACCTTTTCAGTGAGGATGGATAAGCCCAAGAGCCATAGTTTATGACACCTTACATATACATGCATATACATTGGTTGGCAGCTACTGAAACACTGACCTCAGAGACAGGGTAGTAAAGATGCATCTGACAAGCACCATTGCCAACTTCCCATCCATGAATGCTAGGGGCAGATATAGACATCTCTGATCAGGGTGCAGCCACACTTTTCTGATCTACAGTGTCCCCATCAACCTGTCTAATCTTAGATGCTTGTATTTTCTGGGTGTCCACAGGCACAGAGACCTTGTCCCTAATTTGTATAAGGAATACAGGCCAACAAACACTTTGCACCCCCTGACTGTGGTGACTCATACATGCCATCATTATAATAAATAAAAGATTCTACTACATCAGATGGGTGCAGTTCCACATTTCTGTTGCTGGATAATGAATCAAATACACCAAAACAAAAATATACATTGTAAGTAGGACACAGCACCACAACTACACATACAACCAATATATTTACAAGTATAAAATATAATGATATCAATAGGAGCACTACAGGTTCTTTAGTTTCACATGCATAAAGAACATGGTCTCAAAGCCAAGGACTTGAGCATCTTGTAGCATGTATCGGCTGCTGCTTACACTCAACCCTGTACATCAGCTCAGGTAAGCAGCCATGTGGAGGGAGCAGAGGGTTTATTTTAGACTTGGGAACTGGGAGGGGGATTTTAGGGATAGGGAGCAGGAAGGAAGCTTTAGGTTTTTGGAGCAGGAAGAGAGTTTTAGGGTTAGGACTTGACAAGGGAGTTCTAGGTTTATGGAGCTGGGTGTAAGTTTTAGAGTTAGTGAGCAATTGGTGAATTTAAGGTTAAGGAAGAGTGTTGGAGTTTTTGGGGATTTAGGGTTAGGGAAGGGGAATGGAAGTTTAGCATAAGTGAACGTGGACTTGGGTTGGGAAATGGGCAGAAGTTTTAGGGTTAGGGTTTAGGCTGTGGTAGGCGTATAGATTTTTTAGGACTGGGTGTTAGTAAGGCTGTGTAGAAATGAGAGATTGGGCTAGTGGGAGGCCAAGCACTTACTTTTTCAAGAAACAGGCAGCAAGTATGTGTGTTGCAAGCTACTATCAAGCAACCAAGCACTTTTAGTGGACCCAGTAATTAATACCCCCAGCAATACCTTGTGCAGAATGATGTGGAATCAGGATCCTCAGCATACCTGTATGCAATGCCAAGGATTGTTAGAGCTATTGATACTCCTATATAGAACTACATACTGGGAGCATCTGCATTCCCTGGGGTCTAGCCTGCTCTTCCCCAACATACAACATTTCACTGTGAGATGGTGCGAAGATGGTACCACTTGTAGTTCAATAAATAGCTCACTATCTGTTACTCTTCATTCCTTTGCTGGGCAATCTGCTCTGTGGATGGCGGCATGGATCCACTGTCACCCTGTTGTGGACCATTTTGTAAGTGCGATCCAGACCACCCACCATTATAACATTGTTGAAATGATTATGACAGACGTGGTTACAGAAGAGGTGGTTGGCAGAATAGACTGCAAAGAGCTGTCTGCAATGGGGATAAAGGGTCTCTAGTACCACTTGGAATCATAGGATCCTAGGAAGCCTAACTATACTTTCCAGAAATATTAGAAATATATTGGTCCCGTTAGGTTTTGTAGGGGGTATATAAACTTGGGCAGGAGTAGTCAAGCATTTACAAGATTCCTCTCTCTAACTGAAACATGGCAGCCGGACACAGGGTAAATTTATGATTTCCCATTCACTAATCCAAGTTTTATTTGAATAATTGCAGAAAAGAACTTTGCTTTACATGGATGGGAAGCCTCTTCCAGAGAAAGGGTAGCCTCTGAGACACATACCTGCCCATCCAGCATACCCTATTTATGTTGCAGGTAAGGTTTATGCACTTGGACAGGGTGTTTCTGCTGCTATTTGTTTTGCAGATGTGCAATACAGCCATTAAGGCTGGATCAATGAATGCTTTATAGGCCAGGCTTAGGTTGCCTTTCAGGTACCTGTAAGAGACTTACAGGCTTTGAGGTGGTCTGCACAAAACTTACTTTCTAGACCGTGTTTTTTTATTTATTTATTTAGTTAGCTATGTATGTATGTATGTATGTATGTATGTATGTATGTATGTATTTATTTATTGTGAGGAACCTCTGTCACTGTTCTAGTTGTCACACATGCCTGGTCAGGTATATGCCAAAGGGCATTTTACTCATTGATTTGTCTTATGAGGGCAGAGTACAATGGAATTATGACATTTTTGGACCTGGACACCATAACCGCGCTAATAAGTTGTGCAGTGGGGTCTATATTAGTTCAACGAAACAGCACATCATCGAATACAACAACCTCAAACTTCTAACAACAAAATCTAAAAACATCGAAACCTCAGAACACCAAATTTTTTCCCTGGGAAGAATTCACTGTTCCAAGAAACACACACACAACACAAGCACACCAAAAAAACAGCAATCCACACACATACACTTAAAATCCTACATCTAACCCTACACTAAACTGTACATACAGTACTATCTATCCACTGTCCTTAACCCAAACTCTAACCCTAAGGTCCGTCACTATCTCACACTCCCCTCACCCGCGCCCTAACACTAACTGAATACCCCACCTTAACCCTAGTCTGTCACTATCACACACTCACCTCACCCACGCCCTAACCCTAACTCACATACCCCGCCCTAACCCTAAAGTCTATCACTATCGCACACTCACCTCACCCACGCCCTAACCCTAGCTCACATACCCCGCCTTAACCCTAACATTTACACAATCGCACACTTACCTGAATCCAACCCGTAACTTTCCACCACAGTGCTGAAAATAGTGAAGCCACAGAAAAGGACAACCAAATTCTTTCCCTAGGAAAAAATTTGGTTATCTGCAGCTTCGCTATTTACAGCATTCGCTGTTTTCGGGTCGATATTACACCATTCAAAGTATTAACACTTTGATGATTTAATATAGACACGTTTAATGTAAAATGATTTCCTTACTGCTGTAGACACATGTTGGTGAAAGGCCAGGTCACTTCTTACATGTGTTTCAAGATTTCTTACTACTCGGTCTACTCTCAGCGGTGTATTATCAATGTAGTAATTTGCAAGGGTACCTGTCTTACTGAAAGATACTGTTATGTACTTCTTGGCTATAAGTTTAAGATCATAATTCCAGCACCAGTTATTAGTCACTGTCAGTTTTTCTTTGAGGGTATTTGTGGGGATTCAGTGGCAGCACCTAATCTGAAATCATCTGTAAACTCAGTCAGCCAGAGATCTTTGACGTGAGCCTTGAGTTTTGAAAAGTAGATGCCAAGCAGGAGCAGCCCCAGCACTGAACCCTGAGGATCCACTAGTGAATGGCCTTTTTATGGAGATCTACTTCTCTGTTCTAACTTCTTGGGTCCTGTCTGTATACCAGTTGCCTATTTAGCAGGTGACATAGGGAGTTATACCTAATACAGTGACTTTGTTTACAGTGCCTGACTGAGATATTGTGCCAGATGTTTTGGCCAGGTTAGAGTAGACAGTGTGCATCATCTTGCCCTCATCTATTGCTTTGGTGACCCTCTTGAAATAGTCCATTAGGTTTAGTAGGCATGAGTTGTCCTTGAAAATGCCAGACTCAGTTGGATCTAGTGGCTGTAGGTTACTTATGTCATCAGTTTACATATCCATGATTATTCTTTCCATGGCTTTACATATGAGACTAGTCAGGCTTATGGTTTGATAGTTCCTCAGGTATATGAATGGCCAGCCATTGTGCAGCATTGTCATACCACTGTCTCCATTTCATTTTGCAGCTCTGCTTTGGTGAGCTGCTTCCTTTAGCATCTCCTGTCCATCTCTGTAGTGTCTGTTGCTATAGTATAACCTTATAGTCCACCCCTAGCCACTCCCTGATATTTTTCCTTTCATTCAACATTTTTCTGCATATATATTGCTGTAAATTGGATCAATACATTGCCAACTTAGTTTTGCCATTTTCAACATAGTTTAACATGATCTTGCCATGAAGTCTGTACTACGGCCATGATGAGAAGCTGCTCATCAAGCACAATGGCATGTCTTTGTGCATAGGAAATAAATGTCGAGACTCATTGAACATGCAATGTAAATAGTGCAGATTTGGATGTCTTAACCAGTCAGGCTATGACTAACAGCGCAGCAATAATTGGCATTATTTATTTAGTTAATCATTGGCATTTGTTTACTGTGTTTGCCAACTGGGCCTAAAAAGACCCTTTTCAGTGGAGGCCTTGGGAGAAAAGCTCCAGTATATAAATGCAATTTACAATTAAGGATTACAGTATGAAGTGTAAAAGAAAGAAGGACATATTGTATAATATTTTACAATACAATTTTAAAACAGCAATTCAATACGATGTAATTTGTGATAATATAACACTGAAATGCTGGAGCTATAATTATAATACGTTACAAAGAAAAAATAAGGAGTATAAAATTGTTAGAAAAATATGTATTAATAATATGCATGCTTAGTGCATTTGAGGTACAAAAGGGTTAATGCATTTATTCTGTTCACACTGCATGAATCTGCACAAGCTGCTAAAGACATTCCAATCCTGTTATGTCATAAAAATATGTGCAGCTATGATCTGCTTATGCTTTGGAAATTAACAGGAAAGCATTTGATTTCTGCTCATGTCATGAAAATAATAATAGATGTTTCATTTCTACTAATGTCATGAGACTTAAACAAAGAGTTATTGATTTTCTGCTTATGCCAAGAGAAAGTACACAGCTGCAGAAGCTATTGATAATGAAAACAAAGGCTGCTTGAAAATATAAACCGTATTCAGCAATACTTGTACCTAAGCTAGAAATGTACCTTGAAATGTAACACATGTATATTAGAACTGCACAATTGAAGAATAGAAAGTTTGTAGTGGGCTAAAAATAAGGCCCCAAGGCCAGATTGTTTTTCTCAAATGTTTTTCATAAATCCAGTCATGTCAGCAGGAAATCCAAGTAACATTTTCTATGCAACACATAGTGAGTTTTAAATGTGAACATGTCAGCAGGAAATCTAAATAACATTTTCTGTAGAACAATACAGAAAGCTGTGTCTAACTACGTCAACCATAGAAAAGTAACATTTCATAGAACTGTATAAAAGTAGCATACTGCTCACTAGTAATTTAGACAAAAACCTGTATCTGCATGTTTTGTCTCCTTGCTGCAAGTAATAAAGGGTGCCTAACCTGAACCTTATGTGAATTGGTTTTTGAAGTTTTTTTCCTTTGACAGATTGGTCCTTCAGACCGGAAACCTCACTTCACCTCGGATCAGATGGGCCAGGTGGTTGAAACCATACGGGGAAGAAACCAAATCGGTTCTTCTTATATGAAAAGCCCTCCGACTGAATTGTCGTACAAAAGAGGCCAGCCACTTTCTGATCTGCAACTGAAGGACGGGTTTCCACGAACTAGGTGATCAATCACGTAGGCTCAGGTAAGGTGAATCTACTTTTTTCTGTTTTAGATCAGGGACTAGATTTGTATTGTTTTTGTCAGGACTGTAGTTTACAAGTCAGGGACAGAAAAGATTACTGTCTTGTCATAGATCAGGAGAAACAGAATAGGTAGGTAGTCATTCTGAAGAGACTATAACAAAATCTGTGGTACCACGTTAAAAAATAAGAGAAGTTACGTAACGATCAAAAGGGTAGAACAAAATGGGTAATAATTGCACAAAAAGACCCCAAAATCCACCATTAACTGAAGACGCAAAATGCATGCAGTCGCAGCGTGCTGACAATATTAAATATTATTCAAAATGGGTTAATAAATATGAATTTGATGGAAAATTAGAAAAATCCTCTCTTATCAAACTTGTCAAACAGCTCAAAACCGATTCCAAAGGTTGGGCAAAAAAGCAATGCCAATTAGGAATTCCTCAGGCACACAGGTGGATTGAGGGAGTAAACCGTAGGGAACAAAAGAACAACAATTCAAAAACAATGTGTTTAGACAAAGAGGACAATAACTTAGTAATGGCATCAGCACCTCCACCTCCCTTACCAGAATATGAAGCAAGTGAACAGGTTAGTCCACCCCCACTATATCCTGTAGTCACTGCAGATAGAGATATTGTGAAATTAAAACTGACTAAAATTAGAGATCCCATCGAGACCAGGTCTCGAACACGGGCAGGTAACTCAAATGAAGGTATTGAGTTATATCAAATGGTTAAGAATTCATGATCTATGAGTGAAGAAGAAATATGCCCACTTTTAGAAGTACCTAATCCTCAGGCAGAACAAGATAATCAGGACCCAACTATTTTAGTGTATAGACCTTGGACTCCGGAAGATATCCGGAAAGCCACTGAGGGAATTCCCCATCCAAAAGTTAATTTTAGAAAGTTCTCAGAAGATTTACAAGGAATGAGGCTGAGTTATAACTTAAACGGAGAAGAGGTAGAAAAAGTAGTTAGACAAATTGTGGGACCAGATTGGCACATGATTAGTGGCAACTGGAATCCCTGTGACGCTGCACATAGACCCCTCCCACATAGCAGCACAGAATTAGACAACAGAGTAAAAGGTCTTACAGACCGCATCTCTGAAAAATGGAAGCCTAGGGCAGACTGGACTTGCATTAATCAATGCATCCAACAAGAAGGTGAAACTATTGACCAGTATTATGCCAGATTATTAGAATGTTTTAATAACCACTGTGGAATGCAGGTTCCTGAAGATCAAACACAAGATTTCCCATATGAAAAGCAGTTAAAGAATGCATTCTTAAAAGGCAGTATTGCACCCATAAGCAGTTTTATTACAAAACACATGGTAGACCATTGTACAAGCAGGTTACAGTCATTACTTGAATATGCTAGGCATGCCAAAAGGCATTTTAATAGCAAAAAGAAAAAGAAAACTCAAGTATTTTCTGTAGAAGATGGAGCAGAAGTTTATGTAGTACAGTACGGGAAAAAGGGCAAGAAAAATGCACAGGGAAACAAACAATCTGATCAGCGATCAGAGGACTTTGAAGGGCGAAAAAAAAGGGGTGAATGTTTCAAATGCGGTAAAAAGGGACACTTGGCAAGGGATTGCAGGAAAAACAAGAAGGCAACCATGGAAGACAAGGAGGGTGAGGACTGACTATATGGTAGTCAGGAATCACTAGAAGGGGATAGCAGAGAAAGGACAAATGAGAATGTGATAGAGGGAGTAGCAGATGTGACAGAAGAAATAGAGGAAGTGCAAGAAGTTAGTGATAGTGAAGAAAATGAAATATTAGACCTAGCTTTATTGAGCCTGGCGCTATATTTAGCAGACACAAAACCAGAAGTTACACTCTTGGTAGAAGGGAAGGAAGTCAAATTCTTGTGTGACTCAGGGGCATCACGAACCCTGATACATCCCACCAAACTGCCAGAAAACACAGAGTCACCTCATTACATACTGGTGAAAGCAGCTAATGGATAGCTGTATCAGGAGCCCCTCTCCCGTGATATTGCAATAACTAATCCTGTTTCAGGATTGACTCAGAAAAGCAAAATTGTAGTTTCTGCAAAATGCTCAGTAAACCTCTTGGGCAGAGACCTTATGCAACTATTTGGTATAGCAGGGTATGGAAGCACAGCGACAAATTGATACCTATGCAGTGCAATCAGAGGGTGAAATGTTTTATTGGTACAGCCAGGACTTGGTTATGACTGGTCCAGGGACTGTGACCAAAGAATTAATGAATGTAGCCATCAGCAAGTTCCCCTCCCTTGACATTGATAAGCAACACTTGTTGCACTGTACCCTGTATTATTGTAACACACCAGGACCTGACAAGGAATATGAGCTAGAATTGTTTAAAAATCATGCAAACAGATTGATATTACGTAATCTGTACTGGGACACAGAAGGGAATGGTGTAGCCAGCTGTTCATTGCCCCAGGAGTTCTTTACACTTTATAAATCTAATCGATTACCACATGTTAGCTTAACCAAGGACAAAAACATAGAATGGGCAGACCTAGGAGAAAAAGTCACGAGATGGGAGAAACAGACAGAATTAGAACTGTCAGAACAGGGAATACAAATACAGAAGTTGAACTGGATAACTCAGACCCACCCAGCCGTACACTTGCAGTCTAGCAAGGACAGCTGATTAACACTCCTGTTAAAGGAGAAAGAGAATGCCTTACAGAATATCCCAGAAACTCTCTGGTCAACAGGAAAGTCAGATGTAGGACTTATTCGTACAGCGGGACCAGTTACTATCACGCCAAAGTCAGCATTCAGACCACAGAAAAGACAGTATCCCTTAAGAAAAGATGCAGAGGCAGGAATCAAACCTATCATAGCAGCTTTACTTAAGGAAGGGGTGTTGGTGGAATATCTCGATTCACCATGTTACACCCTTATTTCCTGTTAAAAAAGCAAATGGAGAATGGCGTATGGTCCAGGATTTACAAGCTGTAAATAACGCAGTAATACCAAAGGCACCTATGGTGCCAGACCCACACACCCTGTTGAATGATTTAAAACCTCAACAGAAGTATTTTTCTGTTGTAGACATCAGCAATGCATTCTTTTTGATATCTATACACCCTGACAGCCAGTATTAATTTGCATTCACATTTCAGGGAAAAAGTTATACATATACGTGACTACCACAGGGATATTGTGAAAGCCCAACAATATTCTCACAAGAAATGGCAAGCAACTTGGCGGGATTTACCCCACCAAGAGGCAGTCAGATTTTACTTTATGTTGATGATATCTTGCTGGCGGCCCCCACCCAACAAGATTGTAGAGAATATACCATAGTGCTATTACGATTTTTAGCCACTAAAGGACATAAGGTAAATAAAAATAAACTGCAGCTTTGGAAAAAAACAAGTCAAATACCTAGGATATGTAATATCCAAAGAAGAACATTAGATGAGGACAGAAAAGTAGCAGTTTTGCAAGCACCAAAACCCACTGCCAAGAAGGAAATGATGTCCTTCCTGGGTACAACTAATTTTTGCCGAAGTTGGATTCCAAACTATGCCTTGGAATCTGCACCTCTGACTGACCTGATATATAAAAAGCCTATAGCAGCACAGGATTTGTTACAATGGACACCAGAGGCAGAATCTGCTTTCTGCAGACTGAAACAGTTAATAGCGTCCTCATTAGTTCTAGGATTACCAAACTACCATAAACGTTTTTTTTCCAAACTGTAGATTGTAAGCAACGTTTTATGACATCAGTGTTAACACAACAGCATGGGGACAAGCAACGCCCCATTGCTTACTATTCATCACAACTAGACCCAGTGGCACAGTCCTTACCTCACTGTGTACAAGCAGTAGTTGCAGCTGAAATGGCAGTACAGGCTTTGGCCTCAGTAGTTTTATTCCACCCTCTCACTTTGAGAGTGTCTCATGCAGTCGCCATTATTTTACTGCAAGAGAAAGTAGCATATATTTCCCCTGCTAGGCATCTTTCCTGTATGACTATATTGTTGAGCCAACCTCACATGACAATTGAATGATGCACGACTTTGAACCCTTCTACCTTGCACCCAACCCCTGCAGATGGCACACCACACCGCTGCCTGCAGGTAATTGAGCAAAAGACACTACCTAGAAAAGATCTCACGGATGTCCCCTTGGATGATGCTGAGGTGACATACTACGTGGATGGTTCGTGCAAAAGGGGTCCTGCAGGACAGAAACTAGTAGGATATGCAGTAGTTTCTGACACTAAGATTATAGAAGCAAAACCTTTACCACACAGCTTATCTGCACAGGCAGCAGAATTGATTGCCTTGACACGGGCATGTACCTTAGCAAAGGGTAAAAGTGTAAACATTTTTACTGACAGCCAGTATGCTTTTTCTACTGTGCATGTTTCTGCGCAACAGTGGAAAAACCGAGGAATGATAACATCTACTGGCAAACCTATCAATCATGCACTGTTTATTTTAGATCTTTTAGAATCTATTCAGTTACCTCAGAAAGTAGCTATTTGTAAATGCACAGCTAACACCAAGCAACAAGATAGGATTTCAAAAAGTAATGTGAGAGCTGATACAGCTGCAAAACAAGCAGCTTCAGAAGTATTTCTTTTAAATGAGGAACTACAACCCGCTGAGATTTTAGACTTAGAAATTTTAAAAACAATGCAGACACTCACTATGCAAGTTGAAAAACAAAAGATGGGTAAAACGAGGAGCAATTCTCGAAAAGGGGCTGCACATCTCTAAAGAAGGGAAACCAATACTACCATCTAATTTGTTTAGATATGCAGCTTTGTTGAGTCATGGGCAGTGCCATGTCTCAACAGGGGGATGGTACAGCTGGTGAACCAGGTGTTCACAACATACGGATTTACAAACGACTCTAAAAACTTTTGTTTGATGTGCCAAATTTGTAACGAACATCATGCACAAGGGGCGTTAAAGCCCAAACAAGGGAGTTTCCCTACACCACCATATCCGTTTCACACTATCCATATGTATTTCATAGAACTGAACAAATGTGAAAATAAAAAGTATTGTCTTGTCATTGTAGATATGTTTTCCAGATGGGTGGAAGCCTTTCCAACCAAAAATCCAGATGCAGTCAGGGTGGCAAAAGTTCTTGTCAAAGAAATCATCCCTAGATTCGGCATTCCGGAAAGGATCTAAAGTGACAACGGTACACACTTTATAAAATAAACCATATAGCAGTTAAGTAAGCATTTTGGTATTTCTTTAAAAAATCATTGAGCATACCATCCACAATCTGCAGGGCTAGTTGAGAGGCATAATAGGTTCATAGGTTCATAGGTTGGTACTAGGCTAGCAGCCCTAGGGCCTATACAAGCCTAGCCATATCAATTCCATGGCTATTTCTTCCCACATTATTTACTTTCCTGGACCCCTGTCTAGCAGGGCGAATGACGTGATCCCTGGGGTGAATTTCCTTTCTCCCATCCAATCATCAAGGTTCCTGTTGAAGAGGTCCAAAGAGGCACTCTGCTTGACATGTATGGGCAATCTATTCCAGAGTCTGGGGAGTCTCTGGGTCAGGAACCTATCCCTCCAGCATGTTTTGTTTATTGTGATGCAAGGTTTAAATCCCTGGAGCATGTAGCTCTGAGGGATTGGGATTTCTTTAAGTGTAGCATGTTCAACAGCTCTGGATTTGACATGGCCTTGTATGTTAAGCAGAGATCGCCTCTGAGTAGACGATATGCGACAGAGTATAGCTGGAGTTTTTTAAGGCGGTCAGCGTAGGGCATCTGTTTTAGGCCTGTGATTCTTTTAGTGAGGTATTTCTGAGGCCTTTCCAGTTGTTGCAGATGTCTTGAGAGGTACATACCAAATGGGGCATTGTATTCTATAATCGGTCTAATGAGGGATGAGTACAGTGGAACAATTACCTCCTTTTTTCTGGATGAAAAGCCCTTCGTGATGAGGTGTGCCACATAGAAGGATTTCCTGACTGTTGTGGCGATGTGGTTATCGAAGGTGAGACCACTGTCCACCTGTGTCCCTAAGTGTCTTATCACACTTTCTGTGTTTAGTGTACTGCCACCTATATGGTAATTCATGGATACATGTTTCTTCCCAAAGGGGATAACAATACATTTCTTGGCATTGAGCTTGAGCCCATGGCTCTGGAACCAAGCATCTGTTTCTGTAAGGCCCTTTTGTAGAGTATCCACATCATTTGAGGATTCAATAATGGCTCCCAGTTTGCAGTCATCTGCAAACTTTGTTAGCCAAAGTCCCTTAGTGTTGACCTGTACTTCGGAGAAGTAGATGCCAAACAAGAGTGGCCCCAGGACTGAACCCTGAGGTACTCCACTTGTCACTTGTCTGGAGCTGGATTTGGAGTCGGCTACTTTTACAGTGTGGGTTCTATCAGTAAGCCATTTAGCAACCCATTGGGTGACATAGGGATTAATGCCCAACTTAGTAAGTTTATCTATGATTCCAGAGTGGGGGATGGTGTCAAAGACCTTGGCAAGGTCTAGATAGGCTGTGTGGACTGCCTTATCCTTATCTATGGCTCTGGAGACTGATTCAAAGAAGTCAAACAGGTTCAGGAGACAAGATCAGCCCTTCACAAACCCAAACTGGGTGGGGTCCAGTGTTTGAAGGTTGCCAATGTCTTTGTTTATAAGTTCCATGATAATACGCTCCATGGCCTTGCAGATAACGCTTGTCAGACTGATGGGACGGTAGTTTCCGGGATCCAAGGTGGATCCCCCCTTGTGGATTGGGATAACTGTAGCTCTGCGCCACTCAGTGGGCACGAAACCTGAGGTGAGGCTATGATTAAACATGACACTTAGCTGAGGTGCCAGTTCATATTATAGTTCATGTAGTACACAGCCCGGGATGTCATCTGGTCTCATGGATGCTGTATTCTTGGCTTTAGAGAGTGCGTTTTGTACCTGTGTGGCCATTATTACTGGAATTTGGCAATCTTCTGGTATTGAGATGGGCCATTTAGGGGGTGAGAGGGGGGTGAAGTTGGCACTGAATCAATCTGCCAGGATATTGGCAATATCCTTCGGATCAGTATATTTAATGCCATTCTGTTTTAGCTCAGAGCAGATCTGAGCATTGCCATTTAGATTCTTGACATAGTTATAGAATGCTTTGTGGTTGTCTTTGGAAACTTTGGCAATTTTATTTTCGTAACTAGCTTTGGAGGATTTTATGAGACATCTCAGTTTCTTACTGAGGCTAGTAAGGGAGTTTTTTTGCATCCTGGGATTTTCCTCTTTTCTGCAAAAGTTTCTTCCTTTTGTTGTAAAGTTTGTTTATGGCAGGGGACCACCAGATTGGCTTCCTTTTTTTGGATGAGAGCATTTTGGTTCTATTTGGGATGGCACGATTCATGCATGAGTGGATGTGCTCGTACAGTGCCTTAATGTAGGATTCAGCAGTTGAATTTTCAGTTCCTGTCTGCATGGGTGTCGTGAAGTTTGTCACTTCTGACTTGAGTAGCATGAAGTTGGCTTTGGAGAAGTTTTTTATGGTGGTTTCTTTACTGGGGGTGGGGTGGGATGTGGATGTTAAGGGTGATTAGCTTATGGTCAGACCTGACTAACGAGGGGGTGACCATAGGTATGGAGCATTGATTTCCCATGTTGGCAATGACCAGGTCTAGGATATTGGAGCCCCTGGTGGGACTATGGATTAGTTGATCCAGGGCATTGGAATTTATGAATTCCAAGAACCGTTGTGCAAAGGTGTTGGGACATGAGTAGTTTTCCCAGTTAATGGCAGGGTAGTTAAAATCACCCATTATTAGGGTGTTTGGTTCTATCTTAATATTTTCCAGTATGTTTAGAAAGGTGTAGTGAGAATCTTGGGGTATGGTGGGGGATCTGTAGCAAGCTACAGTTTGGATTGCAGTCTTACCTAGTGTTAGTTGCACTTGGAGAATTTCAGACACATTGTGTTGGCCAACTAGCCTGGTGGTGTGAATATCCTTTGTGAATATTGACACTCCTCCACCTTTAGTGTTTCGGTCCTGGTTTGGTGGCCGAAAAGTGTGGTAAGAGTTGTAGCCTGGTATTGCAGGGGTGCTTTCTGGAGCCTTGAACCAGGTCTCAGTTGCTGCACAGATATCGATGTTCTCCATTTTTAGGAGTGCCTCGAGAGTGTGCATTTTGAGGTTTAGACTTCTAGCATTGAGTAGCATTACCTTCAGATTTTGCATGCTTGTACCTGTTACGGTGGTGGTTTTGTCCTTTGAAGTTTGCTTAAAAAAGGCATTATAGGGGTGGCAAGAGCCTTAGCCAGTAACCTGAATCCCAGGGGCGACAGGTGCAGACCATCTCTGGCAAAGCATCGTGATCTGTCAATCATGTCATCCCAGGCAGACAGATACTGGATCCCCTTTGAATGACACCATAAGCTTAGCCAATTGTTGAAGTCAATCATTTTATCCTTATATTGTGGTATCATTCTGGGTGAAGGCAGGATGCTACTCAGGGCTAGGGTCATACCTGCCTGGGCCACATGATCCAAGAGCTCTTCCATGTCTCTTTTCATGTAGTCCAGGGAGGTACGTCTCAAGTCATTCACTCCAACATGGACAATGACAGAGTCATATTTGTACTTGTTGTGGAGTGACTTGAGTGCATGCGTTATGTGGTGGATCCTGGCACCCGACAGGCAGCTGACTGTAATTTTCTCCTTATTCAACCTGGTGAGAGGGACATCAGTGTGCCGGACTATAGATTCACCTATGACTAAAGTGTTAGGTACATTTTCTTGCCTTAGGAGCTGTTGCTGGGTGGCACACTGGTGTTGTGAACTATGTGACACATTGGTTGTGATTGGTGTTTGTTTGCGTTTCAGCTTCAGAGGTCTTTGTTGCTTGGGCAGGTTACAGTTAAGGGCCTCTGCATATGTGGATTTAGTGTTGCTATATGTGGGTGTTGGTGGTGCGGGTTTAGAAGGGCTATGTGTTGCTTGAGGTGTAGTGTGGGTGTTAACCTTCTCCTCTTGACTGTTTAACACAATCTTGGGTGGAGGGCTTTGCTTCCATTTTGGCTATGTAAGTGCATCTCTCACAGGTTGTAGTGTTGGGTGGTAGGAGGAGAGGGTTGTCTGTGTACATGAGGCAATTGCTGCATTGCCCCAGTATGCCCAGATTCACCAGGTGGACAGGAGAAATCACCGGAAGCTGACCCTTGGACATGCCTGGTTTGGGGCTTTTTTTTTTTTCTTTGTAAAGTATAGGAGCTGTTTCCTTAGCAAGGTACTTTGCAATTATAGGCTGTTTAGTGCCTACTATTAATTTCTCCTTGTTAACAAGGAGAGTTCAGTGTTTGTATGAGTTTAAGGCTTCCTAGTGCTTTCCAGCAGGTATTAGAGAAAGTGCTAGTCACAGGGATTCTTAAAGGTAAGATTGAAAAGAATGCACTCTGCAGTGTGCACTAGAGAAGTTAGATGTGAAAGTAGGTAACTTGAGTTTTACCTGTTTAAAAAGTTAAGGTTTAGTGGAGAGTTATTACTTTGTATTTTGGTACTATGAAATACTGTAGGATGGCCAATAAATTTAAATAATTGAAGGGTGGGATTTCAAAAATGATGATTTTGTGATTACTCACATAAGCCAGTGAAAGTAGAGAGAAATGAGATATATGGTCAGATTAACATAAGAGGCGGGCAACTAGACAGACAGTGGTATTTAACAAGACAACTTAAATGGGTGGAAGGGCGGGAAAAAAAAATTCTGCCTGACTCAGAACAGAGAGAGCTGTGGTCTCTTTTGAAGTTTTAATATGCTGTTAAAACAGAATGCAAGCAAAACACAAGGTAAAGAAAACAAACTACAATATTAAAAATATAGAAAGGCAATACAGTAATACAAAAAATAGAAGCAAACTAACCTTTCCTTCACAGCAAAGTGTAGCAGAGTCTGGATGAGCCTTTCTGGTAAAGAAATGGAATATTAAAGAATACATTAAGAAAATTAATAGTTGAGACAGGAAAGAACTGGGTGTATTGTTTGCCCCTGGCACTGCTGAGCATGAGAACAGTTCTGACTGCAAAATGATTGAATCCTTTTGAAAAACTGTTTGGAAGGGCTTATTATACACCCCAGTGGAAACTTCTCATCCCCACAGACCAGGAAACTGACTATACACTAGCTGAATATATGAGAAATTTGTTGAATTCTAAACATCTTTTGCAGTCAAATTCTGTTTTAGATAAAGAACAAACCGAAACATCAGAAGTGGCAGTGATCCCAGGGAACTAGATTTGGGTGATAAACATTAAGAAGAAAAATTGGACATCACCAAGGTGGGAAGGTCCATACCAGGTGGTTCTTTCAACACCCACTGCAGTCAAGATAGCAGATCGAGCCTCGTGGATCCACCTGATGCACTGCAAACTAGTTAAGAACTTTGAACTGGACAAAACTCTTACCTCTCCATCAGGACCCTCAGCACAAAGTCTGGCTACAAAGTGGGGTCAGATCAATAGGACTGATCCGTCTGAACCCCAGTGAAGAAACCATCGGTGCTGAAGGTCCTATTAGGGCAGAGAGTAAGATCACATGTCAAAAGCAAAAATGATAGAATCCAGAAAAATCCAAATAAAACTACTCGGAAGAGTCGGAGAAAACATGAATGCAGAACAACCATTCCCTCAGAAGTATTGCATAATCATCCAGTTGACTGTACTAGTGACAATAATCTTTTTGTTGTGGCCATTCCCTTTCCCAGCCACACAAACTGAACTGAATAAACGTGGAGAGTTGCACATAGAGTGGCACCCAAACTTCAACACTTACCAGGCAATCGTGTATGCTGAGACCTTCAATGTTTTGAATTGCTGGATTTGCACAGCTTTGCCAACAGCATACGGGGGGTTATTGTTAACTTCAGTCCCCCTAGGAGCCAACAAGACCTGGGAAAATTTAGTCTATGATACATCAGATGTTACATCACAAGATAAAGTAGCATTGCACTTGTCTGTTCGACAGAAGGGGACTGTGTATTTTTACAAAAATGATACAGTTCAGGTGGGTTGGAACAATTGCAATGTGACTGTTCCTTATAGATGCTACACTATATCTGATAACACAGGATCTTATTGCAATACAAACTATGATTCATTTTTTGAATTGATGCACAAAACAATTGAGGAAGGAAAACATGATTCTGTTCTCTGCAAACAACTGTCTATAATTGACAGAAAAATGTTTTAGGCAGGACAAGCGTATGTTTATAGTAAAGTTACTACTAAAGTAGAAGACTGTTACTTTATATGTGGTAGAAAAGCATATAAATGGTTACCTGAGAATTGGTCCAGCAGTAGTTGTTTTTTGGGCTAACTGGTTCCGGCCATACGACACAGCAGTTTTACCTCAAGGAAAAATTTGAAATATTCGAGAAATCAAGAAACCTGTCAATCCAGTGGGGCAAATCGATGCGCGCTGGAAAAACTATCATGCTGTGGGTGATCAACTGACACACATGGACTTGAGTGATACTGTTATATCGTGGGCAGGCATATTACCAGCATATGGAGCAACAAAATCGATCTGGGAGCTGAGAAAACTATCTAAACTTCTCAAAGTAATGAGTAATGCGACCTTTTCCACCCTAGAATTGGTGACTGATGAACTGAATGCCATGAGAACTGTAGTGCTTCAAAACCGCATGGCTCTTGACTTCACCCTAGCGGTGAGAGGAGGTACTTGTGCTTTAATCCATGAGGAGTGATGTTTGTATATTCCTGACCACAAACACGACATAGACAATCACCGTGAGGTAATTCAGCAAGTGTCGGCTATGACTAAGCCATGACCAAATCCATTGACAGACTTTTTCCAGAGACAGTTTGGGGGGTGGGGCAGTATCCTGATGAACATCCTGATTGCCATCTGTGTAGGAATGATCCTACTGGTGGTATGTGTTTGCTGCTGCACCCCCTGTATGAAAAGACTGATTAAAGTCTTTATAGACATGTCAATTTCAGAAACCTTATACCAAGGTGCTGAACTTGAAGAATTGTTAAAAAATTGAAAACGTTTTCATAAGTTTAAACTGAATGACTCTCTTAACTGCAAATCCTGAGTAGGAAGAGGTTAGCGGAAGATAAAATTGTTTATGCTTATTTTGAAAGTAAAAGTATTAAAAGGGGGGAAATGTTAGAAAAATATGTATTAATAATATGCATGCATAGTGCATTTGAGGTTCAAAAGGGTTAATGCATTTATTCTGTTCACACTGCATGAATCTGCACAAGCTGCTAAAGACATTCCAATCCTGTTATGTCATAAAAATATGTGCAGCTATGATCTTCTTATGCTTTGGAAATTAACAGGAACACATTTGATTTCTGCTAATGTCGTGAAAATAATAATAGATGTTTCATTTCTACTAATGTCATGAGACTTAAACAAAGAGTTATTGATTTTCTGCTTATGCCAAGAGAAAGTACACAGCTGCAGAAGCTATTGATAATGAAAACAAAGGCTGCTTGAAAATATAAACTGTAGTCAGCATTACTTGTACCTAAGCTAGAAATGTACCTTGAAATGTAACACATATATATTAGAACTGCACAATTGAAGAATATAAAGTTTGTAGTGGGCTAAAAATAAGGCCCCAAGGCCAGATTGTTTTTCTCAAATGTTTTTCATAAATCCAGTCATGTCAGCAGGAAATCCAAGTAACATTTTCTATGTAACACATAGTGAGTTTTAAATCTGAACATGTCAGCAGGAAATCTAAATAACAGTTTCTGTAGAACAATACAGAAAGCTGTGTCTAACTATGTCAACCATAGAAAAGTAACATTTCATAGAACTGTATAAAAGTAGCATACTGTTTACTAGTAATTTAGACAAAAACCTGTATCTGCATGTTTTGTCTCCTTGCTGCAAGTAATAAAGGGTGCCTAACCTGAACCTTACGTGAATTGGTTTTTGAAGTTTTTTCCTTTGACAAAAATACAATGAAAAAAATAAAAAGAGCATTCATCACAGTATATAAACTATGAAAAATTAAAAAATACTGAGATGGAAAAGGAAAAAAAATGTATGTTAAAAAGTCTAAGTTTTGTAGGTGAGAAGAAGAAAATGAAGGATGGTATTGTGTATAACGATGTCTTGTGAAAAAAGCAGAAAAGTGAAAAGACCAGAGTGGGATAAGGAAATGGAAAGCTGTGTTTACGTGATGTATGACCTTTGATTTTAGTGAAAGTAGTCATTTGTGAGTTCTGTTCTTAGTATGGGTTAAGCTAACTTAGCTTAACTAGGAGATGTGCAGTAGTATAACCATATAATCAGCAGATACTGCTTTAGGTGAGTCTAAATGAGTTTAGGTTGCTGATTTTCTTCAGACAGAAAGAACGAGAGAGAGAGAGGGTAGAATGGAGTTCCATGTTTTGAAACACAATTTGATAAAAATTAGTTACCTGCTGAGTTATAGAACTTAGAAGCAACAAGCAGAGAATTGTCCTCAGATATGAAATCTCTGTTTGGATTTTAGGGTTGGATAATAGATTGCAGAAAAGGACAACTATCTAGTTGATGTATACAGTTGTGTGTTACTAGCAGTTGTATCAGTTTTAGATGTTGTGAGAGCTCTAACCAGTTGAGATGTTTTATTGATAGACATTGATGAGGTGTTAAGTGATGGTTAGCTGCAAATTGAGTGACTTTGTTGTAGCATTGTTTCATTTTAAATAGTAATGTAGTCTGAAGATTGATGAGTATTGAGGAAGCATATTCCTGTGATGAGAATAGAAAGGTTGTGACATTACCTGGAATGTTGAATGGCTGAGGGTTTCTATTAAAAGTAGTAGTAGTTATAACCACTTAAAAAGATGGAAAGCAAACATTTTATTCTTGCAATAAACAAAATTAAGAAATAGTGAAACAATCACTACATTTAGCTGCTAAAGACATGGGCAAGGGTATAGAGAGATTCAACAAGGGTTTGTTAATTAGTGAAATGGAGACAATCTCTGATTCAGAGATATGGTAAACCTGCAACAGAGAAACATCTAATCAGTGGCTGATTACATGTCTTTGAATCGAACACTATGTTGTCAGGTCTGACTACTCTAATGTATTCCCTACTAGCCCATGCACTATTGTAGTTTACCCCCTACACGAACACACACACACACACACACACACACACACACACACACACACACACACACACACACACACACACACACACGCACACACACACACACACACACGCACATACACACACACACACACACACACACACACACACACACACACACACACACACACACACACACACACACACACACACACACACACACGCACATACACACACACACACACACACACACACACACACACACACACACACACACACACACACACATTCAGACCCTACCTTCACACAGACAGACCATATCTTTCAAATGTTCAGAGTTTTTTAGCATGTCCACATTTTTTGCCTTTTATTTTTGGTCTGTTTTACAAAATTTGGAGTTTGCTGACACTGAACCCAATAACATTTATATGTCAGACTTAATATCCTATACAAAATGCACACAACACCTGTTATTCTAACAACTTTCTAAGGTTATAGCAGCAATATTTAAAATGGGCCCCTGATTCCGATCCCTTATCATCCTATTATTTTAAGTTTTGCCCACAAGAGTTCAGGTATTACACAAAGGTACACATACACGCACAAATGTACACAAGCACATGAACATGTGCCTGCACACACACACACACACACACACACACACACACACACACACACACACACACACACACACACACACACACATACATAATCCATGTAGCCACCAAGCCCCTTTCACATTCATAGAAGCACTTAATTGTGACTCGCCACTATTTCTGGGGAGAGCCTATGGTTAATTAGCATTAGCCTCTCCCAGACTGTTGCATTAATGTTCCCTAATGAGACTGGTCTCCTTGCTACAGTCACCACCAGGGAAAACCATAGTGCAGCACTTGTCTTTGAGTTAGAAAGGTTTACTGTGATGCAGAAAACATCTGAGTTATGGCTTTTGCATTGTAGCAAGTTTTTTCTAAAACACAAGGATGCTTAAAATTGCCTAATCACCATCCATGTTTGCACTACAAAGAGGTGAATGAATATTTCAATACATAGTTTCCATGCACTGGCAGTAGCTGGAGTACAAATTGGATGACAATGAGAGCAGTGTGAGCAAATGTCACATTCAGAATAGTTCAATTAACGTAGTCTAAATGTTAATGATCCTGAGCCACTGGTAAACATACTGCAATGAATACAGATGTCTTTAGAATTTAACAGTGATATAATTTTAAGAAGAGACATCAATACATTGCAATACCCTTTCCTGTATAATGTTTTATTAGGGCATATGGATAACCCAAAGATCCACACTGTCCTATAACCAGTTGTGTGCGACATGGGATACCTATACCATTGGCATGCTTTATACACTAATGAACAGTACCATGCATTATTAAGCTGCTGAAGCAGTGAGATGCAAGTAGTTAGTCCATTAGCCTCTTACTGTAAGTTTGTCTCAGACTTTATGTGCACATTGAAATTATTAGTTTTTCCATATCTGACCTTAATCTAGTCTGTACAGTGCTAGAAGGGCTGGTATCACAACACTCACCTGTCTGGTGGTAGCTAGACCACCCTAATGAAACTGGTGAGTGACAGAAACAATGAAATATTAAAAAAATGATTATTAAGGATCAGGCTCTCTAACAAAAAAAATGGACTGCAGTGGACTGCAGTGGCTTGACTGAATTAATTAGGCTGTAGCATGCATACAGGCAAACCAAGCAGCTTCTCTGATAGTTGAAGTAAGCTAAGAAGAAATTGAAATGTCTAACTTACCTAACACAATAGCAGAAATGGAACAGATAATTTTATTTTATTGGACCAAATGATTCAAGCCATAAAAAGGACAGGATCAGATTAAACTCCAGCATATTAGTCATATTATGAGTGATTTTTTTTTTTTTGAAGAAATGCATAGAACCATGATAGATGGGGGAGGTTTATAGATTTCCAGAACCAGAGTTATGAATAGTAAGTGGAGAAGAATAAACGTGTGCTGAAGCAATAGTGTTAGTAGTGGAAATAAAGGACGTGAGAGTCTGAAGGGAGTGAAAACTGCTGGTCATCATGGCCTCATAACTGCATTTTTAAAGCATTTAAAAAAATGGTTCTGTGTTTTAAACAGAAGCATCTTTGTTGATGGGTATAGGCAGAAGGCAGCCTTTTAAAACCTAGTAAAGTAGTCATTGTATGGTTTCACAAAGGGGATATAGTTAATATTAAACTGGATCAATACAAGCCAGTTTTACTGATATTTAAGGAAACCACAATTTTCACAAAAATATTGTCTAGAAGGGTGAAATATTTTGACCTTAAACTAATGTATCAAACACAGTATGCATTTCTTAAAAATAGAAAATGAAGTTGAATTTGGTATACCTATGTCTGAATATGACAGAGCTATTAACTATGTGACTGTCTGCTTTGAACAGATGTTTAGAAGGGATTTCATATTAATACTTATTAAGTACTATAGGGAGTATTTCAGAAGTATCATTTGGCCTTTGATATTATTACTTGAGAGTATTTCACAGGATTGGTTTTAAACTTTTAACTTGTGTAACATGTAATACAAGGTGCCCTCTGCTTAAGTGTGCACAAATAGAACTCTGTCACACCCCTTTTAATTCATGAGAAGTAAAAGGAAGGGATGCCCTATCTCAACAGCTCTTTTGATATTATCAATAGACTTTTGTTAAGCTATTTAAAAACACAGTGGGGCGGCTGAGATATACATTGCTGGTAAGAACAATTTTTGCAATGGTTATATTGGATGAATGTCTAATCACAGCATTAAATACATGTCCTTCAGTATGTATTACTAAAATTTGTTAAGATGTCTGAGTTAAAGGTTAATACATAGAAATATGTACTGTTTCACTTACTACCACTGGATCACCACACTCTAAGGCCAGACAGAAACAGTTGTTCAGCTATAGTTTGAGTACACTATGAAACCCAAATATGTTGGACTTATTTTGGACTTGACTTCTTCATGCATTTCGCATAGCAACTTTAGCCTTTAACAGAGGGAGACACTGAAGCTAGAGTAGCAGAGAATTCTTTACTTATTTTTCTTGCTAGGACAACAGCCCTGTTTTATATATATATATATATATATATATATATATATATATATATATATATATATATATATATATATATATATATATATATATATATATATATATATATATATATATATATATATATATCTATAGGGTGCCTGTTAGATCGACGAAAAGGCTAAAAATCGAATGGCCTAGTGATCAAAAATGCCATTGTTCGAAATAATTATTGTGGGGTCTGTGCCCCCCACACCCCCCCACTAATTATATATACCAACTTTGAAATAAATCTACAGTGAAGAAAGGGCAAATTTTCCAATCATCCCTGTACCACGATCTCACAATACCGATTCCAAAGAACAGCATTTTCGATTTCTAAGCCGTTCGAACTTTAGGGACGCTATATATATATATATATAGTTCTAATCCCACTCTGAACATATAGTTAACCCAGCTGCATTACTGATGCATTTATTCTCTGATATGTTCCTACAGGCATCAACAGACAGCATACAAGGAGTGACACAGTGAGTCCACTAGGACCATCATCTGCACAGGGGATCAGTGATATATTCTTATGGATCTTTATTCCTTCAAACATGTCCTGAGACATGTAAATGATTGCCACAGTGGGAATATCACCAACTTTCTCAAGCTGGATATACACAAGGGGACTCACCTGCACAACAAGTAGCTCAACTTGTTCTCCACTCTCCAGCAGGTATTCTTTTATTCTTTAAGTCATTTTTAATGAACTCCTATCCTTCAAATATGAGTAGATTGACACAACCCATCTTTCTTATAACATTCCATTGTTTTTGTCAGCAAAACTTTATAATATTTATTTATTATTTATTTATTGACATTTGGTGACCAGGAAAGTCTGACTGGTTCAGAAACCCATTTTCAGTGGAGGCCTGGGGAGAAAAGCTCCACAGTTAACAAAGTACAATCAAAAATGTTTAAACAATTTTTAAAGAAAGACAGTGACAAGATATTAAAGTACTGACATATATAGTGTAGGCATAGATTAGTAGTACAAACTTACATACAATCAAATGAAGGTTTACACGGTTTACTTATAAAAGATAATTAACATCTGTGATAGTTTGTAAAGATCAAGGCCAAAAAAATCAGATAGCTTTAATTAGCATGCAGCTAATAGAGCTTTTTAATATGTAAGTAATAAGGGCAGATGTTTAGTCAGAGTTTAATCTTAGGGAGAAGTAAATGAATATATAAGTAGTAGAAGAAGTAATAAACAAACACTTCTGTATTATTGTTAATAATTTAACTTTTGGAATATAGCAGTTCATGTCTTACATGACACAACTTAATTTTATATCCATGATCTCTCTCCATAACCACCACAAACCTTCTCCCTCCACTGATTATTACACCAATGAACCTGCCTCTCTACTACTGTTAAACTCTTTATTCTGCCTACCTTGCCATAATATATCCCATTTTTCCTTTAATCCTTCTATTCAACTCCTATTACCTTTGCTTACTGCTATGTGACTTATCCACTTTCCTGTTTTCCTTCCTTGACGCAACTGATAGCTCTTGATTTCCATTTCGTTGCAATTTCTCTTTACCCACCTACCATTAACAATATCTCGTTCCATATATCTTGCCTCTATACTGCCCTGTTCTTCATCCATTCAGAATCACCTCTTTATCATATAACATGCTCCATGTTGCATTCATCGCTTGCCATTCTTTCTGCACCACTGTACACTATCACCGCATATGAGTGTTGTCTTCTTTTTCACATCTAAACTCCTTTGTCTTTCTCATTGGCCCTCCTCTCATAATCCCATATTATTGATGTAACAACCTCATATGATAATCCAGCACTGATTCTGAGTCACTTTTTAAACTTTACCACCTCCTATACCTGTATATTTCTCATTACTCTCTCATGCCCTACTTTCCTTTATCATCTCTGTCTCTAATGTTACTGAAACCTATTACTTGCTCTTCCAGCTCACAATGTATCTGCCCAGTCCTCCATTATATACTTCTCCACTCACTGTCCTTTTCTCTAATATTTACATTTTCTCTTCAATTGAAGTTTTTTTTTGCTGTCTACCTTTGTGATTACTTCCCTATATGCCAATCAAGCTGCTGTTCTCAACCCAATGTCTGATATTCACGATCAAAGGACATACACCTCTTTGCTTTGGCTATTGCAACAGTTATCATCCCAATCCATTGGCATACTTCTAAATATTTGTTGTTGAATATATATCACTCTATACATTCCCGATCCTGATTCCCTTTGATCCTCTCACTCATACTCCCTTGAATATAAACTTTCTCATTCCTGCTTCCATTGCTTTTTCAACTTACCAAAATTAGTTCCTCCTACCATGTTAACATTGTTATCTTAAACCTTCTGCCTAACCTTATCCTAGCCAACACCATTATTTTCTTCATGGGAACAACCATAACCACAACCTGCCTGTGATAATTATATCCACCAATGACGTATCCCAACCTCCTCTCTTTATATAACACCATGCCAATGATACAGTGTCATAGCCCAACAATTCTTAGGCTCCCTACTACCCAAAAGTTTTAATTCATTTAGTAGAACTCTTCCTTCCCATTACTCTCCCTCCAGACACTTCCCCTCATACTTTCTCCCTCTATCAACATCAAGCACCACACCACTGCACACTCAACACACCACAACCCTCCCTTCTCAGGCCAACCATACTGTATTTGCTCTCTTCCACTTTTCCTCTCTGCCTTCTGACTATGATAACTTTTTTAATTTCTCAGCACCCACCTCATCTGTAATAGGTACCCAACTTCTCCATTACCTCTCCCCACACTTTTCTTCCTCCCTCTTCAGTCCAACATGCTCCACCTCATACCAATTTACTTTTCTTTTATTGCAATTATTTACACCCACTTCCTGTAACTGTGTAAGCATATTAGCTGTTCAATAAATTCCCACCAGTATTCATGTACCTTATACATGCCTTAACATACTCTTAGCCTCTCTTCATCACTCCTTAATCTAACTTTTGTCCACCTACTGAAATTACTCTACCTTGCCATTAAATCTAGGGAATACCTTAGACTTTCTAAATATAGTCTAAAACCCTATTCCCTGACAAGTATATGACCCATCCTATAGAAATACAACTACTACTGAATGAAGGTGTTAATTCTAATCCAGACTCAGAATTTACAACATCCTAGGCTACTGAGTCAAGTGATCATCCAGCCATTTTGAGCCAGACAACCTCCTTTCCCTATTCCCTCTCCCAGACACTGGTGATTCTATAACAAGACCTCTGGAATTTCTCAAGCAATATATGTAAATGCAACATATGCTAATACAATATGTGCTAATAAGGAATTGTACCAATCTATGACCATCTCCAAAAACTGCTTCACCATTTCTACCCTGACTTTAGTGTAAGTATAAATTGGACTATCCTTACCATTTATACATTTCTAACATGCAAGTATCCCACTGACTCCAATAGAGAGTCTGACAGCAACATCTGCACTGCTGAGAATCCTCTCTCTATTTCAGCTGTAGAACTGTAGGCACTATCTATTGTAAATGTCCAAATGCATGCAGTATGAATTGCTAATGCTGGTAATTAGGACGCTGGCCAGTTTCTACACACACATGCCCTGTTGAGATGTCTGTATATGGACTAATTTAGGAGGTGTGCACCTCTGTGATAGGCTTCAGACTACATTGTATAGGTATTCTGATTCATTAGCATAGAATATTTCTGAATGACATTACAAATACATGATAAAGTATGTCATATTAGGGGAGGTAGTCCCTACATAATTATGACATTCCTTCGGCCTGCTCTCCCCCCTGGATCAAGTCATTTGTAGGAAGCGAAGTGTTAGCTTCAGTATGACAATGCTGTAGAAGCCCTCTGTCAGTCTGCTGCAACCCTTTAAGTATCAGGACTTTGAGTCAAACAGAAATAAACAAAAAACAAAAAGAAAAATAAAACTGTACATTTAGAAGTTTCGTGTACTGCGAAAATGCAAGGTCTAATAAAACAAAATAGCTCACATATCACTGTTCATTGTATGATTGTACTGCTAGTCCCTGTCTAGCCCAAATAGCGATAAATACGAAGCATGAAAGATGACATAACATGGTCCTTGAATGGAGGCTAAACTTTCCATTTATGGTTCCATCTCTCAACCCAATTCCTAAACTCTCACAAGCCAAATATATCAAGAAAAGAAAAATTCCAATGAGCATAAATATCCTGATAAAAAACAATGTGTTTATTCATTCATTCATTTTAATTTACACTTTGCTGACCGAGTTAGCGACACTAGGCCAGTGTGCTTTGTTAGCGAAGACCTGAGATGATATTTATTACTGACTAAGGGAAATTTGGTCGTGCCACTGGATGGGCCCTGGGGTTAGACAGAGGAAGAGAGCACAACATGGAGGAACATAGAATTACAGGTGGGGGAAGGAAAAAATGTGGAAATAATTGCAATACAAAATGAATTGGGTATTACAGAAATACAGTAATGCTTATTCTGCAGATAGATACTGTGGTTTTCTATGATGGTGATTTTTAAGATGGCAAACTACCATGCCAATAAAAGGTAGAACTTGAAGAAGATTTACTTGTCTTTGTTGGATGCTGTTGCAAAGTGCCTTCCAGTTAAGGAGGGCACCAAGCCATTTCTGCAGGATGAAGGAAAGAAGTTTAGGATGATTTCTGAAGAGAATGCGAATGATGTGATTATATCAAATGCTGTAATGAATTGTCAGTAAGATGAAGAAAATAATTAACCTCACAGCAGATAATCATTTCTAAACCAAACACATTGCTACAAAAGTTCAATGCTGCTGATGCTGCATCACAAAGCAGTAGCAGTAAAAATACAACAGGTGTTAGCTGTGCACTTTCTAAAAAAAGTGGAGATATCGTTGATAGATATGAAGTAATTCTCTTGTGCCTCGAATATATAAACATACATATATATATATATATATATATATATATATATATATATATATATAGATAGATAGATACACACACACACACACACACACACACACACACACACACACATAGCCAAGTGACACTGGAGCTCTGATACATCTTGAGTTAGAGCTATTCTGTGAACTTACCTTTGACACTTTTGACTTGGCATAGAAATTTTAATGTTATTTAATAAAAGAAAGTGTAGGCCCTGGAAAGACAATAAAATTGCTGGCCAGAGTATTGCTTTAAAGAAAACTTTGACTGTTCATTTTTGACCTTCTGATATGCCTGAACAAGAATTAATACTGTATTTCACTGAAAAGAGTGAAATTAATACCGTACAATAACGATGGAGGTGAGGTTATGAGATGGGTAATGAAAAGTTTGGTTGAGTTTAAATATTACAGAAGGAAGAACTAGACCTAAATTTGAACACAGAATGCTTACATATTGGGGATAAACATAACTTTTTTTTGTGATACCAATGATTAATTGATTCAGGCTTGTCACAAAAATATTCATAGTCAGTGTTGGCAAGCAGAACTTCATTTAAAGGATTGCAAAATGATTTCCAGGAATTCATTTACAATAATAAAGTGAATAGTTAAAATAAAATTTTGAAAATAAGGTAAATAATGGTGATAAAAAATAGTGTACAAAATAATAATGATGGCATAGATAAGAAAATGATCATAATGAAGGTAATGTGGATGTTACCAAAATTCCTGAATCATTAAGTTAGGAAGAAAATGTTGAAGGTAAAAATAAAAGTGAGACCAGTTGTACTATTGGTAGAAGAGTAAGAAAGAGGCAGATATGCCAACAACAAACAGAGACTGCATAAAAGGATAATTAAAAAAAAAAAAATTGCTTCAAATGACATCGATATTACAAATGAAGTGAGTTTATTGATTTTTTTTGTTTTGTCAAAAACATGAGTTTGATATATGTTTAGAAAACATTAAATTGTTAAATGAAAATAACAGAACAAATTGATAATAATTGAGGTAATAAGACTGGCCCAGAGATTCAATAAACTCTGTGTAGGCTCCGCGCAAAGTCTACACAGAGTTTACATTTGTGGACGGCGGTGCGTGGCTAGCGAAAGCTCGCAATGCATATTAGTGCCACGAGCCATGTCTAAGTGAGATTTCATGGCTGGCAACAGTGTTCCAGACCAGGAAGCTATGTAAGCAAACATGGATAGCAATTCTGTTTAAAGCAGAGCATCTACAGTCTGAGGATTTGTGCGGAATGCCACAGTGATCAATAGGGCTTCACAAATAGCTGTCAGACTATTTGTGCATTACATTTGCACAAACAACAACATAATTCAGGAATAATTAACCAGAAATAGGGGCATATTTGACATATTTGTCACATAGAAATATGGTAGAATGAAACTCAAACATACCTCTCAACCGCTTAGAGCAAGAAATCTGGGCAAAGCCATAAATTAGGGAGGAACAAAGGGCCCAAAATAGGGTCAGATTCTAATATTGCTCTTCTAAACTTACAAAGGTGATATAATTTTGTGTCGCTATTCAATACACACACTTACCCTGAGTATTCATTTTACATGGCAGTCCATGTCCTATTGGTTTTACAGTAGCATGAATTTTCTGAAGAGCATGAAATTTGAGACTCAAGCATTTGTCATAAACTTCTGACTTCAATCCGCAATAACATGCCAATGAATTGCCAGAAAATCAAAATGTTATGAGGAAAAGATCAAAATATGAGACAAAAACTGGATATTCTGAACCAGTCAGGACAATCGAGAGGTATGAACTCAAATGTATGTAATACTGACTCACATTAGTCCTGAGATCATCCCAGTGATATGACAGAGAGCAACAAATTTGATAAGGAACACATCTGAACATCCTGGCAATACCTGGACAGTTGATAGGTATAAATGTGAAATATATGGTCCAAACACAGTACAGGGCAGTGTATCTACAATGCTGAGTATTGTGATATCTCATTTGTGGCATTTAGTACTGCAGTTGTGTAAATGATCTGTAATGGGCCATGGACTGCCACGTAAAATGAACACTCAGGGTAAGTGTGTGTATTGAATAGTGACACAGAAATGAATTGTAGGAATGAGCACAGGGAAAGAGGACAGGTGGAACAATACAGAGGAAGACATGTCAAATGATGATGGTTATAGCATTTGTACTAGTCACATATTTATGTGGTACAGTAGTGACTGTACAGTGAACATTGTGTTTTATGTGACTGTCACACATGGTGACATACCAATGAGGAGGATATCTGTGCAAGATAAGCATCCTTATATGAATAATGCAGAGGATATTTATCAGGGATCTCACATACAGTTGGGGTAGGGTGCATATTTAAAGCTGTGCAAACTGATATGCCTGAATAGGAGTGTACTTTCAGCAGAGATCTCCATCAAGGTGGTTACAAGTAAAGGCTCATGGAATATATTAAAAGAACCAATCACAATCATGGACAATATCAGAACAATACCAATAGTAGTCCCATGCCTCTGATATAACATATGTGATTTAAAGTGATAAGATATGAGTTTGCACAAGTATACTTGAACAATTATTATGCTACATCCACACTCTAAGAGGGTAACCTGCACACTGTCCTGGTACTGTAACATCTACTGGAAGTGTTAGGAGGGACACTGCTATACCTGTGTGCAATGGTATATGCAGTACAGGCTAGATAACTTGTGTGCATGGCATATCTATACACACACACACACACACACATATATATATATATATATATATATATATATATATATATATATAGATAGATATAGATATATATATATATATTATGCATATATATGTATGTATACACACACACACACACACACACACACACACACACACACACACACACACACACACACACACACACACACACACACACACACACACACGCACACACACACACACACACACACACACACACACACACACACACACAAAAAATCCACACTGTCATGAATGATATACATGTCATTAATGTTGAAAAAGACCTATGTATGTAGTGTGTGCATAAGCAGAAAAGGTATCATACATGCATCTGATGTAACAACTTGACTGGTGTTCTGTACCATCAGACAGTTGTGTATATTCCACAGAAAGAATGCCCAGATACGTCCAATAAGATGTAAGTCAGCTCACTGTGACAAAAGGGGACACTTCAGTTGCATGTCACTGGAAGATGTATAGGGAGGCTCATGAAGAAGGGTGCATTGTACTCATTTACTGGTGTAATGAAGGCTGAGAACAATGAAAGCATTATGGCCTGTCACGGAGATGACCTTCACATACTCAGTAGTTGTGTTACATTCAAGGAAGTAGTCAGCACTGTGATCAGATGCTGGTGGATGTACCACTTACCATCTAACCAGGACACAAGTCACGTGCCTATCAGTCTGATTATAGCATGTGATGTCCACATTATACTTGGGTGTTGTGTTTGTTTCATGACTTAACAAATCTCTCCATGTTTCTTGTCACTGCAGGCGCTGTCATGGCTGTAGCAGCATTTTTTGGTATGTGTTGATACTGTCTGTACTATGCTAATATCACAGCTGGAGTCAATGATTGCCGACTATCTGTAGTCCTTCAGGCAGCTGGTTGGACACAGGATGTTTATGTCATCTGTGATGTCCCTCACTCAACTAATGGACAGGAAAGGGCCTAGCAGGCATCCTTGATGTATGGACCTGATCACTGGATCTGAGATATAGTTCATATCAAACATTTTAACATAGTGAAATGCCATGTATGTGTTACACTGGTCTACACATTTGGTGATATAGCCGTTTATGGCCACATATGACAGTGTTGAATGAATATTTTAATGTGGAATTGTGTCAAATACCTTAACCTTGTCAAGTTCCATAAGATGATACTGTTGTCATCATGCATGCCCTTGATGACCTCTTTGATGAAAATTTATCAGATGTAATAGACATAGTGTAGCATTAACAACTCACACAGGTCCATTGCACACAGCCATAATATTACTAATGTACATGTAGAACAGGTCCATGATGACATGTTGGTCTACCTCACAGATGAGGAGAGTCAGGATGCCTGTATACATGCATGCATCATGTGCTGTCCTCCCAACTCAGATGGCTACATAAGGACATACACCCTTGTATGGGAATATAGACCATATGGAGGGTGTGTTGAAGCATGTATTTAACTGTATCAGGAAGGTGTATGTGCTGAGTCACACCATAGGTGATCTGTGATATGTCACAGCCTATTGATTAAGTGTGATAGGCCTGGATAGAGGTAAGACAGTTCATACTGCCTATCATGTTCTGCCCTAGGGTTTTGACACAATCCTCTATGCAGGTATCATTGCAAAAATGTTCCAGCTAGGGATTAACCCTTGTGTCAGTAGATGGGTAACCAACAGGCTCATCGACAGAACACATATTGTGAAAGTTGGTGAATCAACTTGTACCAGTAGAGCTGTCACCACTGGCAAACTCCAGAGACCTGTGTTTGGCCCTTCACTGTTTGGACTCTGTTTCTTGACAGTTCAGGCTAAAGTATATGGCCTTTGGCTTACCAAGTTTGCTGATTCTTGAATATTGGATGCAATCATTGAGTCTACCAATGATGATAACATAGTACAGGAGGAGCTAACACAGACAAATGAATGGTGACAAAGACACATAATCTACAAATAAATGCAGAACTGTGTCTTTTATTATGTTATCTATCTGAAAAGTGCAATTCTATGTTAATCACGGCATTGCCAACAGTCCTGCTATGCTGAAACCCAGTGATGCAAGCACTGGGAACACATGTAAATAGCAATCTGAAATTCGACCACCAAGTGTCCACACTGGTATTGAAGGCTTATGTTGTGTACATCTTAAGTCACACCATCATATTCAGATCTTAGGATTGTATGACAGCACTGTACTCAAGTATACTCATTAGTATACTTAAAGAGTATAACACTCTCTTTTGCATGTACCTTACCAGACACATGCATCAGCTGGAGAGACCTCAGAGCTTTCTCAGCAATATAACACAGGGCCTAGAAACCATGCCATGATGTATGTGGATAGATTAAAAGCCATGTCACTGTAATCTGTCTTGTATAGGATGGGATGACTTATTTCTGTTCTCCCAGCCAGTTTCTGACTCTGACCTGGTGGGAGTACTGCATATCCAAAAATCTGATATAGCTGATGGCATCAGTAGTGTCTGTTGAGGAGAATATGGTAGAACAGTATGTCACCTGCTGGTGTAATGTGCTCTCTGTAATATCAAACAAGAGCTCACAGACACACACACACACACAGTTGAGTGCAGTGAGAATAGAACCCTTACCTATATAAGGTACACAGACTACAGTACCTAATGCTTTACACAATCACCACAGCACAAGTCTGACCTGGAGTGTCTCAAACAGCACTTTTTAATGGGTAATATCGGCAGTATCTGTTGAGGAAAATATAACAGTGTCCACACATGCTGGTGTAGCATGCTCTCTGTAATGTTAAGCAAGAGCTCTCACACACACACACACACACACACACACACACACACACACACACACACACACACACACACAAACGCGCACACACACACACACACACACACACACACACACACACACACACACACACACACACACACACACACACACTTGACTGCTGTGACAACAGAACTTTACCTAAGTACACAGACTACAGAACACATTACCTTATGTAAGTGCCATAGCAGAAGTTTGACTTTTACAAGAGTGCAGGTCAACTTATAGCAGATGACATCAGCAGACTATGTGAGAGGCAAGATTTTGCAAAGCTTGCATAGGTTCAAAGCTTCATAGGCTCATAGGAGGCTACTACCCTAATGATCCTAGGGTATTTAGAAACCTGGTTGTGTAAAAAGACAAGTACCCTTATTGAGCAGAGTTAGATGGTCGTTGTTAGCAGAGCAATTTTTTGAACAGAATCAACTGTCCCTGTCCATGAGGCACATAGGTGCTAACCCAGAGTTAACTTTACAATCACCCAACCAGTATTCAAAGTTGTCCTTGAACAGGGTCATTGAGGAGCACTGCTTTACATGCAGTGGGAGCCTATTACAGAGCTGTATGAATCACTGAGTGATATATCTGTCTCCCCAGCATGTTCTGTTTATGTCACAGGCTATGATGAGTACCCTGGGGCAAGTTATTCTTGTCTCATTTAATTTGCAGATGTCAAGCATTTCCAATATGGCGTGGTCTGACACTATTTTGCAGGCCAGGCATAGGTCACCTCTCAGCAGCTTACATGATACTGAGTACGGTGATATGTCTTACAATATTTCCATGTATGTCATGTATGGAGGCCCTGGATTCTCCCAGAAACAAATCTGTGTTTTCTCCAATTACTGCAGGTATATAGTGAGGTACAGACAGAAGGGAACATTGTACTGAATTAGTGGTCTGATAAGTGTAGGGTACAGCAGAGGTATGACCACTCTGGTCTAGGATGTGATGTCTATATGTATGAGGTGCACAAACCAGAATGTGTGTGTCACTACTATGGACACAGTGATGAAAGTGTAGATTGCTATAAACATGTGTTCCCAAATCTCACAACACTGTGTTTGAGCTTAGAGGGGTGCTGTGTATATCATAATTAGCAGGGGTACTTCAATGTCAAATGGTACAATGAGGCATTTTTGCTTTGAGGTTCAGTCCATGAGTCTGGCACCAATCATTTGTGTATGTCAGCCCCTTCTGTCATATGTTACCATCACTGGAGGGCTCTATATGAATGCATCCAGTTAACAGTCATCTGCAATCTTGGTAAACCACAGGCCATCGATCATTGCCTGTGCTTCATGGAAGTAGTTTGCAAACAGTTGAGGGCCCAGCAGAGATCCTTGTGGTATTCTAATGGTAAATGGTTAATGGTGGAGGTGCAGTCCCCAACTCTGAGAGTGTGTGTTCTGTTAGTGAGCCAGTTGGCTAGCCATATAATACTGAATGGTTTAATTCCTACATGGAAGATCATCACTATGAGACATGAATGGGGGATAGTGTCAAAGGGCATGGATAACTCCACATAGGCGGTAAGGTAAGGCCTGTTATTCCTCATGCAGGTCATTGGGGAGAGTATCAAAGATGTCCACAAGGTTCAATAAGCAAGATCTACCCTTGACAATAAGAAAATGGGTCTGGTCAAGTGTAATGAAGGTCAGCGATATCACTGTGGATAAGTTCCATGCTGATTCCTTCCCTAGCCTTGCAGATAAAGGTTTTTAGGTGTATGGGTCAGTAGATGTAGTTGTGCATGTTACCTGATTGATGTGCTTTGCATATCACAGAACATTTGACATTACATATTGTAGAGTAGGTGATATATGTGTGGAAAAAGTACTGAGACAACAGGACTGCAGTGGTTGGGTGGGGGTGTGGCAACACATGGATGTAATGTAGATATGTAACATATTGCTAGATCCCCAGTTTTGTAATGTTTCCCCATGTAATTTTATGTCATAGGAAATTGACAGTAAACAGCAGTAATACAGAATATCTACATTTTGATAACACAGTGAGCAGCAGGTTTGCTCAATGGTTGGCAAAGTGTATACCCATATGAGATACATAGGTTTGCACGTAGCTAAGCAGTGAACAAACATGAGCTTCATTTCTAAAGTCTGACACTTAGTATTGAGACTATGAACACACCTGCTGCTTAACTGACTCTGTGGCAGCACATAACAATGCATTGATACATTCATTTATGGGGCGAGATGATACTTTAAATTACAGACTGATAATGTAATGACATGAATTCTTTATGGTACATGTGTTTCTGTCTGTTGGTGTAGAGGAGAGGTGTTAAATGCATTTTCAACCTTATATCTAACACTTTGTAAGTCTAACCTGACACATCCAGTGGAAGTAAGGCATCCTGCAGTGCTGTTGTGCTTCCCTTTTCCCAACCAGTAATCATTCACAGTTGGAATCCATTATAAACAAACACGGAGCGAGTGCCTGCACTATGTTTACATCTCCTACATGGATCCAAGAATTTGGAATTCAGCAATTCTAATGAGTTCAAACCTCATTTGCTTCTTCACAGTGCTAACAGCCCTTAATCTGTACCATATAAAAAGGCAATTGTGTAGCTAGGCAACAGATGGTGAGGAGACTTGTTTATGTTGGGAAGACTGCTCATACACTATTTCTTTGGGATATATCTGTACAGAGGATTACTGAACTGCAGAAGGTATGCTTGCATTTTGTCAGCTACATACTACATATCCTGGAATGTATTTAAGAAAAATCTGAAGAAAAAGCTTTTACACTTTTATCGGGATGCATTAGTTAGAAGTGTACTGATGGCATGAGCATGTTTGTAAAGCCATTTCACAGGCATACATGATTGCCAATACTTGAAAATGGAATGTTCTCTGATAAATCTTACAAATGTTTCAGGGACAATTCCTTTGATACAACATTTAGCATTTGAAAGATGGTCTGTTAGCAAAATGTGTCATTTGCCTTTTCTTTTGGGGGGAGGAGAAAAGCTGAGTTCCTGTTCTGCCACAAACAAGTATAGACTTTTCTTTCTTTTTTTTGTGGGGGGGAGAAAAGCTGAGTTACTGTTATGGTACGAGCAAGGATCCAGCCTGTTGCTAGCATTTCACATCTCTAGACTGTTTTATGTTTCTCCAATTTGTAATACTGAGTGGCTACATTTTCTGTTTTATCTGGAAACAATTATTTTGTAGTTATATGATACTTATGTGTATTATCCTTCTGTTGTCTTTTAGAACACCTAGGAATATGCCAACCCGGTGTGTCAATCCTTGGAAACCCCCTTCACTGATGCTGAGAATCAGGTGATAGTGGATGCCTTTAGGTAACATGGCGCTTTTCTGCTGGGAAGGGGGTGGGCAGGGATCTACTTCAGAACACAGACATTTCACTTACCTGATTCTCACTTCCCTGACATGAAAGGACCGACAACTGCACAACACTGACATCCAAAACACCGACTTTTTATTTGTGGTAAGTAACTGCTTGGCCATCCCAAATAAAATAACAAAATGAAACAAAACTAAACACACAGATACCCCCTAACTAAATATACCAACTCCGAGATCAGAAAGTTCAACAGGATGGCCAAGCGGTTACTTACCTCACGTGAAAAGTCAGTGTTTCAGATGTTGGTCTTGTGAAGTTGTCAGTCCTCTCGTCTGGGAAATTTCAGTGTTGGGTAAGTGAAACTTCAGTCTACTGAAGTAGACTCGTGGGGAGATATGGCATGCAGGATGCAGATTTAGCACCAGATTGTTGATGATATGAATGCTGTGAGTAGCCATGGCAGGACATATGAGCAGGTGCACCACAAGGCCACTGACATGAATATGTCTGCACAGAGCAGAGTAGCTGCAGTGGGCCATGACCAGATGATTAGCAGGAGAGGGCCTGCTATGGATCCACCACTAACATGGGCTGAAGAGTTCCTGGCCAATATCAGGCATCCAGACAGCTCCCAGCAAAGTGCAGTACAGTATGTCCTGGATGTTGGTGCAGCAGCTTCAGGGATGGCCAGCACATCCCAGGATGAACTTCCAGGTAGGCTTTTATATCTAAACAGTTGAATACTGTTGTATAGTAAAACAACTGAAATCAATACATTACTTCTGTGTTAGATTATTTCTTTTTTTGGGGGGTACTGAAGATTGCTACAGTTATAAGCTTAGGTTGGAGATGTCAGCCATGTTCATGTTGAAAGTATAGTTAATGGACATATAAAGAGGTAAAAGTATACCTCCTCTCGTGTTACTTAACTGCTTTGATGTTGCCCTTACCTTTTGCTTAACTTCTTCCAGGACCATCTGGATTGCGGAGGAGAATCACCTGCAGATGGTAGGCCAAACATTTTTATGTTATTACTGCTGAGCAATTTAAAGAAATATTTTAGTTTATGCTGTTGATATCAGGAGTGTTGTGTGTATATTGCTGTACTCTCTGTAATAGTAACACCACTGTTAGTTTGCTAGCATATATTGGACTACAGTAATGTAGGTATTATTTTTTTCCTGTACTTGTTGCTTTTTTCACAGGTAATCATGACAGTGGAAGTGTGGGCCCTCTGCCACCTGATGTCAATGTATCAGCAGACTCTGATGATGATGGTGGCCAAACTGTGGCACAGTCAGGGCTGTAGAGGATGCATCTGATACTTAGGTTGATATACAGGCATCCCCTGCTATTCCATTGGACACAGTCAGTAGGCCTACAGCTACCCATTTGGTCTATATTAGTAGAGCGAAAGTTTAGCTTGTCAAACACCAAAATGTCGACAGCTAAACAGTGAAAGCTTAAAACCGTGAACAGCCAGTTACGCAAATGTATTCATAGGGAAAAAATTCACTTGGCCGTTATTGGGAATTTGCCATTTTCCTCAATGTAGAGCGATCTCAGAGTTGGTATATTTAGTTAGGGGTGTGAGGGGGACACAGGCACCCACATTGGGGGTGTGGGAGGCAAAGCTCCCCAGTTAATTAGGGTTTAAAAGTTTGTTTTAGTGTCCGATGGCCAAGCAAAGTTTTTCCCTTTGAAAAACTTTGCAGAAGTGACTGTTCACGGTTTTAAGATTTTGTTGTTTAGCTGTCGACGTTTGGGTGTTTGACAAGCTAAGCGGTCAGTTTTATAATATAGACCCCTACTCATTCCAGTTAGCCATCACATATTAGGCAGGTGGAGGGTGAGGCAATTGATCAGGGAAGTGTGGTTTCTGTGGTTTCAGTGCCTGTTGAGTCTAATCATATCCAAAATGTGGACAAAGTGCCACACAGGAGGGCTGATAGATGTACTCAGAGGAGGCCTGCTGTACCTCCTCCACCAAGTCAAGGTGTCTCTTCCCATGCCAATCAATGTATGTTTAGGGCTGTCATGCAGGCAAAGACATGTTCCCATAGGTGCAACAGACAAATTCTCAGGGTTATAAATGTGGCACTGGCTGACATGCATGAATTCCTCCACTGTGTTACTGATTCAGTGGATCGGATGAATGACAGGTTGGAATGAGGGGTGTCTGTGATGTAATGAGGGGTGTGTGTTATGGAATGAGCATGGTCCGTGATCGAACATCAGCTGGGAAGAGAACGGCATCCTCGTGGGCATAGGTCAACCACATTATCTGCTGTTAGTCAAAGTACTGTGTGATATCATGCTCCAATAATGTCAGAACTTCCACTGCCCCTTCAGTGAGTGTGCTGTCCACATCCAGACATGGCAAGCCATGGGGGTCATGGTTCTGGGCTTTTCTATGAAGGGAGCTCATCCAGCAAACATCAGTCATGTTCAGGCAGCAGCAGTGCATCTCACCGTGGGTGTAGACATGCCAGTGTAGCTCATGGTAGAGCCAGTTCCCATGGTTGGAGATGACAATGATGAACTGCTATTGGTACCATGCACAGCTCACACCTGTTTGACATACCAAGATATAGAGCCAGCACAGAGCTTGGTAGTATTCAGGCAGACACTCACACACCAGTTTCACCTGGGTGACTCTTACAGACACATGCACGACAGTTATATGTTTAAGCCATGCAGCTTAAAACTAATTTTTTCTCACTTGCCATTTATTGGTTTATCCAAATGTCTGTCTGCTTCTGTTTCTTACTCACACACACTTACCAATCTTTTGTGTCAGCCTAAACCTCCTGACCCCTCCCCCACAACACCCTGTGCAAGTGATGATAACTGAGCCATATCCCTATTTTTTGCCTTTTGGATTCAGGGATACATAAGCTTTTGCCTCCATGTATGCTAATCTAAGCATGGGCCTTTTTGAGAGTGAATATATCTATAGGAATGAGTTTTTTTGTCAACATGTCATCAGGTATTAAAGGTACATTGACGATTTCATTTTTATAGCTGAGGGGACAGGATTTAGTAACATAATTTGTTAGTTCTTTACATAATAGACATGGTCTACAATTTTATGGTCTCAATATAGGAATACAGATTCCGCTTTTGGATGCAGTTATTGGTATTAGGAACTGCTCTGAATTAATAACGTCAGTACACAGAAAGTTTGATCAAGGCACACAGTTTGTTCATGGTCATAGTTGCCATCCTACACATACCATGGAAGCACTTCCTTATGGTGAGATGCTTAGAATATCTAGGTTATGCAATAATATTCATGATTTCAAACAAGAATTGGGTAGAACCGCATATATGTTTCTTAAGAGAGGCTATAGTAAAAGTTTAATTGAGAAGAGTTGGAAGAAATTATGTAATAATTTTGACAAAGGAAATTGTTATGCTAATAGACAGTCCTTGGATCCTTACACAATGATTGGTAGAGAGCAAAAGGAATTTTTTTATTTTGTTACAACATTTGGATGTTTTAGTTCAATAGTTGTAGAACAAATGAAATATTATTGGAAGTATTTGTGCTCTTTGAAAATGTCTCCGTATGGCTTGATGGCAGGTTGGGAATCTCTTATAGAAGGGGTAGGAACATACAAAATTTTATTGTAAGAGGAAGATTTTGTACCCCAGTTATGAATATAGATCAGAGGTTAAACATTAAGGGAACCACTTGCTGTAATAAATGTAAAGCTTGTAAATTTGCAGTAGAAAACTTTCCAAGAATTAATAATATTCCTTTTGAGACTTGGAATCACTTCACTTGTGATATGGAGGGTGTTGTTTATGCCCTCAGATGCCCCTGTAATTTATTTTATATAGGGGAGACCAAGAGGGCATTTAAAGTGAGACTACTAGAACATGTAAGGGGTATTTATAATAAAAAGGAAGAAAGTTCTATAGCAGTACATTTCCAGCAATTTCATGATAGTAATAGTGAAGGGTTGCAAGGAACTATTTTAGATAAAATAAATGTATCATTTTTTGATGAATGTCTTCTTAAAAAACAGCTTTTAACTAAAGAATCAGTGTATATTTTGAAATTTAATACTCTGTACCCACATGGGTTGGATGAAGAACTAAACTGGAGAATGCTCCTTTAATTGTTTAATTGTTTAATTGTTAATTGGTTATAGTATTTTAGGCAAGTTCTGTACTATGCTCTTTACTCCTCGAAGGCTTTTTTTGGCCGAGACGTCAGAGACAGAGATTTCTACAATAAACCTGTGTTGGACTCACTGGCTGGTTGCATTTTATACTTTTTTCGTTTGTGGTGGTCAATTTTTATACATACGCTTTTTGTCTGATGCTCAAGATGATAGCTGACTTAGTGCTAAGTATATTTGCAATTGTGGTGTTGAACTGATAATTTTACCTTTGACTTATATTGGCCTGGGAAAGTTAGACAGCTGATAGCATCAAAATTTCCCAACTTTATTGTGAATGATCTTGTAAGGGTTGTGATGTCAGAAACTGCAATGTGTATCATTACTTTCTGACTTCCCTGTTTAATGATTTTCCAGTACAAATGTATGGTGATAAACTGAGGGCATGCAGTGATCAAAAGCACTTTTGCGAGGTATGGCTGTGTGAATCTTTGATGCCTGAGGCCTACTACTTAATAATGGACACATATAAGTCATGTAAGTCTCTGCTGTCACATATCAAGATCATTTCTGTAACAATCTTCCACCTTTTACTTGCTTACAGTACCAATTAATGAAATACAACGATATGCCACCCATTCAGATTATTACATAATACACTCCAGGTTCAAGACCTTCCTTGTAAATGCAGTAGCTGACATAGTTTTAGTTCCAGGCTGAATCTGTCTGATGCAAGCAGTACATAGCCAATACATGGGGAGCTACAGGTTGTGTGAGTTCCCTGGCATCAATGTTACTGTATGTATGTGCATAGGAGTAAGGTTTTTGGCCCCTAGGTGGTGAGTGAGTGTACTGTGCATTGTCTCTTATCCAATGCAAGGGCATACTGAGCACACCTACATCTGCCTACACCCACAGCAGCTTGTCTTTCCCCCTCTAACTCCTCATCTGCCTGAGACTGTGGTGACCTGGGCATTGGTGATGGGATGTGTGCCCCTTCCCCATGTTGATCCTGCTGAAGCAGTTTTCCCAGGATGATGTTGTGCAGCATGTCATGTGCTGTGAATATTTCTGCATATGTATGTAGATTATACTGCAGGGCTTACCCAGACATATCTAGAAACTGGATCCATGATTGTATCAGCCCAAACACAGACTCTATGATAGTTCTGGTTTGAACGTGTGCCTCATTATGGCATTTTCTGTGTGTGTATGTGCATTTCTGATGGGTGTCATTAGCCATAGTTTCAGTGCATAGCCTGAATCCCTCAGAAAATGACCCTATGGTATATCCTCCCTAGCACATATCTGGTATTGTTTTGATGTGTTCCTGATATGTGAGTAGTTTTAAATGCCAGGGTTGCCAGCACACATGTTCAGGATTATTACCTTGGCATTACACATGACTTGACAATTGATAGAGTGGTAGCCCTCCGTTTCTGTTTATATAGAAACTACCCTGGTCCCTGGGCAGTGCCTTAATTTCTGTATGTGTGCAATCTATGGCACCCAGTAGTTCAGGATAGTGTGCTTCAGGGTAGAACTCCTGCATATTTTTGGCCCTCTCCTCAGGAATACAGGGAAAATATATGTAGTCACTGGCATGTCGGAGCATAGCATTCAGGAATTCATGGAGGATCCTGGATGCTGATGCCCGTGACATACCCAGCATGTCTCCTGTTGGTCTCTGAAAGGTACCTGTAGCTAAGATTCTAAATGCTATACATACCTTGTCTCCACTGGGATGGGTTCCCCTCGGTGGCCCGAGTTCTGGAGTTAAGGATAATAGAGGTCACAGAGTTCCTGTAGTGTGCCCCTATCCATCCCGTAGCACTGTACAATGTCCATGTCATGTAGGTTTTGAAAAGTTAAACTGGGCCTGAAAACTCTTCTCCTTCCTGGCCTAGGCCTATTAGCAGCAGCAGCATTGGCTTCAGCCTGTAGCACATGCAAATGAATTAAAGCAGCAGCAGCCCCTATCATTCTTTCTGTGTAGACTCCTTTCCGTGGCTGTATTCCAAAAGTTTTTGAAATGCACAGGAAAAACAGCATGGAATCTACATGGTTGCTTTATAGCTTTTTGAATAGCTGCACCATGTTGGATTGGTTGATTAGCATGCAATTTAGCTGCTTATGCAGCATTTAGCATGTCACTGCCTTTACCTTGTTTGTGCAGTGGTGTGCACCTCTACACAGTGCTTACTGAATTTAAAACTTGTTGCTAACATGTGCATGTCGCAGTGTGACATGCACATGGTAGAAAATGACCATGTAGGGTTTATTGGATCCCCCCATGGCATTTATAAGGAATTAATATTTGAGCCTTACTGTATTAAGATTAAAGAAATTCATATTTTGGATGTTATAATAGTGGTAGCAGGTAAATATACAATAAATGACATTTGCAGTAAGGAAAGGCTATGGATAATTATACTAATCTATGTATATATGAATATTAAGGAAAGATTATTACTTTATTAAGGGCCTAACATGTGTCATTATAAAAAGTTTTTATAGCAATTTAAGAAAGGACACTAGAAAGATAGGTACCGATATTAAAGTATGCATGCCAATGTTGAAGTGTACAGATGCAGACTGAAAAAGTGTGGTATAACAAAGACAAAAGAAAACTATGTGCTAAGGGTACTTGATTTGAAAGAATGCTTGCAGATATATTTAATAGTCAGTGTTTTAAGGATTCTTCAGATGTATTAAAGTGCAGACTGGAAAAAGATGCTGGTCCAAAGAAAAAAGGAACTGACATGAGAGAGATATAATGGAGGTGCTGACAGAAACACTAGTGACTACGCTAAATCTATCTTGGAAGAGGCAAGTTCAGAAAGAATTTTAGAAAATATGTCAGGATGGGAATGGAGACAAGTGGAGAATGTGAATTTTTCCAACTGGGAGATTTAAGGAAGATGAAAAAAATAAGGCAATAGCATAAAAATGGGGTAGGAGACAGAATCAAGTTATCAAGTTATTAGACCCAAACACACATAGGCGATAAACTGAAAACATGGGAAGAATTGAAGGCAGAGGTTTAGCCTGAGAAGTTATGAGAATGGGAATATGTGGGCCTGAAAAATAGATATCAAGAAATAGAGAAAATATGGAAGAATATAACTTCAGCCCAGGGAATAGTTCAGGAAACTGAGAACAGAAGAATGGGAAGAAGGGAAGTGAGATGATTACTGAAAATAAAGAGAAACTGTTTAAGTAAAAGGAAGGGAAAAGAAAAGTTTAAGAAAGGAAAGGAAGATCAACCTCCAAATGAAAAAAAAAGACAGAAAAAGAAAAGTCTGGGAACAGGAAACAGGTGAAATTATAGCAGAAGAAGACTGGGTGTAGATAATGCAGCTGCAGAGATATGTGAGCAAATCACATAGTTTTATCATTTTTGCCTGGAAATATCTGCATAAGTATTTTTGTACACTGTTGAAGTTAGATAAAATGCTCCCTGGGGTGAAAACTATGTGTTGAAGATGTGGAAAGGTAGTACAGTCTTGGGTACATGTCTTCTGGGAATATGAAAGATTAAAAAAAATCCAAGTGAATTTAGAGCAGCTGTCGCAAGAAAAAAAGGTTATACAGAAGTCCCTCTAACAAAAAAAAAAAAAAGAAAAGAAAAAAATATGTTTCTTCTAGAGTATGAAAACTGGATGCCAAATATGCAGAAGGAAACAATAGGGCTTCTTATTACTATGGGTTAAAAGATGATAATGAGAAATCAGATGTTCCAATAATCAGTGAAACAGAAAAAACTTGAGAGATTTAATGGTGGAAGAAAAGAGGGAAGTGAGAGAGAAGGGGCTGGAAACTTTTCGGTAGAAAAGGAAAGGATTGTTAGAAGGGGATGAATAATAGAAGAGAGAAAGTATTCTATTACAATAGCAACAAATGTCCATTATAGGGAAAAGAGTGGTATGTAGTATGTAGTATCACTTGGAGACGGATAAAAGTTTGTTGTTTAAAAAATAAGAAAAGAAATATGGTATGCATATAAAAAAGGTACCTTTAAGACTAAGAGTGACAATGTTAGTATGTATAAAGGTCTATTGGAAACTAGAAGTGGGAAAAAAGGTATATTTCTATTTTTCTCAAACCACTGTGCTAATTGGTAGAATATAAAGAAAACTACAAATAACATTATTTAATAACGAAAAGTGAATAATATAGAAAATAAAAGGTATTGCATAAATATTTGAAACTATATGAACTGGTAGATGAGGAATTACCAGAGAAAATACTTTTGTATGATAAATGTATTCAAAAGATAAACAGCCAGATTTAATAAAGCCTACATGGTCCAGTAATACCATTTGCACATCTTGTGCACTGTTTTGGATTCCTTAAGTGGCATGCACCACTGCGCAAGCAAGGTAAACACAGTGTCATGCTAATTACAGCATAAGCAGCTGAATTGTATGCTGATCAACCAATCCAAGATGGAGGAGCTATTTAACAAGCTATAAAGCAACCGTGTAGATTCAGTGCTGGTTTTCCATGTGGATTCCAGAACCTACTGGAATACAGCCACGGAAAGGCATCTACACAGAAGCAATGTTAGTGGCTGCTATTGCTTTAATTCATGGTATATGCAACAGGCTAAAGTCTGTGCTGCTGCTGCTGATAATAGACCAAGGCAAAGAAGAAGAGTTCTCAGACCCCATTTAACACAACCTCCATGATGTGGAAATTGTAGAGCACTACAGGGTGGATAGGGGCACACTACAGGAACTCTGCAACCTCTGTCGTCCTCAACTCAGAGCCAGGGCAAACCAAGGGAAACCAATCCTAGTGGAGACAAAGGTATGTGTAGCTCTTAGAATTTTAGGTACAGATACCTTTCAGAGACCAACAGAGGACATGCTGGGGGTTTCACAGGCATTAGCATCCAGGATCCTCCATCAATTCTTGAATGCTATACTCCAACATGCTAGTGACCACTTATACTTTCCCCATACTCCTGAGGATAGGACCAGAAATATGCAGAAGTTCTACCTATTAGCACACTACCCTGAAGTACCAGCTGGGGAACAGGGAAGGCTCTATATTAATAGAAAGGGCTTCCACTCTAACTGCCAAGTCATATGTAATGCCAAGGGATTCATCTTGAATGTGTGTGCTGGCAACCCAGGCAGTCACCATGACTCACATATCTGGCATACCTGCCAACTGTATCAGACGTTCACTAGAGGTGATATCACACAAAGTCATTTACTGGGGATGCAAGTTAAGTACTGAAACCATGGCTGATGACACCCATCAGAAATGCACCCACACCTTCTGAAGAATGCCATGATGAGGCACATTCTCAAACCAAAAATATCATAGAACATGTGTTTGGGCTGCTGAAGTCATGGTTCTGGTGCCTAGATACATCTGGGGGAGCCCTGCAGAACAATCCATGGACATGTACAGAAATATTTACAGTATGTACCATGCTACACAACATCATCCTGAGAAAACAGCTTCAGTAGGAGCAACAATGGGGAGAAGTACACATCCCACCACCAACACCAAGGTCAAAACAGGCACATGCAGGTGAGGAGTAAGAGGGGGAACCAGCAGCTGCTTTGGGTGTAAGCAGACATAGGTGTGCTCAATATGCCCTTGCATTGGCTAAAAGAAAACACATAGCACATTCACTCATCACCTAAGGCTTAAAATCTTTCACCTATACACATACATATAGTAATATTGATGCCAGGCAACCCTCACAACCTTTACTTTCCCATGTATTGGCTGTGTACTGCTTGCATCAGACATAGTTAGCCCTGAACTAAAACTGTTGTAGTTGCTGGATTTACAAGGTAAGTGTTGAACCTGATGTGTATTATGTAATAATATAAGTGGCATATCCTTGCATGTTGTTACTCGGTAGTGTAAGCAAGTAAAAGGTGGGAGATTTGTACAGAAATTACCTTAACGTGACAGCAAAGGCTTATCTGACTTATATGTGTCCATTATTTAGTAGCAAGCCTCAGCCATCAAAGATTCACACAGTCATACCTCTCTGGAGTAGAGATGATCACTGCATGCTCTCAGTTTAGCACCATGTGTTTGCACTAGAAATTCATTAAAGAGATAAGGCAGAAAGTCTTCTTCTAATTTCGGCTGCTCCCATTAGAGGTCACCACAGCAGATCAACTGTTTCCATTTCTTCCTATCCCCTGCATCTTGCTCTGTCACACCAACCACCTGCATGTCCTCTCTCACCACATCCATAAACCTTATCTTAGGCCTTCCTCTTTTTCTGTTACCTGGCAGCTTCATCCTTAGCAACTTTTTCCCAATATTTTCTGCATCCCTCCTCGGCACATGTCCAAACCAACATAATCTTGCCTCTCTGGCTTTGTCTCTAAACCTTCCAACCTGAGCTGACCCTCTAATATACTTATTCCTAATCCTGTCCATCCTCGTCACACCCAGTGCAAATCTTAATATCTTCAACTCTGCCACATCAAGCTCTGACTCCTGCCTTTTTGTCAATGCCACTGTCTCCAACACATATAACATAGCTGGTCTCACTACCCTCTTGTAGACCTTCCCTTTCACTCTTACTGGTACTCATCTGTCACAAATCACTCCTGACACTCTTCTCCACCCACTCCATCCTGCCTTTACTCTCTTCTTCACCTCTCTTCCACACTCACCATTACTCTGAACCGTTGATCCCAAGTATTTAAACTCATCCACCTTCACCACCTCTACTCCCTGCATCCTCACCAGTCCTCTATCCTCTCTCTCATTCACACACATATATTCTGTCTTAGTCCTGCTAACCTTCATTCCTCTTCTCTCTAGAGCATATCTCCACCTCTCCAGGGCCTCCTCCACCTGTTCCCTACTCTCACTACAGTTCACAATGTCATCTGCAAACATCATAGTCCATGGGGACTCCTGTCTGATCTCATCTGTCAACCTGTCCATCACCATTGCAAATAAAAAAGAGCTCAGAGCTGATCCTTGATGTAATCCCACTTCCACGTTAAATGCATCTGTCACTTCTACCGCAGACCTCACAGCTGTCACACTACCCTCGTACATATCCTGTACCACTCTTACATACTTCTCTGACACTCCCAACTTCCTCATACAATACCACAACTCCTCTCTAGGCTCCCTGTCATATGCTTTCTCTAAGTCCATAAAGACACAATGCAACTCCTTCTGACCTTCTCTGTACTTCTCCATCAATACTCTCAGAGCAAACATCGCATCTGTAGTGCTCTTTCCTGGCATGAAACCATACTGCTGATCACAAATCATCACCTCCCTTATTAACCTAGCTTCCACTACTCTTTCCCATAACTTCATGCTGTGACTGATCAATTTAATCCATCTGTAGTTACTACAGCTCTGCAAATTTTTAGACTTCACAATCCTCACAAGATCATTAACAATAAAGATGGAACATTTTTGATGTTATCAACTGTCTAACTAAGACCAATATAAGTCAAAGGTACAATGATCAGTTCAACAACATAAATGCAGATATACTAAGAACTAAGTCAGTTATGCACCCCGAGCATCAGACACAAAGGTTATATATCCCTGAATCCAAAAGATACAAAACAGGAATTTTGCACAGTTAATCACTTGCACAGGGTGTTATGGGGGGGGTGTGTGTATCAGGAAGCCTAGTCTGGTACAAGAGATCACTGAGTGTGTGTGAGTAAGAAAGAGAAGAAGCAGACATTTGGATAAAGCAACAAATGGCCAGTGAGACAAAATGAGTTTTAAGCTGCATGGCTGAACCATGTAATTGTTGCATGTGTGTGTCTGTATGGATCCTACAGGTGAAACAGGTGAACATAGCCAAGCCCTGTGCTAGTTCTATGTCTTGGCAAGTTGGACAAGTGTGAGTCATGCATGGTAGAGGTGGCAGTTGATCATTATTGTCCTCGGCATGAGAACTATCTCTGCCAGGAGTTGCACTGGCATGTCCACACCCATGGTCAGATGCACTGCTGCTGCCTGAACATGACTTATATCTACTGGATGAGCTCCCTTTATGACCTGCCATGTCTGGGATTGGACAGCTCAACCACTGAGAAATCATTGCAAGTACTGCTACTATGGGAGCGTTTTCAGGCACGGCCATGTTGGCAAACAGCAGATGATGTGACGGATCTACACCCACGAGGATGCCACCCCCTACCAGAAGATATTCCATCATGGACACTGCTTGCTCCAATGTGTCATTCATCTGAATCAACAACATAGTGGAGGCAGTTATGAATGTGAGCCTATGCCACATCTACAACCCTAAGTATTTCTCTGGTGGATATATGGAAACATGCCTCTGCCTCCACAATGGCCCTAAGCATCTTGAGTGGCATGGGGAGCATTATCTGAATCAGTTGGAAGATGGACAGCAGACCTCAGCCAAGCACCCCTATTAACTCTCCTGATTAGCACCTCAACCACACTTTGACAAAGGCCAGAGGCAACAGGCAATGAAGCTGTAGTAACCACACTTCCCTGATTGATGTTCTTGCCCTCCACCTGTCCAATATCTGAGGGCTCACTGGAATGAGTAGACATAGGCCTACTTGCTGTGTCTGATGGAATTTCAGGGGATGGCTCTATGTTAATACCAGTGTCAGATTCAAACTCTACATCCCCAGACTGTGACTTTTTTTGGCAACCATCATTGAGTCTGCTGATACTCTCACATCAGGTGGTAGAAGTCCCACAATTCTGCTGTCAGGATCACCTGTGATAACAAGAAACAAACATCAGAACAATTAATACCTACACTACTATAGTCCAATATATGCTAGCAAAATAACAGTGGTGCCACTATTAGACAGTACAGCAATATACACAACAGTCCTGGCATCAAAATCACACACTAAAATATTTCTTTAAATTGCTCATCAGTACTGACATAGAAATGTTTGGCTTACCATGTGCAGATGATGGTATGCTCCATGTGCTGGATGGTCCTGGTAGAAGTTAAGCAAAAGGTAAGGACAACATCATCACAATTAACAGTAACACATGGGGTAATACTTTTACCCCTTTATATGTCTATTTATACTTTCAAAAAGAACTTGGATGATCACTCCAATCTAAGCTAATAAATCAGAATGTGTTGTTAACTGTAGCAATCTTCTATCCCACACACAAAAAGTTCTTGTGGAACAGATGTAATGTATTGATTTAAATTGTTTTACTATACAACATTATTCAACAACTGAAATACAAAATGCTGCCCAGAAGCTTTTCCTGATCCATGCTTGCTGTCCCTGAAACAGTAGCATCAATGTCGAGGACATGCTGTTCTGCACTTTCCTGGGAGCTGTCTGGATCCCTGACAGTGTACAAGAACTCTTCATTTGCCATTAATGATGACTCTGTAGCAGCCCACCCCCCAGTACCTATCCTATCACAACCTACTGCAGCTGCTCTCCTCCATGGAGATGAGATCATGTCAGTAGCCCTATGGCATACCTGCTCATATGTCCTGCCATGGCCACCCACAGCATTAACATCATCGACAGTCTGCCACCAAATTTGCACTTAGCATAACATATCTCACAGTCCTCTTTCAAGCAGAATGGTACCATGTTACCTACAAGCTTTGACAATAACCTGATTTTCAGCATCAGTGAAGGGTAGTCTTCAAGGATTGAGACACCTGGGTGCCATAGTCTTAGGTGTACTAAAAGAAAACAGAAGGATAATACATATAAGTATCACATAACTATAAAACTACTTTTCCCAGATAAAACAAAACGGTACCATTTCAGTATTACCCAATGGAGAAACATAAAACAGTCTAGAGATTTGAAATATGAACAGGCTGGATGCAAAAAAGGAGAGTAACAATAGTAACATATCCTCGTTTGTGGCATAACAGAAATGCAGCTTTGCCACCCCCCCTCAAAAGAACAGACAAATAACTCATTTTGCTAACACACCATCTTAGAAATGCTAAAAGTGCTTGAAATGCCCTGACAAACATACCCATGCCATCAGTACACTTCTAACTAATGCATACAGATATGTAAAAGCCTTTGATAATCAAGATATGCATATATATATATATATATATATATATATATATATATATATATATATACACACAAACACACAGACATATAATATTATATATATATATATATATATATATATATATAAAACTATTAAACAGATTTTTCTTAATTATATTTCAGCATATGCAATATATAGCTGACAAAATGCAAGCATATCTTTGCAAGTTCAGTGATCCTCTGTGCAGATATATCCCAAAGTAATAGCCTTTTTCTGTGTTTCCATATAAACAAGTCTCCTCACTTTTAGTTTCCCTAGCTACAAGGTTGCCTTTTTATGGTGTAGATTCAGGGCTGTCAGCATGGTGAAGATGCAAATGAGGTGTGACCTCATTAGAATTTCTGAATCCCCAATATCTGGCTCTGTGTAGAAAATGTAAACATAGTGCAGGTACTCCCTCAGTGTTTGTTTTTAATTGATTGCAACTGTGAATGATTAGTGGTAGAGAGAAGGAAAACACAACAACAATGCAGAATGACCTACATCCAGTTGGTGTGTCAGGTTAGACTTCCAAAGTGTTAGATATAATTTTATCAAGGATGGAAATGTAAGTAAGCAATACAGAATTCACAAGTTCTGTTCATTAACATCCAACTTCCCTTCATTTGTTGGCAACTGCATATTATATTATTGCAATTTACATTTTAGGGACAAGGATATAGAATGGCATACAGACTGTATGTCTCAGATAATTGATCAAATAACAGAAAAATGAGCAACAAGGTAAGACAGAGCTGCATATTTGCAAGCAATACTCATAACTGGTTGTGTGATCACTTTGTGCACTACATCCAAAAATAATAAATGTACAAAGAATAACTTGTATAATTTCATATCATTGTCGATGTCGTGACTGGTTGTATGCAGAATGATTTCAGTTCCTTGTTTGCATGGCAAAGAGGGATACGGCACCCTTACTGTGTTCTGAAGGTTCATTGGAGTTAGAGTTCTAATCGAGACCTATGTAGAAATATCTCACGTGTACTAACATTTTGTAGTGTGGATGCCATAGATTGCTTTTCCTTATTTTAACTACTTTCCCCATTTTTGTCTTTTTTTCTTTTTCTTTTTTTTTTTTGGCACAATATTTGTGCAATGTACCACCTAGTGCAAACTTGGGAAATGGAGAAAATGAATGTAATGTTTGGATGTGCTCATCTTGTTTGCGTGAAGTGCACCAGTGTGCAAAGTGGACTTGTGGCCCACTCAGGAAGGAGAGAGAACACCTGCAAAACACCTGCAAACAGGGAGTCTGTAAGAAGGGCAAAGGTCAAAAACAATACATTGCTCCAGTTTCTGTGTTCTGTCACTCAGCTGCACTTAGCGACATTTCCCAGTGGTTAGCAAGGTTCCTGGGCAGCTGCAGCCATTGAACACATGAAGACAGTTCTCAGACAGCCAATAACTGAAAATGGATACATTCAGTTAATTCTGCTGGGCAGCGCGCAAACCTGCTAAGCGGCATTTCGTGGCTGTTAACACAGACAGCTTAAAAATAATTAGGAAATTAGAAAATGTCATGTAAATAGTCCTCTGGCAACAGGTGCAACTGTAGGGATGGAGTACAGATGGTCTTTGGTTTTAGTACACGATGTGCAACCTATTTTACTGTTGTGATAATGCAGTTTATAGCAATGAACTGAAAAATCAACAAGTGTTATTTGAACATTCTTGTGGCAACAGGTGTAAGTATAGAACTGCCATACACATGGTCCTGGGTTCTAATGCAGGACACTCCATGCACTTTTACTGTTGTTCTACTTCCAATTGTATTCACTCGCACTTATAACACTTTGGATACTGTAGCTGATATGAATTATATGTATAAGGGTTAAGACACCTTTACTGTGTGTTCAGCTGTATGACTGAGGGTATTCTGTCTGCGATATTTCTGTAAGTATAATTCTGCTATTTGGACTTGCATGGGCTTCACAATTACATAAGACACATACACAACTGGATCTAGCCAGAAGAGCAGCAGTGTGTATCTCAAAGTTACTGCTCCAATACCATAGATTGACAGTGTTTAGATACTTTCACATGCCTACAAATCAATTCATACAGGCCTCCCATTATATTCTATTTGACATACCCCATTGATGTTATCCACTATAAGTTGATCTTCAGTCTTCTAAAAGTCAGACTTGTGTCATGCCATGTGATTAAAGTGCTGAGCTCTGTAGCCTGTGTACTTAGATAGGTAAGGATTTTATTCTCATTGCAGTCAACTGTGGTGTGTGTGTGTGTGTGTGTGTGTGTGTGTGTGTGTGTGTGTGTGTGTGTGTGTGTGTGTGTGTGTGTGTGTGTGTGTGTGCGTGTGTGCACTTGATTTACCTTACAGAGATCCCTTTACACCAGCATGTGGGACACTGTTATTGCCATATTCTCTTCACCTGACACTGCTGATGTCATCAGCTATAAAGTGTTGTCTGAGACCTTCCAAGTAGTACTTCAGCTGTGGCACTTGCGTTAAATACAAAGTTTTTTAGTATGTGTCTTCAGATAACTAGGAGTTCTGTTCTTAATACCATCAACTGTGTGTGCGTGTGTGTGTGTGTGTGTGTGTGTGTGTGTGTGTGTGTGTGTGTGTGTGTGTGTGTGTGTGTGTGTGTGTGGCGGGTGTTTAGTCAAAACAGCAGAAGTATGTATCCTACAGTTACCATTCCAATCCCATGTATTGACAGCATTTTGATACTTGCACATGCCTACTTATCCATTTCATGCAGACAATATATTCTCTTCAACATGCTTTGCTGATGTCATCCACTATAAATTCACCTGCAGTCTTTAAAAGTCAGACTTGTGTCACGGTGCTTGAGTAAGGTAGTGAGTTCTGTAGTCTGAGTAGTTAGGTGGGGGTTCTGTTCTCAATGCAGTCAACTGTGTCTGTGTGCATGTGTGTGTGTGTGTGTGTGTGTGTGTGTGTGTGTGTGTGTGTGTGTGTGTGTGTGTGTGTGTGTGTGTGCGAAGAGCAGAAGTGTGTACCCTACAGTAGATTAACAGTGTTTTGATACTTCCACATGCCTACATATCCATTTCATACAGGCCCCCCAACAGCTTCTCTCCAATATGCCCTGCTGATGTCATCCACTATAAGTTGACCTGCAGTCTTGTAAATGTCAGACCTGTGCCATGGTGCTTGTGTAAAGTATTGAGTTCTGTAGTATTTTTACTTATATATGTAGGGGTTCTATTCTCACTGTAGTCAACTAGAATGTGTGCGCATTTGCTTCACTTTGGAGGGAACCTTTTACACCAGCATAAAGTGTGCACTTGCTTGACATTACAGGGAGCCTTTTACACCAGCATGTTGGACACTGTTAATGCCATATTCTCCTCAACAGACACCGCTGATATCATCAGCTATAAAGTGTTGTCTGAGATGCTCAACGTCAGGTTTGAGCTGTGGCTCATGCTATAAATACAGAGTTCTGTAGTCTTTGCACTTAGATAGGTAGGGGTTCTATTCTCACTGTAGTCAATTATGATATGTGTGCATTTGCTTGACATTGCAGGGAGCCTTTTACACAAGCATGTTATTGCCATATTCTTCTCACCAGACACCATTGATGTCATCAGCTATAAAGTCGTATCTGAGACAATCAAAATCAGGTTTGAGCTGTGGATCTTGCTATAAATACAGAATTCTACAACGGGATTGTTGTCAGTGCTGTAATTAGCAGGGAATTCCACTTTGCAGAAGGCCTAAATAAAGACACATTTTTGCATTTATTTGTAGACAGTTTGGCTTTGTCACCAATCATTTGTCTGCATTAGCCCCTCCTATAGTATGTTATCGTCATACATGGACTCAATGATTACACCCAGTATGCAAGAATCAGCAAAAGAAGTAAGCCGACAGCCATATACTTTAGCATGAACTGTCAAGAAATATATTCCAGACAGTAAAGAGCCAAGCACAGATCCCTGGGGTACACCAATGGTGACAGCTCTATTGGTACAGGTTGATGCACAAACTTTCACAGTTGTGTTCTGTCAGTGAGCCAATTGGTACTCATCTAGTGACATGAGGTTTTGATCCCTGCATGTGGGATTGTGTTCAAACCCTAGGCCAGTTGAAGATAGCCAGTATGCACTGTCTTACCTTCATCCAGGCCTATCACACAGAATCAATGGGCTGTGACAATATCACAGATTGCTATCATGTGATTCATCTTCCTGACACAGTTGAATGCACACTTCATCACACCCTCCACACAGACTATGTTGCTGTAGAAGGGTGTTTTCAACATGCATCCATGTAAGTTGTTGGGGACAGCACCTAATGCATGCATGCATATACATATCCTGACTCTCCTCATCTGTGAGGTAGACTAACATGTCATCATGGGCCTATTTTAAATGGACACTAGTGATATCCTGGCTGTGTGCAACAGACCTGTGTGAGTTGTTAATGCAACATCATGTCTGTTATATCTGTTAGATGTCCTCAAAGAGGTCATCAAGGGTATGCATGATGACAACACTATCAGCCTTTTGAAGATGGCAAGCCCAAGGCATCTGACACAAATCCACACTGAGGTATTCACTCAACACTGTCAGATGTGACTATATAAACCTATATCACCAAGTGGGTAGACCAGTGTTATCATATACATGGCATCTAAATATGTTGACGTGTGAAGTGACCTATATCTCAGGGCCAGTGATCAGGTCCATACATCAGGGCTGTCTGCTAGGCCCTTTCCTGTCCATTATTTAAGTGATGGACATCACAGATTACATACTTATCCTCTGTCCAAACAGCTGTGTGAATGACTACAGACTGGGGGCAATCATTGACTCCAGCTGTGATAGTATAATGGAGACTGTATCAATACTCACCAAAGATTGCTGCCACAGACATGACAACACCTACAATGACAAGAAAGTATGGGAGGATTTGTTACATCAGGAAAACAAACAGACAACTCAAGTATAATGTGGACATCACACCCTATAATCAGACCAATGGGTATGTGACCTGTGTCCTGGCATAGATGATAAGTTGAATATCTACCAGCATGTGGTCACAGTGCTGACTACTCCCTTGTATGTAACACAATTACTGAGTTATTATGTCTCATGCAGGTATAGCATTGTCCCTCCTAACACCCCCAGAAGATGTTACGGTGCCTGGACAATGTGCATGATTACTCTCATAGAGTATGGATGTATCATAATAACTGTACAATATGTTTGTGCAGAATCATCTCTGGTCACTGTAAATCACATATGCTGTGTGAGAGGCATGGGATTACTTGTGGTATTATTCTTATATTGTCCATGATTGTGCTTGCTTCTTTTAATGTTGTCCATAAGCCTTTACCTCTGACTCTACTGAGATTACACTCGTATTCAAGCAAATCCATTTGCACGGTTTCACAATATGCACCCTTCCTCAATTGTATGTAACATTCCTGATAGATGTCCTCTGCAGTATTCATGTAAGGATGCTTATCTCACACAGACATTTTCCCCATTGTTATGTCACCTTGTGTGACAGTCACACAGTACATATTTTCACTGTGCAGTCCTTACTATTCCAGATTGATATGTGAATGGTGCTGTTGCTACAACTGTCTTCCATTGACATGCCCTCGTCTGCTCTACATTAGGTTATTTCACCTGTCCTATTTCCCTGTGTTCATTCCTACAGGTCATTGGTGTGTCCCTATCCAATAAACACACTTCTGCTTATTTTACATGGCAATCCATGTACCCTTACAGATCATTTACACAACTTTAGTACAGAATGCCAGGAATGGGATTTCACAATAATCTGCACTGTAGATAATCTATCCTGTACTGTGTTTGGACCATATACTTAACAATCATACCTCTCAACTGTCCAGATGTTCACAGAATGTCCAGATTTTTGGCTTTATATCTTTTGGTGTGTTACTTATCAAATTTATGGTTTTCCGCTAGATCACTGGGATGCTCTCAGGGCTGATGTGACTCAATAATTACATACATTTGATCTTTAGACTTCAAATGCTTCAGAACATGAAGCATAACACAAACCTCTGGTTATAATAGCATATTTCAAAAGAGCAAATATGTCAAATATTTCTGAGTCATTGTCCCCCCATTATGTTGGCCTTTGCCCAGATGTCTTGCACTAAGAGATTGAGAGCTATCTGTTAAGCCCTAGTGATCGCTATGGCATTCTACACAAAACTGCAGAACCTTCAATACACTAATTTAAAGAGGATTGCTATCAGTGTTTGCCTATCCATTTTTCTGTGTTGCTAGCCATTAAACCTTGTTTATTTATGTTTATATGTAGTGTATGGCATGAATATGCAGTGAGCGCTGCTGCTCACCCTGCATCACCATGCACAAATGTAAACTCTGTGAAGGCTTTGCGCAAAGCCTACAGGGAGCTTATTGAATCCCAGTGCCTATTTAAAATTTAACTTTACATCTTAAAACCGTGGTGCAGCGGTAGCATTGCCATCTCACAAGAAGAGATGCTCTGGTTCGATTTTTGTCTGGAGTGCTTTCTGTGTGGAGTCTGCACATGCTCCCTGCATTCATGTGGGTTTCCTCTGGGTGCTCCACCTTCCTCCCATGTTACAAAGACATGCACCTGGAGTGTTTCTCCCTGGGCCTTTGCTAAAGATTGGCTTCATTTCAAGTCAGACTTTCCTGTTAAATAAATAGGGGAGGAATAAATTTGACAAGCATGACTTTTTTGACATCTTTACATGGTGACTGGATTACATGATGTATGGTAAAGAAAAAAGAGCCACTGTGGGTAAAATATTGACATACTAGATATGAAGACATCTTTTAGGAAAATGGAAATTAGAAAATAAAAGATAATTCAGGATTATGGAAAATGGAGAGAAAATTAAAATACAGTTAGGGATCTGAAACAGTTGAATAGGCCTGATGAAAACAGAAAAGAATGGCATGAGAGTACAATGGGCAAATAGCACTGAACAGATCCAGGAAATAAGTCGGGCAAGGAGTATCACATGAGACAATGGTTAGATTAAAGAAACAGTAGAAGTCTCTCTTATATAGATTAATATTAAAGTTTATTGTGAAAGGCATGATGAAATATAAAATGTATAATAGAAAAAAATAAACAGCATGCAATGAAGAAAACACTATGGTTCATGATTATTTTAGATTGTTGGAAAAAGATAAAATGAGTAGGAAAATATAGCAAAAAGAAGGTTTGTAGTACATTGATATGAAAATGATTTTGTATGTTAAGCTTTTTTGTAATAGATATGATTGTGTCGCGTTTGGAATATTTGGAGAGCCGTGCACTGAAAATTTGTATATTGTAAAATGTGATTTGGAAATGATGCAAAAGGAAATAAAGTTTGATGTGTGGTTGAAGGGATGTGATGGGTAAAAGCAGTAAGACATTGTTCTAAATGCATTGCTTTATGAAAATGTAGGTATTCAAATATATGTAATAAAATAGTCCTATTCTTTTTAGTGAGTATCACTGGCTCTTTTACATCCACCTGAGGTACTACCAGCTTAGGCATAGGCAGATTTAACATCATTTTAATTAAAATAATAGCCATGATTTTCTCACACTACCTGATGGCTCTGTAACCCAAAGTGAGGTAAGTTTCATCATCATCATCACCCCCAATTTTCCCACTTTTCTATGTGAGTCTGGAGTGCTGCATCAGTTGTCATCATCTCTGTCAAGTCAGTGACATTCTTCAACAGTAATGCCTTACTCATGTAGGTCCTGTCTCACACAATCCACCAGTCTCTTGACTGGATGCCCTAATTTCCTGTTGCTCTCTTCTTGTCTCACCTAAGTGGTCTTCATCAAATCATCTTCTGCTTTCCTGTACATGTGCCTGAGCTGCAGTAGTCTGCTCTCTTTGCCCTCTTCTGCAATAGTAACTATTTAACATCTTTGATGTTCTTTTGTCACACACTACCCCTTGACACTCTGGGATGGTTGGCTGCAACACCTCTTACTGTTGCTTTGACTTCATCATTCAGACTTTCCTTCTCCTCATCCATCACTACAAGATGCTTAAAGTTACTAACGTCTTCCACTATTTTCCCATCTGTCTCATTTTTCAGCTTCTTCTCAATTCCTTATTTGCCACCATGAAAACTGTCTATTCAGTACTCAGTTTCATTGCAAGGAAAAAAGAAAAATAGAAAAAAAATAATCAGAAAAATCAATGCACACACACACACACACACACACACACACACACACATGTACACATGCACACACACACACACACACACACACACACACACACACACACACACACACACACACACACACATGCACTCATGTACACACACACACACACACACACACACACACACACACACACACACACACACACACACACACACACACACACACACACACACACACACACACACACACACACACACACACACACACACACACACACACACACAAAAACACACACACACACACACACTCACAAAAAAACCCACAGAATCATACACATTCTACAATCCATTCATAAAACATAACTTCAAATATGATATGAGTTATATATGAGTTATTCCATAATGGAAGTAAAGTATAACTAGAAACACTTGGATAATAATAGGAAACACTAGAAAAAAGAATAATAGAACATGCGGAGACTGTTGTTAGAAATGCAAAGCTGTCTTGTTTTCAAGGGTTAAGGAATACAAATCTGTTTCACACATTCAACGTGAACATTTTTCTATACCCTACAATATCAGATATTACATATTGTTTTATGCCCTACAATATCAATATTAAATAGCTATATATATATATATATATATATATATATATATATATATATATATATTTATTTATTTATATATAATGAGTAAGATATATAGCAAGTACAAATATGACTCTGTCATTGTCCATGTTGGAGTGAATGACCTGAGACATACCTCCCTGGACTACATGAAAAAAGACATGGAAGAGCTCTCGGATCATGTGGACCAAGCAGGTATGACCCTAGCCCTGAGTAGCATCTTGCCTTCACCCAGAATGATACCACAATATAAGGACAAAATGATTGACTTCCAACAATTGGCTAAGCTTCTGGTGTCATTCAAAGGGGATCCAGTATCTGTTTGCCTGGGACGAGATGATCGACAGACCATGATGCTTTGCCAGAGATGGTCTGCACCCATCACCCCTGGGATTCAGGTTACTGGTTAAGGCTCTTGCCACCCCTATAGTGCCTTTTTTAGGCAAAGTTCAAAGGACAAAACCACCACCGTAACAGGTACAAGCATGCAAAATCTGAAGGCAATGCTACTCAATGCTAGAAGTCTAAACCTCAAAATGCACTCTCTCGAGGCACTCCTAAAAATGGAGAACATCGATATCTGTGCAGTAACTGAGACATGGTTCAAGGCTCCAGAGAGCACCCCTGCAATACCAGGCTACAACTCTTACCACACTTTTCCGCCACTAAACTAGGATCAAAACACTAAAGGTGGAGGACTGTCCATATTCACCAAGGATATTCACACCATCAGGTTACTTGCCCAACACAATGCATCTGAAATTCTCCAGGTGCAACTAACACTAGGTAAGACTGCAATCCAAATTGCAGCTTGCTACAGATCCCCCACCATGCCCCAGGATTCTCACTACACCTTTCTAAACATACTGGAAAATATTAATATACAACCAAACACCCTAATACTGGGTGATTTCAACTACCCTGCTATTAACTGGGAAAACTATTCATGTATCAACACCTTTGTCCAATGGTTCTTGGAATTCATAAATTCCAATGCCCTGGATCAACTAATCCATATTCCCACCAGGGGTTCCAATATCTATACCTGGTCATTACCAACATGGGAAATCGATGCTCCAAACCTATGGTCACCCCTTCATTGGTCATGTCAGGCCATAAGCTAATCACGATCACCCTTAACATCCACATCCCATCCCCCAGTAAGGAAACCTCCATAAAAAACTTCTCCAAAGCCAACTTCATGCTACTCAAGTCAGAAGTTACAAACGTCATGACACCCATGTAGATGGGAACTGAAAGTTCGACTGCTGAGTCCTACTCTAAGGCACTGTATGAGCACATCCACTCATGCATGAATCGTACCATCCCAAATAGAACCAAGATGCTCTCCTCCAAAAGAAAAGGAAGCCAATCTGGGGTCCCCTGCCATAAACAAACTTTACAACAAAAGAAAAAAATGGTTGCATAAAAGAGGAAAATCCCAGGATGCAAAAAACTCCCTTACCAGCCTCAGTAAGAAGCTGAGATCCCTCATAAATTCTTCCAAAGCTAGTTATGAAAATAAAATTGCCAAAGATTCCAAAGACAACCACAAGGCATTCTATAACTATGTCAAGAATCTAAATGGCAATGCTCAGAACTGCTCTGAGCTACAACAGAATGGCATTAAATATACTGATCCCAAGGATATTGCCAATATCCTGGCAGATCATTCAGTGCCAACTTCACCCCCCTCTCACCCCCTAAATGGCCCTCTCAATACCGGAAGATTGCCATTTTTATTGTAATAATGGCCACACAGGTAAAAAATGCACTCTCCAAAGCTAAGAATACAGCATCCATGGGACCAGATAACATTCCCGGCTGTGTACTACATGAACTACAAAATGAACTGGCACCTCACTTAAGTGTCTTGTTTAATCATACCCTCACCTCAGGCTTTGTGCCCACTGAATGGCGCACAGCTACAGTTATCCCACACCACAAGGGGGGATCCACCTTGGATCCCGGGAACTACCGCCCAATCAGTCTGACGAGCCTGATGTGCAAGGCGATGGAACGTATTATCATGGACCTTACAAACAAAGACATTGGCAAACTTAAAACACTGGACCCCACCCAGTTTGGGTTCATGAAGGGCTGATCTTGTCTACTGAACCTGACTGACTTCTTCTAATCAGTCTCCAGAGCCATGGACAAGGGTAAGGCAGTCCACACAGCCTATCTGGACCTCGCCAAGGCCTTTGATACCATCCCCCACTCTGGAATCATAGATAAACTTACTAAGCTGGGCATTAATCCCTACATCACTCAATGGGTTGCCAACTGGCTTACTGACAGAACCCACACTGTAAAAGTAGCTGACTCCAAATCCAGCTCCAGACAAGTGACAAGTGGAGTACCTCAGGGTTCAGTCCTGGGAACTCTCTTGTTTGGCATCTACTTCTCTGAAGTACAAGCCAACACTAATGGACTCTGGCTAACAAAATTCACAGATGACTGCAAACTGGGAGCCATTATTGAATCCCCAAATGATGTGGATACTCTACAAAATGGCCTTACAGAAACAGATGCTTGGTGCCAGAGCGGGACAATATGATGTGGATACTCTACAAAATGGCCTTACAGAAACAGATGCTTGGTGCCAGAGCCATGGGCTCAAGTTCAATGCAAAGAAATGTATAGTTATCCCCTTTGGGAAAAAACATGTACCCGTGAATTACCACATAGGTGGCAGTACACTAAACACCAAAAGTGTGATAAGAGACTTAGGGACACAGGTGGACAGTGGTCTCACCTTTAATAACCACATCACCACAACAGTCAGGAAATCCTTCTATGTGGCACACCTCATTACTAAGGGCTTTTCATCCAGAAAAAAGGAGATCATTGTCCCACTGTACTCATCCCTCATTAGACCCATTATAGAATACAACGCCCCATTTGGTATGTACCTCTCAAGACATCTGCAGCAACTGGAAAGGTCGCAGTAATACCTCACTAAAAGAATCACAGGCCTAAAGCAGATGCCCTATGCTGACCACCTTAAAAAACTCTAGCTATACTCTGTCGCATATCGTCTACTCCAAGGCGATCTCTGCTTAAAAAACAAGGTCATGTCAAACCCAGAGCTTTTGGACATGCTACACTTAAAGAAATCCCAATCCCTCAGAGCCACAAGCTCCAGAGATCTAAACCTTGCCATCATAATAAACAAAACATGCTGGGGGGATAGGTTCCTGACCCAGAGACTCCCCAGACTGTGGAATAGTCTGTCCATACATGTCAAGCACAGCGCCTCTTTGGCCCTCTTCAAAAGGAACCTTGACGATTGGATGGGAGAAAGGAAATTCACCCCAGGGATCACGTCAGTCACCCTGCTAGACAGGGGTCCAGGAAAGTAAATAGTGTGGGAAGAAATAGCCAGAGAATTGTTATGGCTAGGCTTGTATAGGCCCTAGGGCCGATAGCCTAGTACCAACCTATGAACCTATGAACCTATATAAATATATATATATATATATATATATATATATATATATATATATATATATGTATTAGACAACTAGTTAGTCTACTGTTGGTTCTTTTTCTTGTAAAAATACCCACACTAAAGAAAAACAATATCAGCTAACAAAAATAAATATATGATCCAAGAAGTATAAAATGTTTGTAGAAGCACTGTAGAAAGCCTCTGCAATTATGTAATATTACTCCAAACTCTCTATCCCATTCCCCTCCCTAGACTATAACTGACCTGGTGGATGATGTATGCCAAAATAACACCAGAGACTACACTGGGATCATTACTAGTACTACTACTCCTCATCCTTCTCATACTGCTACTCCTCCTATTCCTTCTGCTACTGCTATTACTGCTACTGCTATTACTACTACAGCTATTATTACTACTATTGCTACTACTACTACTACTACTGCTGCTAATAATGCTAGTACTACTGCTATTACTACTACTGCTATGACTACTATTGCTACTACTATTATTACTACTATTATTACAACTGCTATTACTATTACTGCTGCTACTACTACTACTACTACTACTACTACTACTACAAATATGTTATACTACACTTATTATGGGTAATAACGTTTAGAAATATTGTTTGTAAATGAACCTTATTACCTATTTATGATGTAAAAAAAAAACAACTGTTGATCCTGGTACATAAATTTTAGTGTAGTCTGAAGAAGGTCAATACCAGAATGCCATCTGAACTAGTATTAATAATGTGGGCATTGCCTGGGACGTGCAGTCATGGCTGCAATACTAAGGCTGGAATTAAGTAGGTGGTATGCTGTGTTTTTTGCTAAGTGTACTGCATGATATATAATATAGTGTTTTCATTTCTAAAATCCTCAAAGGTATATGAAGAGGACAGCATTATTTTCAGACTATTGCAATTGCACCACTGGTTGGCAGTCCTATAACAATAAACATTATTATTGTGATGTGCTTCCCATGTATGTTAGCCACAGTACTGCAGGCATTACCAGGGAAATATTATATTGCATGTGGTACTATGGGTGGCATATGAGAGAGAAGACATCAGTGCTAATGTGGTATAGAGCATTCCAGGCTGGCATACAGAATACCTCTTGATTTATGTCCTGCAAAGTACTGCAGGCATATTAGGATTTCCCACATAATGCCTGCAGTTCTACTTCCAACATACAGGAGAGCTTATGACTATCTCTGAGTGTGTCAGTTGCTTAAATAAGCCATGCACTGGAAAAATGTTTAAACTGGTATGTTATAGCAAGTTATATTTACTCAAATTTTGAAGCATTGATGGTAAAATAGGTTATGGAACTTGACAAGGCCCTCTGATTCTTTATTTTTATACTTCCCATGAGGAGTTGTTTATGGTCTGTTTCAGCAACTCCTACTTTTTTAATGAGTCAAGAAAGCTAAGGGCAGCATGTTACCATGAGTGTATATTCTTTTGGAATTTTGTAGTAAGAGTGAAAACCCATCAGAATGAACTCATTTACTTCCACCTTCCTTTTCTTAGTCACAGTGCCCTTCATGGCTCTCAACCTCTGGGCACAAAATATCTGGAGAAAGCCAAAAATAATAGGGGGACAAAGCCCAAGAAATAATGACAAAATTTAAATATTGCTCTTGTGTCTACGACTATGATGTACTAATTGAGCATTCATTTGTTGTTCTTGTAAATATCTTACAAGTGGTGGATTTAGTTCTTATATTTGAATTTTTTTTATAATATTGTCTTTCTGTCTGCAGTACTTAATTTGTTGCTCTTGTATGCTGTACTAGTTATTACTTTTGAATATTTTTTAATATTGTCTTTCTGTCTGGAGCTTTTCTCCTCGGGCCTCCATTGAAAACGGGCTACCTTGGCCCAATGGACTTTCCTGATTAACAAACTGCAATAAATAAATAAATAAATAAATAAAATAAAATAAATATAAACATAGAAAGTTGATAGAATGCAAAGTTTTGTGTTACCATGCATTTTCTGAAGGATACAGAGTCTGAAACTCAAATGCCTGTCATTATATAATGACTTCAGACCTCACTTATTTGCCACAAAAATCCAGAAAATCACAAATTTTATGAGGAACACACCAAAAAATATGATGCAAAAATCTGGACATTCTGCGAAAATCTGGACAGTTGAGAGGTATGAACTGCCCTTATATGCATATGAAATTCAAAACAGACAATTTCTTGAGTGTGTACAACTGCTGGTTTACTGTCTAAGCTGTAGACTTGCATTATGGAATATCCAGATTATGTAAGAGTATTGTTACAGGGGTCTACTTCTAAATTTTGAAGTTTTAAAACTTCTAATTTCTTATGTTCGAGACCATAAGATCGAAGTTTTGAAACTTTGAAATATAAATAAAAAAATAATAAATAAAAACAAAAAAACATTTTTTTTTACTTTTTTTGCACAGGAGCAAGCTCCCCTGCACCCCCTATACCACCTGTTATTAAGTGTACCAACTCTGAGATTGCACTACAGCAAAGAAAACAGTAAATATACCTTTCCACGCTGTACATCGATCTACATTTAAACGGTTCGAAGTTTCAAAACTTCGAGCTTATGATCTCTTCCATAAGAAATTTAAAGTTTTGAAACTTTGAAATTTAGAAGTAGACCCTGCTACAGTGTTTACTTTTCCCCTAACTTTGTCTCATAATCATTACATCTCCCTATACATACTTATCATTATATAGTTCCTTGGTAGCTATGCCATAACTGAAACTATTTGTTTAATGAAATGACAGTGCCAGAATAACCAAACCTCTGGAAGGCAAATTTGTTATATCAGATGTTAACCTTTTCCCTCCATGTCTGTGACATTGTCACATGTTTACACACCATGACTAACATCCTATCTCAAGCTGCCATACTTAATCCATTACCCTAATTCAGCAAATAAGTAACCAGACTTGGTATAGCTCCTGCCTTGATAGTAAAAGGAGATTGTTTGTTGGTCAGCACTGCCCATTTAAACATAGCTTTTAAATGGAGGAACCAGCTCACCTTTCCACAGCTCTTGGTACCATGCTGCTCACATGCATATAAATTCTCTCCCTGGACTAGCAAACAGCAAAAGGAGGAAATGTACAAATGTGCAGCTAAATACATAATTGAATTTCAGTACCAAAACTAAAACAGCTGCACAAGTCCATGAATGTGACACAATTTTGCATCTTCTGAAAATTCCTTGCTTTAAACCTTAAAGAAGGCCTACTTTTTTTTCTGTCCTGGTAAACATTGCTTGCATCTGTTGATGGAAACCATACTGCAGTTAAAGTTTGTCCATTTAAAATGCCACTGCAGAAACAGCATTCATGAAATCACTCAGCAATAATCATTTTCTGTTTTTTTATTTTCAAAAGTACCTCAATTCACAAATAGTAAACCCGAAGCAAATCCAGTTCAATCTCTTGAGCTCAACACTTATTCTGTATGTTCTCATAATAGTGCACTAGTTACAAGCAACTAGGTAACCTGGATACAAAATATTACCTTCTCAGTGGAGCTTCATGGCTGTTGCTGTTTAGACACAACAGTGACATTTCTGTAGAAATGCAGCTACCTTCCAAGATTATAAGTGTAAATGACTGGAGTTGCTGCATCAGGCTGTGTTCTCACTCTTGCTAAATTGTTGATCAAACATCACAATCCTTTTTTCATCTACATGTGCAAATGATGCAGCACCCCCCTGATATTTAATAAAATGTTTCCTCTAGACTAGAGAAAGAAGTCTGAACAGCTTTCTACTGTTTCTTTATTAAGATAAAATGTGTTAACTGTTATATAATAGTTACACATATTGCAGCAGACTTGGATGTCACTGTTGTCATGTAAGATGCAAGCCATAGAAACGAATGACTGCTTAAGTCATTTGGTAAATGTAGTAATAGTTAAACTGTAACAAACTGTTAATATTGCCAGATGTCACAGTAACAATTTAGAAATGTACAAAGCATGTAAACAGGGGCACAAACAATCATTACTCACAAAATATAATACATTTTCTATGATGCTTCATATTTCAACTATCATTAATAGAAAAGAATGCTGTTTTTTAGCATTTTAGCAACCTTCAGAATAAAATGTTTTGAAACAGTTTCCCTCCTTCATTAACATGTTTATCAGTAATCCACTGAAACAGCTGTATTTGTATTCCTCCAGTACTTTTTTTCCTACAGATATCCTTATGTTGTGTACAACTGTTTTAAACATGTAGTTTACCTGGGGTGTTTGCTTTTTTATCATACTCTGATATTAGAATCTTTCTTTGCTATAATTTTCTTAAACTACACCCTTTTAAATATCTGGTTCTTTTGTATATAGTAATTGGTCCAGAAACCTTCACCAAAACATCTTTAACATTGTTCCATTATTTTCAATGGATACGTGAATTCATCTGTAACAGTTACAGTATCAAAGCAGATCATACAAGAGTTCAAATAATGTTACTTCAAGCCTTAAATGTATAATATAAAATGGCTATGCAGGTAATTAACTCCAAAACTAATACTCTGTTCTTTATTTCAAGCTTTAATTTATTGTCAGCATCATAAACATTTTAAACAGTTTATGGCAGATATAATAAACTTAGATTTTAGTGCAACTTGTAATGGAAATATTTTGCATCTGTAATGGCTACCGTCATGTTAGTATAACAGTCTGGAAAATATGAATCTGATCTGAAACATGGGTGTAAATATTTGCAGCCTTCCCAGCTGACGTAAATGCACAGATATATTTGGATCCAGTATGGTGATGATTGGATCATGCAGGTCGCAGTGCCAAGCTGTGTGATTTTAAGATTTAAAGGTAGAAACATATGATATCACCCATAAAATATCTTACTACCCTGCCAAGTTAAGTTCCAAATAAGAGACAGCCTTGAACTTCAACCGCTTCATAACAAAAAGAATAGTAATTTCAAAACACTTGAGCAATACTGTTGCAAAGACAGATGTGAGACAAGTGAAGGAATATGAAAGACCCACCTGGAGATTATTTTTGGAGGGCATATCATTTTTACACACACATTTTCTTCATTGGACTACAACAGATTATATGGCTTCAAATGATGCCTTCTTTTACAGAATCAAAATGTAATATTACAAAAAGTTATGGAAGAATTCAATAAGCCTAACGCAGTCATTTTTTCTGTGTGAGTGTCATGGAGTGATGCGAACATGGGTATGGCGAGTTTCACTTTCATTAAATTCCTTGTAGTAGTGCAAAATCACACACATTCATGTGCAATAATGAAAACTTATGGAAACTTATGTGAAATGCAAATTTCTGCATAAGTATCTGAGATTTATGCTAATGAACCAACACAACATGGTGGAGCGAGCCAATAACCTTCAACAGAACTGTCTTGGAGTCAAGTACAGGGTATGGCAACTTTTCCCATACTGTTCTGAAATTGCAGCTTATAATAATGAAGTGCAAGTAGCAATAATTGCCATTTTATGTATGCTTCATGACAACAGGAATGAAATATAAAATTTTTCAATGCCTTAACTAAATTATGCACAGCTGGGCTCTGCTACTACTACTACTATGCACTGAAGCAGGACCTTTAAATCATGTTAATTATATTCTAAGCAGGTGAATTCCATCTTAATTAGCCAATCCCATGTAGTAGATTTACCCAAGAAATGTATGAAGTGTGCATAAAGCCTACATTCTAATTTTCCCTCAATACTTCAAGACCATTGGAGTAGAGACTTGGAAATTTAAATTGAGATAATGGTAGGGACTGCTGCAGCTATTCTACATCTGCATATGCTAGAGGCTGAAGTCAATGCTGCTGGTGCTACTGACAACAGGCCTAGGCCAAGAAGGAGAAGAGTGTTCAGGCCCAGGGTAACCTTCCAGGTGCTACATGAGCTGGAGATTGTAAAGCGCTGCATGGTGGACAGGTCATGTTACTGGAACTCTGTAAGGTCTGCCAGCCTCTACTCAGATCCAGAGCCCTGAACTACACTTGTGTCAACCACTGCATTTGCAAAGTAGATCCTTAATCTGCAGTGTAGTCTTGTGGAGTATTATGACATATCCTTTGTATCTATGAACTTGGTACAGTATGCAAGTAAATAGCAGTGTATTTGTACAGACAATTAAGTAAGAACTCCGGTCCGCTAATGATTGGCAGTAGATTTTTACATGCCGAGTTGCCAGCCCTGATGCACAACCTTCAACGAAGGTATGCCCATTTACACATATCTCCACACAGAAGACGCTCTAGCTGAGAATCGAACAGGACAATGTCTTACTGTGAGGCGACAACACTACCACGGCACCACCACCGCAGTACATGAGCAGACATCCTAATGAGAGTATTTTTCTTTGAAAGGCTAAATCTGTCCCAAAATGCAGTCTGACAGCCCTGATTGTGAGAACAATTAGCCCTATCCTTTGTTGTCAGATCAGACTTCTATTCACTTAGAATGGAAAACCTGAAAAATACTGCCATGTTTCAGTCAGTAGATCATGTGTCATTGATTGATCTGCCCTGAGTTTTACAAGGTTGTTCCTACTGATATATTACACTTTTTCTGAAAGAAGCTTGCAAAAGTGTCAACAAATTACTGAGATAAAAAGGACTTTTTACAAAGAGCAGTTTTGTTACTGTCAGTTCCGGACCAAGTTAACCATCCCATCTCCCCTCCTTCAATGAGCCAGAGTCTCACATTTCCAGCTAGGCCAGGTTCAGATAATTACCGACCTTGCATGGCAATAGACATTAAACAAATCTCAGCCTGGTGTGCCACTAAACTGTTCACTAATGACTCCTTTCTTCTTACTGTTGACTTGCACTATTCTATGAAAACTGGGAAAAAAACACTAATCTCAATTCAAAATTTTTGTCCATTATATCAGTTTTTTCAAATGTACACAGTGAAATATTTGCTTTGGGGTGTGTAGTCCTTTCTGGCTGGTTACATGGTTAAGTTATAGGTTCAAAGGTAGGAACTGGGCTATCTGCCCGAAGGCATATATTAGCCTAGCCACGTTGTGCAGTATTCACCGCCCCTAAGTTTGCTTATTCTTGCATGGCTTAACATGAACCATCTTAGGTAGTGCCAAACTTTACCTAACAATTTAATAATAGCTTTGTTTTTTTCTTAACAACGGCTTCCATAGCCTCTTTTATGTGAGCCACTACTTTTTATTACTATAGCTTCATTCAGCCTTTTTCTTAGTTGAATACTTTCAAGCATATCTCTTATCCTTTCAGCAACAGACTCAACTCATGGAGAAAGCTTCCAAGTTATAATGCTTTTCTAAGTAGCAGTACTACTACTTTGGTTAAGGTCACACGTAGATGAAGTGGCATCCATTTCATAAATAATTGCCCTACATTGCAATATTGCAATACATTTCATTGTTTGTTCAAGACAAGACAAAACCGTACTCAGAAATCATTTTGGATTCTACCATGTCAGAGTAAAAGTGTAAGGCAAAATTAGATACACTTGTGAGGTATGCTGGTCTGACATCCAACACTATTACCCTTCTGTCCCCCATCACACCACCCTCAATCCATTCAGGCATTTACATACATAATGACATTCATATCTTGTAACAGTGCAACAGTACCAGCAGCTGCACCAACCACTTCACAAAACACTGCTGTAATGCTTTTGTCAACTAACGTGATAGATGGATGCCAGTGATGGACTCCTCAAAGCTGGTCAGCAAGCTGGGGTCCGTCTGGCTTTGCTCCACAGTTCTCTTTTACAACATACACACACACACACACACACACACACACACACACACACACACACACACACACACACACACACACACAAACACAGATGCACAGACAAAAACTTTCACCCTAATGCATTCCTACAACATGTGAAAATCAAATACTGTCTGCAAATTACAAAACAGACACCAGCCCTCCAGGAGTGTACTAATCGGTGAGATCCAGGTAGTCAGACCATAACATCAACTTTGACTACCATATGTGCACTGTGAAAATGATGTCCTTTTAAGTGGTGGTGAACCATATAATAAAGGGAGTGGCCAGCAGATACAAGGATGGAATAGTAGTATTGTATTCCACCATCATAGCACCAATGCTGAGGTGCAATGAAAATTTTAGCATATATCTCACCAGAAACAAGCAACACCTGGAGTGACCTCATAGGTGTCTCAATAAGTCAATAATAGCTTCAGCCTACATGGCCTATGCAGAAAGTTCTGAAGCCACCATCATAGGATCATAGGATCATAGGAAGTAACTAGGCTATTGGCCCTGAGGCCTTTACAGCCTAGCCAGGAATTTAGACCATGTTCCAACAAGTCAGCATCCTATGCCACTGTCCAGCAGGGACACAGGTGGAATCCCAGGGGTGTATGTTTCTGTTCCTCATCCAGTTCTTCGGGTTGTGCTTAAAAAGAGTTAATGAGGTACTCTGATTTATGTGGAGGTACTCTGATTTATGTGACACAAATCCGTCCCGCCAGCAAGTTCTATTGATTTCACAGACCTGGTTGAGGTCACTCGTGTGGGTTACTCGAGTGGAGCTTGACTTGTGGATATACAGCAGTCTCATCAGGACGGGGTCTGAGATTGCTTTATATGCCAGACAGAGGTCACCTCTTAGGAGTTTGTAGGAGACTGAGTAGAGGGACAGGGCTTTTAGCCTATCTGTGTAGGGTAGATGTTTGAGGCCCTGGATACTCCGGGTGAGGATCCTCTGTGCTCTTTCCAGCTGCTGCATGTGCTTTGTGAGGTACATGACAAAAGGGGCATTGCACTCAATAATGGGTCTTATAAGGGAAGAATACAGGGATGTTATGACTACCTTGTCCCTGGATGAGATACCCTTACTAATGAGATGGGCCATGTAGAAAGCTTTCTGTACAATGGGGGAAATATGGTGGTCAAGTCCCTCACGACTGATTGCATGATTAGGACCTTATTATCAATGTGATCATTTGTGGGGAAGTCACTCTCCCCAAAAGGGATGATGATACCTTTTTTGGCATTCAGTTTGAGGCCATGTTCTGGTGTCAGTCATTTGTTTGGGTGAGACTCTCTTGGAGGATGTCCACATCACTAGGGGAATTGATGACATCACCCAGCTTGCAGTCATCTGCCAACTTGGTCAGCCATAGACCACTAGATTTGGCCTGCACCTCCAAGAAGTATATACCAAACAGCAGAAGCCCCAAGACCAATCCCTGGGGTGCACCACTCATTACAGGTATACTACTTGAGGTGGCTTCACCTATTTTGACTAGGTGGGTTCTATCAATGAGCCAGTTTTCTATCCATCTGGTAACATATGGATTGATGCCTGGTTGAGAGAGTTTATCTATTGTACTAAGTGAGGAATAGTATCGAAGGCTTTGGCCATGTCAAAGTAGGCGGTGTGCACCGTTTTACCCTCATCTATGGCCTTGGTGACTGATTCAAAGAGGTCAACCAAATTTAACAGGCATGACCTCCCCTTGACAAAACCAAACTGTGTGGGATCAAGTGTCTGGAGGTTGCCAATGTCCTTGTTAATGAGGTCCACGATAATCCACTCCATGGCCTTGCAGATTAGGCTAGTTAGGCTGATGGGTCTATAATTTCCTTTATTGGTGGATGCTCCACCTTTGTGCAAAGAAATGACAGTGGCTGTCCTGCACTCGACTGGGATGAAGATGGTAATCAAACTTTGGTTGAATAAGATGCCTAATGGTGCTGAAAGTTCCTTCCTGAGTTCATGTAGGATGCAGCCTGTGATGTTATTGGGTCCCATGGAGGCTGTATTTTTTGCCTTTGAGAGGGCAGTAATAATTTGTTCCCTAGAGATAAGGGGAGGGGGCAGGAACTGGGGATGTCCTGCTTTACTGATGGTGTGGACAGAAGAGTGAAGTTTTCACACTGAACCTGTCTGCCAGTAGGTTGGCTATAGCTACAGCAATTGTGTATGTGGTGTCCTTGACTACCAGTTATGAGCAGATCTGGGTGTTTCCCTTTAGATTGGGTCATATGTGAAGAAGGCCTTATGATTGTCTTTAGTAGATATACCCAGTTTGAACTTGAAGTTTGCTTTGGAGGATTTCAGTAGTGTTCTTATTTGCTTGTTCAGGCTAAGGAGAGATTGATTCCAATTAGTCACCTACTCTTTCTTGGTCATGGACAGCACTTTTGTCCTTTTATTATAAAGTTTATTTATTGTAGTTGTCCACAAGACAGATTTACTCTTTCTTGAGGAGGTGGATTTTGTCCTGTCTGGTATTCCTGATTCCATGCAGCTGCTGCTATATAAATGCTCATATAGTACTTTGGTGTAGATTCAGACATATAAGCCAGTTCCTGTGGAGGAGGGAGGGGGCTGTGAAGCTGTTTATACCATCCCTCGGGAGGTTGTAATCAGCTTTGGAGAAGTTTTTTTGTTTGAACATAGCTGGGGGGGGGGTGACTTTGAAAGTGACTGTTTTGTGGTCGGATCCTACCAAGAATGATGACACTGTAGGGATGCAGCAGTGGTTATTCATGTTGGTTAATACTAACTCCAAGATATTTTCACATCTTGTGGAGGTGTCAACCAACTGGTCCAAAGCATTTGCACTGACAAAATCAAGGAATCTCTGGGCATTTGTGTTTTGGCATGAGTATTTCTTCCAATCTATGGTTGGATAGTTAAAGTCACCCAGGATGAGGGTAAAGGGTTGAATCTTGAAAGATTTTAAGAGGTTCAAGTAAGTGGAGTAGGCATCTTGAGTCAAAGATGGAGGCCTATAGCTAGCTATGATTTGAATAGGGGTCTTATCAATTGTTAACTGCATCTGGAATGGTTCCTGTGCATCATACTGTTTGACCAGCCTAGAAGTGTGTATGTCTTTTATATATATTGCAACTCCAGCTCCTTTTGTTTTGCTGCCCACAGTTTGGGTCTGAATGTCTGATAGGATGAGTAACCTGGTATGGCTGGGGTGCTCTCCACAGCTTTGAACCAGGTTTCTGTGACTGCACAAATGTCAGCTTCCTCCAGGATTAAGAATGCTTGCAATGAGTGCAGTTTCATGTTTAGACTCCTAGTGTTCAACAGCATGATCTTTAATTTACATTTTGATGAAATTTTCATGTTGGTAGTTTTGGACATATGAACCTAAGAAAGGCACTATGGGGAGGCAAGAGCCTTTGCCAGGAGCCTGAAGCCCAAGGGAGACAGTGTAGTCTGCCATCCAGGGACTACTAAGGGGCACTATGTGGCAAGACAACAGGTTGGTCTGAAATCTGTCCCTGATTGAAGGCATTTGGCACATTTCCCAACTAAGGTATTACATAGAAAGTCAGTCCACTGTGCATAATCACTTATGTCAATGTGTGGATATCCAAATACATCGTGGACAGGGCACACTTTGTCGAAGATGGAGATTCCATCTGCAGCAAGAGAGCAAACTGGCAAACTACAGGGCTCTGTACTGGTCATCCTCTAATTAATTTTTTTCAGAACTCAAGGCAAATTTAGCTTGCCTACTGCTGAACAAAGTCATGGTCTACTGCAAACTGGGGGCTATCACTGAATTAGCAGCTAAGCATGTATTGCAGATAGAAGTAAGGCAGACAATTGCTTAATGTCAAGGCCTGTGCCAAAGACTACAAACAAAAAATGGATTATTACACCTTATATAAAAAATAGATCTCAACATTGTTTTTATACACAGATGCAGCCCGACAATTGCTTAATGTCAAGGCCTGTGTCAAAGACTACAAACGAAAAATGGATTATTACACCTTATATAAAAAATAGATCTCAACATTGTTTTTATACACAGATGCTGCCCCTTAATAATAGATGGTATTAAAAAAAAAAAAATATATATATATATATATATATATATATATATATATATATATCTATATATGTGTGTGTGTGTGTGTGTTTGTGTGTGTGTGTGTCTGTATAAACAAATAAATTCATGTATATTAATATGTATTAAAATATATATATCTATATGGGAACACTTCACAATGCTGAAATCCTGAAAGATCGAATTTCACATGGCCAAGAACTTTCGGAATCCTGACATGCAATGGAGATTTGCATACAGCGTGGAATGTAAGATTTCCTTTTCCTCGCTGTAGTGTGATCTTGGAGTTGGAATATTTAAGTAGCAGGGGTGTGGGGAGTGCGGGGGAGCTTGCCCCCCTGCAGAAACATTTAAATTGTTTTTTTTTTTTTTGGATTTGTTTCAGAATTTCAGTATTCCAAAACATCGATCATATGGTCTCGGTCATATGAAATTCGATGTTTCAGAATTTCAAGATTCTGAAGTAAATCCATAACATATATATATATATATATATATATATATATATATATATATATATATATATATATATATAGATATATACACACACACACAATAACTTTATCTGTATGTTGAGCATTACTATACAAATGATACCTCGTAAGAGTGGCTACAGCTGTGACATATCTAGGTTTTATAACAAATAGATCTCATACTTGTTTAAATACGCAGATGCAGACAGTCAGTTTGTTTTTTCTTGTGGCTTTTCCCAGTTAGGGGTTGCCACAGCGGAACTCTGGTCCGCTAATGATTGGCAGTCGATTTTTTATGGTGCCGAGGTGCCAGCCTGATGCCCTACCTTCATCAAAGGCACGCCCATTCACACATGTCTTTCAACGTCACTCGACTGTGGGGAGGACATGCAGACTCCACACAGAAGGTGCTCCAGCTGAGAACTGAATGGGAAAACCTCTTGCTTTGAGGTGACAATGCTACTGCTGCACCACCACGGCTTATAGATGCAGACAGTCAGTAAGAGGACTGAATGATGTAATTAAATCAAAGGTGCTTCAACAGTGGTCCCACTCCACAAAGGTGGCACCTCTACAGACCATGGAAACTAACATAAGCTTGACCAGCCTGGTCTGCAAAGCTATGGAAAGGATCATTATGGAATTCATAAACAAAGACATCGGGGACCTACAGACAATTGACCCTACCCAGTTCGGCTTTGTAAAAGGCAGATCCTGTCTTTTAAACCTGGTGGACTTTTTTGAAACAGTCACTAGAGCCATCGATGAAGGCAAAGCAGTTCATATAGCCTACCTGGATCTGGAAAAAGCCTTTGACAGAATACCCCACTCAGGCATCATAGACAAGCTCAACAGCTTAAATGTAAACCCGTTTGTCACAAGATGGGTTGCAAACTGGCTAAAGAACAGAACCCACAAAGTAAGAATAGCTGGAGATATGTCAGACTCTAAGCCAGTCACAAGTGGAGTCCCACAGGGCTCTGTCTTGGGACCCCTCTTGTTCGGCATTTATTTCTCAGATGTGCAGGCAAACATGGGGGGGTTGTGGCTGACAAAGTTCGCAGACGACTGCAAACTAGGCGCCATAGTCGACACACCAGCTGACACATGCATCCTCCAGAAGGGCCTCACAGAAACAGATGACTGGTGCCAGAGTCATGGTCTTAAACTAAATGCCAAAAAATGTATAGTCATCCCCTTTGGAAAAAACAAAGTACCTACAAATTACCACACAGGTGGTAATCCATTAAGTACGGAAAAATTAATCAGAGACCTGGGGACCCAAGTTGACAGTGACCTCTCATTTGACACCCACATCACCAAAGTAGTTAGAAAGACCTTCTACCTTGCCCACCTTATCATGAAGGGATTCACATCCAGATCAAAGGATGTCATTGTACCCTTATATTCCTCCCTTATCAGGCCAATGATTGAGTACAATGCCCCATTTGGTATGTACCTCACCCGGCACCTGCAGCAGCTGGAGAGACCCCAAAAGTACCTTACCAAGAGGATCAAGGGTCTCCAGCATATGTCATATGCTGCCAGACTGAAAAAGCTCCAGCTCTATTCAGTAGCATACCGCCTGCTCAGAGGTGATCTGTGCCTTACGTACAAGGCCATGTCCAATTCAGAATTAATGGACATGCTCCACCTCAAAAAATCCAAATCCATCAGAGCCATGAGAGCTAAAGATCTAAACCTCAGCACAAATATGAATAGGACATGCTGGAGGGACAGATTCATAACCTAGAGGCTTCCCGCACTCTGGAATAGGATACCTTTCCATGTTAGGCAGAGCCCCTCACTGACTCTCTTCAAGAGAAATCTGGACGAATGGATGTGTGATCGTAGGTTTACCCCGGGGGTCATCTCTGTGTCATTGCTAGATAGAGGCACAGTAAACTAAATTTAATTTAAATTGTACACTTTTGTATCATTACATGGGGTGGCGAAATTCACATACACTCGGGCTAGGCTTATAAATGCCCTAGGGCAGATAGCCTAGTACTATACTATGAAACTATGAAACAAAGTATTAGTTTAAGGGTGTGCACACTTATGCAACCAGCTTATTGTACATTTTTTATATTTTATATTTTTCCCCTAACAGATTTGTTTGTTTTTCAATTGAATTGTACAAGTTATAGGTCACATTAAAGGTGGGAAAAGTTTTGAAATGATTTATTATGGTCTCATTTTTTATATCACAAAAAACTGGCATTTTGACAGGTGTGTGTATACTTTTTATATCTACTGTAAGTGTTCACACCTCATTATTTCAAAGGGCATCACAAAAGACATATATCCAGCAGAATGAATAACAATGACCCATATTGCTTACATAGGAAGGGAGAGACATCCAAGGAAATGAGTCATTTCTTATGAAAGGCAACTGCAGACATTGGGACTCCTATGTAAATGAGTCTGCTTGATTTTTGATGCATTCAGTGGAAGAAAAGGTGTGTCAAAGAGTAATGGGTTGATAGTCCTGAGTCAGGTAGACATGACCCCCCCAAGTTGTTGTAAAAGAACTTCCTGATCTCTTAGCAAGCAAGTTACATCAAAGGAAAGAAAAATCACGATGAAAATGGGTCAAGAGAAATTGAATAAAGGTGAAACATTTACCCTAAGGATCCTTTCATAATAAGTCCAGCTAGGCACAAACACCAAAATGAAACATTTGCCCAAGTAACCCCTTCAGTAGTATGTCAAAGTATGCACAACTACCCAAATGAAACATTTTGCCAAACGGCTGAATGATTATAAATGTCATTTATTTATATGGTACCAATGTGTACTAGGACATGGCAAAAAACTGAAGGCAAATAATGCAGGTAATGCAATTCCAGGGACAGTGGTAAATTATGCACATCAATCACTCACTGCCAAACACCGTCACTGCACATGGAGACATTATACAGAAATAACAGAAATAGCAAACATATAATAAATAATTACCAAAAAAAAAAAAAATAGGTTCAACCATACATTTTAACACCGGCTATGGACAGTCTGTTATATACATGGTGCATGTGGGTATTTCTCATTACACACACACACACACACACACACACACACACACACACACACACACACACACACACACACACACACACTCACAGATTAATTTATTCATGTAGGTATTTCTCTAGCTATACATATCTTTCCATATGAATTTATCTATTCATGTATATAACTATATATTTATAAAACTTTAGATTTCTATATCTAAGTATATATCTATATATGTATCTGTATATATCTATCTAAATATACTCAGATCTTCACACAAAACACTCCTCCAAGTATCCAAAAGCAGCAACAAAGCCTTGGACGCCCTCTTCTCCCACCACATTTCTAAACTTTGGAACTCAATCCCTCAACACATCCTACATGCTACCAGCCTACACCAATTCAAAACTCTGCTCAAAGACCACCACACTAACAACTGACTCTGCTCCTGCACCAAGCCAGGCTAATACAACATAAGCCCACATCAAATTTCATCCCCTAAATTTTATAGTCTCCATGTATACCCCACTCCCACTTGTTAACACCACCTATCAGCTACCTACAATAAGGGTATAATCTGATCATTTCTTTTCTTTCGTAAGGGTATACATATGTACATGTATTAAAGTATAGTATATATATATATATATATATATATATATATATATATATATATATATATATATGTATATGTATATATATATATATATATATATATATATATATATATATATATATATATATATATATATAGATATATATATATATATAAATATATATATATATATATATATATATATATATATATATATAAATATAACTTTACTATATTGTAATAACTTTCTCCTTTTCACTAAAGTGTCAATTCTATATTGTACTTTCTTTAATGTCTAGATATTTCTGTTAAATTCTATGTAAAACTGACACTGTACCTGTCAGTGTTGTTCTTGTTTTATTGGAGCTTTTCTTCCCGGGCCTCTGCTGAAAATGGGCTCACACCCAGACGGACTATCCCGGTCAACAAAGGTAAAATAAATAAATTATATATATATATATATATATATAAAATATTTATATGTATTTCTATATACATAACACATGCACAGGCACACACACACCTGCCTTCAAATTACAAAATTAAATTGCATAACAGCCAGTAGTGGTATCTGTCCATACTCTGCAAATGCTCAGAACTAATGCTATGTGATAATACCTACTGATACACAGAGCTCATAGCCATTTTGCTAGTGGGGAATCATGGTTGATACCCATATAGCCCAACATTCTGAGAACACCCACATAACAAAATTCCACTAATCTGGGTATTGTTCTGTATGGCCACCGAAAAATTACCTTTATAATATCTAAAGATTGCAGCCAAAGCCATCTCTTACCCAGTCTCTATGCTCATTAACTGCTCTTTATTAGAACAATGCGCTCCTTCTCTGTGGAAAATTTCACATATAATACCACTCCACAAAGGAGAGAACTCTGTAGAACTATCTAAATACCGTCCAATTGCCATTCTATTCCCTTATCTAAAATCCTCGAAAAATGTATACATTCTCAAATAATGCACTCCTCACTAATAAACTGCTAATCAACACCCATTATGGATTCCTCCCCAATCACAGTACTACCACAACACTTATTAACTTTACCAGCATAGTAAACCAACATCAAAACAATGGTAATCTAGTATCCACTGTATTCCTAGATCTCACCAAGACCTTCAATACCGTCTCCCTTCCCAAACTCCTTCCTGCTGTCTGATCTTAATCTCAGCCACTCCACACTAGCATGGTTTCAAGACTTTCTAACCAGCCATTAACAAGTATTAAAATGGCAAATCTCCTTATTGCCCCTCCTACCTGTCACCCTAGGGGTACTCCAAAGATCCATTTGTTGACTTCTTCTTTTCAACATATTCACCAACCAACTCCACAAAGCTACCCAGCATGCCACTCTAGTCCAGTACGCCAATGACTCCACTCTAATCTCATCCTTTCATCACTCCCTCAACTCCAGGAATTGGCACAAGAGTCCTTTACCACTGTTGAAACCTGGTTAGCCATCTCTCAGCTAATACTTAACCCCAATAAAACACAGCTAATTATATTCTATCCCACTAGAGCCTTAGACCCCATACCACCATTCACAATATTCTCAGCCAATAACACCCCATCAAACCTGTCCAACACATCAAACTTCCAGGGGTTATCATGGATCACAACATGAAATTTGATATGCAAATTGCAGAGACAATAAAGAAAGTCCATAAAAAACCCGGAACCCTATATAGATGCAAAAAGTACCTCATCAATGACAGTAAAGCCACCATCACAAGAACCCACCTACTATCCACACTCCTCTATACCTCCCCCATACTCATCAACCTAAATAAAGCATACTTTAACAAACTAAACACATGCTACAATAAAATAGTTCGGTTTGCTACTGACTCAACCTTCAGGACAAATCACTGCATAGCAATCATGCAACTATCCTGGCTAGAATTACCCAACCTGCTCATATATAACCAGCTTACAACAGCCCACCAAATTCTATATTATCCTGATAGAGTTCCTGCTCTTCAAGGTTTACTTAATATCTGCTGTAATAAATGCCTACTAAGATACATCAATAAAGCACTGGCTGACAATAGCAAAAGCAGCAATAGCTCTGGGGACTCCTTTTTTTTCCATTTCTGTTGCAAAACCATAGAATACCATCCCCGTAGAAATCAGTACCACTGAAACAAAAAATAATTTCAAAAAACTCCTCCGGTCCCATTTACATAGTTCCTGGTTATGTGATTGTTCTGGGTAGTTTCATTTAATTAGATCATATCATACCTTAACCTTCTATGACAGCTTGCAGCAACTCCTTTCTATACTCTTAATTAATGTGTGTTTACTGTACTAGTCACTGTTAAATGTAACAGAATGACTGAAGTAAATGTCCTTTCAACTGTACTGTTTATTGTAGCACACTGTGCTCCTTATAGTATGTTTACTTTTTGCTCCTTTCTTGGCCTTGAAACTGTACTTTATTAACATGTGTATTGTATTTACTACATTTGCTGTACTATTCTTTGTGGAGCTTTTCTCTCTAGGCATCTGCTGAAAATGGGATCCATGCCCAGTCGGACTTTCCCAGTAAACGAATGTAAAATAAATAAATAATAAATAAATGCAGCCTCAAACTGTTCCATCAACAAGTCTATAAGGCATTATGCAAGGTTGAGAGCAGTGCATTGTTGTTTCAGTAAACACTACCTCCTGACTACTGTACCTATAAAGCACCCTGCAGATGACATTCAATATTAGATCCAAAACAGGCTATGTGTAATAAGAATAGAATACCTAAGCATTCATCACCATGTACAAGGGCAAGCTATCAATTGATCCTAGTAAACGCTGACTCAGAAATCTGAAGAGCATTATCTGTTAGGCTATTTAAAAGGATCATTCAGAACCTTGCCCAATTAAGCACAATTCAATTCACTGACACAAAACCAAATGCTTTCTATCAGCAACCCTGTCATCAGTTTGTCTCAATTATGAACAATCACTGCAATGACACAAAATAAATTATTCTGTCCGGGTCTATATTATAAACACGAAAGCTCAAAATAGTGAACACATCTACATCGACACATAAAAGTCGATGTACAAAAAGAGTGAAATACATAATCGGCGAAAATGAAAATGCCGAACGTATTTGCTTGGCCAACAGGGAGATTGTGCGGTCTCGGAGTTGGTATATTTAAGTAGGGGGGATGTGGAGGTGCAACCCCCCATGGGGGGTGCAGGGGGGCAAGTATTAATTTAATTTTATTTAGTTAGTCTGATCTTACCTGCATTGAGCTGTTGGTTGATGAAATACTTTCAGCATCTTCATTTTCGCAGATTACGTATTTCACTCTTTTAGTACATTGACCTTTATGTGTCGATGTAGATGTATTCGCTGTTTACAGCTTTCCTGTTTATAATATAGACCCTTTTGGCCAGGGATCACTACAGCAGTAAAACCATGTATGCACAACCACTGCCCTGACACACCATAATTATTTCTTACATCAAAACCTTCATGGATATCTCCCAGTATGCACAAGCAACAAAAATGTTGCATATCCCCAGGTGACCCCTACATTAATATGCCCATGTATGGACTAGTACTGACATGAAACAATTCCTCAGGCGACCCCTTCAGTGTTATGTACAGACGTGCATCAGTACTAACAGTGGCCCAGTTACCCAAGCAATCTCTTCAGTAAAATGTTTAGTCATGTGCAAGCATTGAACTGAACCATTTTCCAAAGTGACACCTTTAGCAATGTGTCCAGGCATGCAGAAAAACAGAAATGAAACATTTATCCAAGGGGCATCCTTAACTAATATGTCCAAGTATGCTGAAATACAAAATTAAAACATTTACCCAAGCACAAAAAACAAATTTTAACTACGCGACCAAAACAATAAGCATGCACCAGCCCAAATGAGAAACATTTACCCACGTGACCCCTTCATTACTATGTCCAAGCACCCACAGGTACAAATGTGAAACATTTACCGTAAGGAGCCTTTAATAATATGGCCAGGTATACACAAACACCAAGATGAGACATTTATGAAAGTGACCCCATTAGTAATATGTTCCCATTTGCACATATATTCCCTAAGCAAATCTGTACAAGCAGTAAAAAAGAAACAATTATCCAAGCAATCTGTTCAGTAATATTGTTTGGCATATGCAAGCTTTAAAATGAACCATTTTCCCAGGTGACACCTTCAGTAATTTGTACAAGTATGCAGAGGCACAGAAATTAGACATTTACCTAAGTGACCAAATTCATTGAATATACTGAATATAATTCATTTCATATACTGAATTGGTGGTATTTCTGCTTAATATTAATAACTTTTTGGTGGGGGAATTGCTGATTAATTTGAAATTGTGTTAGATGATTTGATAAATTGCAGTGTCAATATGACTTTGTTCAGTCTCACCCTGCTGTTATCACCTCATGCTTCACTTCAACATTACTGCACCAGCAACAGTTGACTGCCTACCTAACTAGAAAACGTGCAGTGACCCCAGTCATACATGTACGAAGCAGTCAGCTTAAGTCTGCCTTATGTCAGGACATAACTACTGTAGCACTATAGTGTCCAATCTCAATTTAATATATATCCACATACACAAAAAATAAGGAAAAAATGCCAGCTCATTACCTTCGAGATCACTGGCAATACAAATACATTGTATGTTCCCAATTATCTATTCACAACAAACACTACAGCAAAACCATTCATTTGCAATGTTAGTAAGAGCAAAAAGCTTCCTGAAGGCTTTATTAAAAGATTTGTGACATTACATTAATGTTTTTTTCCCACTAAAACATTGCCATTTATGAAAGTTTACCAATTAATGAAATTGTGCCAGCAGTGCCTATACTTGAAAAAGTTCACTGGTAATTCCCCAAATCTTATTCAACTGCATGACAAAAACATTCAGAGCAAATCCTTTCAAAGAAGCTAGGCATGCACTATTACCTCCAACCACCAAAAAAAAAAATACTTAACATTATGGCCAGGATGGGGGGCAGACCTTACAGTAAAAAAGCTCCAGTTTGCTGGCAAATTCAATATAGAGGATTACAGGGGATCAAAAAATTAAAGGAAGAAAAAATCAAAACAAAAATAATACACCAGTTATGCAAGAGAGCAACTGCATACAGTACTGGGGCAAAATTTCCAGTTAATGGGTTTGCACAAGCCACAAGATGGAGTTTGAAGCAAATGCTTACAGCTGCACTAAATGGATAATTATTACTCACACAAGTAATGTGAGTGTGAAAACAATTGTTAGATACAACATCAATACAAGTTTATTAAGCCCCAAAAATAAGTACTGGAGAAAATTCACTAAATAAAATAAAGCAGCAAGAGCCATAAGCACTCCGATATCTTATTGTGTTATTTTTTTTAAATTCCACCACAGAAAAGACAGCTCTTGCAGTATTTAATACAATATGCACAAGTCCGTAGCAACCAAATGATCTGTTAAGGAAATAATGAAGTGCAGCAACAAAATAATGAATAAGAAGTTTCTACTTGTGGCCAAGGGCAGATTTATGCAGAAAAAAGGGGTGCGATTGAATGAAAGTCATAAAGTGGGTATGAATAATTAATGAGTGGGTGCATACCGGGTAAGAATTAGAAGACAGGGCATGTACAACTGCATTCAATGAAAAATTCACTTAAACTGATGCGTGACTTGTTGGATATTTTATGAAATGTGAGAGGAGCTTTTAGTTTGCACTGGTAAGTTGTATCGATAAATGCTTGCTGGTAAGATCAGAAACAGAGGAAAAAAGAGGTTTCTGATGACCGAATAACATTTTAAGGTGATGGGATCATTTGGAAGGGCAGAAATAAACATTAAATAACAGAAAAAGTGTGCCATTCCCCGTAGTTGTCCTTTAAGTAAGGATATGTTTAGTGTCAGATGTAAGGCAGACGTAGTCATCACAGCACGCATGCAATCAAGTCTCTCAACAACAAGTCCCACTCTTATTCCAGCATACCTCATCTTTGTATGCACAATTTGAGATGTATTGAGTGAAAGAAAACAACTTGAGGGTGGGGTTGGGAGAAAAAACAATGTAGTAATAAAAGAAAACCAAATGCACCCAACTTACACAGACACTGACTTTAATCGAATAAAACAACAAACAGAATAAGTGCTTTCACGACCAAAAAGCTGTCTGATGAAGCGACAGTTTTTGGTCGTGAAAGCGCTTACTCTGTTTGTTGTTTTATTCGATTAAAGTCAGTGTCTGTGTAAGTTGGGTGCATTTGGTTTTCTTTTATTACAATTTGAGATGTCCCTGCCAAGTATGTCCCTATGTTTGAACAGCATTAAGCCCTCACCTAGGAGGATACACTATATAAAGAACAACAGATTCACTGAACTTGCCTAACTGTCTGGTGTCATAGTACGGTGATACAGTACCTGTCAGTGTGCGATGATATGGTGGATAGAGCACACTGCTTTGCCAGACATAGCCCATTTGACTGCACCATAATCCCCTTATTAGGCAAGGTCAGAACAGCAGATTAACCAATGTGAAAATGTACACCTCCAACAAAGTAAGGGCCAAGGCAGCTATATTTACTTTGCCCTTGCAAGGGTACAATGCCTTCCAAATATCCACACATCAAAAGGAAGTTGTGTTCCACAGGAGGTGTCATATCTATTTACATTGAAGATTAGTACTCTACAACACTGTTTAGATAAGAGAACTATATAGAGTTATTCTATGTCCAACCTACTGTGGATGGGAAACCCCTTCCTGTTATCGCCAATAATAGGTCACCATCCATAAATACAGAAGTCCACAGAGTCTATATATTGCTATATGTGACAATTAAAGTAGAGCAAAACAACCCAGCCTTGGGTAAGTGAAATTATACATCTAATGATCAGGATAATTATAGGACAACAAACTCACCTGCAGAATATTACCTGGAGTTTGTGTCTGAAATGCCATGGAAGAAGTAGTAGTAACCCTGCAAGGTTATCTAATATTCCAGACCTGTACGTCAGCAATATGAGTGAACAATGTAATGGCACATGTGTAGTGCCTGCACTGTTAATACAACCATAAGGCACTATGTTTATAAGTAGATATAGCTATTGAGCCCCCAAAGGTGGATTTAGGTTCACAATCATCATCCAAGGTAACCACACACTCCTATGGGATGGTCTAAAATACTTCCAAAACACAGTTTCCACAAAGGTCATTGACAGTTATAGTACCTTACTGCCTGATACCCTGTCTACACAGCTACACAAATGTATGCACGCAGCCATGCCTGATTGACTCAAACAAAGATCTTCCAGAAAATACAAACCATACCGGTGTATGTTTGTAATGACTACATTATACAGTAAGTGAAAAAAGCTGCTATTTATAATTGCAACATTGAGAAACCAGGTGTGGAAGGCCACACCCCTTAGCATAAACATGCAAATAAGACAATCTCAAGAATCCACACAGAGTAACCATGCTAAGACTTTATACAACAACATATCCAGGGATAACCAGAGTGCTTTCTTCATGTATATCTGCAAAATGATATAACTCAGACGTATTTGGATGAAAATGTGTACGGTAGCTCACACACTGACACAGTGTCACTTCCAAACCTGCTAGCAGATATGTTTGGCTGAACAGTGGCCCCATGCTTCCACCACACTTACTACAGACCATGTGTGCAACATCACCTTTGAGCTGTGGTATCTACAATTGACAAAGCTGTCACAGTATGAATACTGCTGTTGTCCACAATGAATTGAATATAGTGACTATTTTCAAACTACACAAGGCATGACTGGCAAAATACAATTGTAATTATAGAACCATAACTTTATGCAACCTCTGCCATAAGACAATGGATACAATTTGCATGCATCTCAGACACAGGGAAATAGGTGTCCTCTAAACACTAGATGTGTTCCAGTTAAGTTTTCCCAAGGGTATCTTCTGGCTACAAAACCTGGTCAGATTCAAGACTATGACCACAGACATAGAACATGTCAGAACTGTGCACACATCCTATTGTAACTTGGCCAAGACCTTCATCACAATCCAACATTTGTCCTCAGTGGGAAACTAACCAAGGTGAATATCAAATCCTATGTTATCAGTTGATTTGCAAATGGAATCACAGACCAACAACATTCAATCACAGTGTGAGACATTACCTCAAGCAGCAGACATGTCACCTGTGTGTTAACAGATGTGTCAGTGCTGTGGCCACTCATGTTAGACTAAATGTCTCAGAAGTCCTGGACAAAGCAGAGAGTCTGTGGCACTGATGACTGCTGACAAAGCCATGGATGTTACTTGAACTGCACAGGAATGAATCACCGTAATCTGTGTTAATAATAAATGTACCTGCTTGTTATAAAATAACTATGAGTACAGTATTTCCCATGTCTGTATTGATAGTCCTTGGTACATTTGTCAAGTGCAACTTGGGTCTACTGTAGGTAGGTAGACAGTCTACATCCTACATCCGATTAGCAACAGTATTACATCACTAGCAATATATGTAAGTAATCCCCTATATCCATCCCTCATCAGACGTAGCAATAAATATAATCCTCCCCTTGATATGTATTGCACCAGACCTCAGACATGTCTGAGTAATTAAACATCATAGGGTCTCCTACGCACGTCTTCTGTGGGCAGACTGACATAGCTGACATTGTGTGCAGTATCCTATATATATATATATATATATATATATATATATATATATATATATATATATATATATATATATATATATATATATATATATATATATATATATATATATATATATATATATATAACTTTGAAGTGGATTATGTATGCCTTAATGTATATATATATATATATATATATATATATATATATATATATATATAACTTTGAAGTGGATTATGTATGCCTTAATGCTGCACATGCGCAAATAATGTGGGATCCCAGTTACTTGTTTCAGGGACCTCAATGTACACTATGACATGCATGGAGCATGCTGTAGAGACAGATACAGCTCTCACAGGTTGTCACTCCTCTGCAGTAAGCTTCAAATCCATGTCAAGCAGAGCACTTCCATTATTTTGTTGAAGGGCCGGCTGGTTGACTTGATGTGAAAACATTATATGCATGCAACACTGCTGCTGCTGCTCTCCTGGACATGTGTGGTCCTTGCTAGACAAACCTTGGCCATGCATTATATCTGCCTTTGAATAATATATTTAGATGTAAGTCTTATGCTTCTAAACACCATCAGGTCCATACCCTAGTCACATCTTATGAACCCCAGAACCTATGACGATGTGCATGCAAAAAAAAAAAAAAAAAAAAAAAAAAAATCATACAGTATTACCATTCTGATGAGATTTGTCTTCATTGCTGACATACAGTCATGAGCTCAGAATCTGATGGGTTGACTTTAATGTGCACTCATATGTTTGTACTAAACAATCCTCAGTCAGAAAGTTAGATATATTAATGATACACATGTAATTGTCTGATTTCATAGCCCTTACAAAAGCATACACTATACATTAGATAAGCTACTATGGAAGCAACTGTCTACATGGCTACGTACAATCTAATTGACATGTACAATTATCAGTTGAACAGTACAAAAGGAGGTAATAACATCATATTAATAGAAAGAGTCACCTTGTGCATCAGACATACAGATTTAGTATCCCTGAATCCAAAAGATAGATGACAGGAATGTGGCACAGTTACCATCACTTGCACAGGGTGTTGTGGGGGGTGGGGTGCAGGAGGCCAAGGCTGACACAAAAGGCTGGCAAGTGTGTGTGTGAGTAAGTTAGGGAAGCAGACAAGATGGACCATATAAATGTTGCATGTGTGTCTGTAGGTGCCCTCAGTATGACATTGGTGTGCGAGTGTTTGCATGAACTCACTGCTAGTGATGCATATCTGTATGTCAGACAGCTGTGAGCTATGCATAGTAGAGAAGACAGTTCATTGCCTTCTCTTTCGAACACATGACCTAGCGCTGCCAGGAGTTGCACAGGCACCTCCACACCCATGGTCAGATGCTGTGCTACTACCTGAAGGTGACCGATGGCTGCTGGATGTGCTCCCTTCATGGGAATGCCTAGGACCACGACCCCATGGCCTGCTATATCTGAGTGTGGACAGCACATTCCCTGCTGGAGCAGTGAATGTACTGCCACTGTGGGAGCATGATCGAGCATGGTGACATTGGCTCTCAGCAGATGTCATTGCTGACCTATGCCCACAAGGCTGACGGTCCCCTCCCAGCAGACATTCCATTGCAGAAAATGTGTGTTCATTGACAGATACACTGCACTCACTCACAGACACATCCTGTTCCAATGCATTATTCAAATGATCCATGGAATCAAGAACATGGTGGAGGCAGTCACAGATATTAGACTGTGCTGTATCTATAACCCTGAGAATTCTCCTGGTGTTCTTTTTAGATGTGCCTGTGTCTCCAACATGGCCCTCAACATATGTCAAGTGACACTTGATGAGACATCTGCAACAGGTTGGGGAAGGACAGCAGGCCTTCTCCGAGCACCCCTATCCAGCCACCTGTGTGCTACCTTGCCAACACTTTGGCTATGGCCAGTGTCAACAGTCACTGGAGGCGCAGTAGTAGCCACACTTCTCTGCTCAATGTTCTCACCCTCCAACTGTTCAATATCGATGGCCTTAGTGGGCTGGGTATGCATAGGCATATTGGCTGTGTCTGGTGATAATGAAGGGGTTGCTGAATGTCAACCTCTGTATCAGAATCAGCCTCTGCAACCCCTGGCTGTGCCTCACTTTGGCCACCACCATCATCATTAGTGTATGACAATGAACTGACATCAGGTGGCATAGGAGACACAGAACCAATTCCATGTTCACCTGTGAGAAAAGGCAGGAAAACAGGAGTATATTAATACATGCACTACTATGCTGCAATATATTTTAAGCAATTTATACAGCTGCCACTATTACGGACATTCATACCTGAAATCCTCCTAGAGCAAAGGATGTGGACAAGGCCATGGATAATGTGAGGACAAAGGCCCCAACATAGATACCACTGTGACAAATTGCCCTACAAACCTAGAAAGATGATAGACTAACAGCTATGGTTTAATTGCGGCATTTATGATGGGTATGCAGTCTGCATGTGAGATCTCTTTCATTATCTTATGTCTCCAGTCTTTAATGCCCTGTCAATACTTTGCAACTCAATCACTATGATCTTAAATATCAGCCAGAGGTATGAGTCTCGCATCTGGACATTCTGCAAATATCTGTATAGTTGACAATTATGCAGACAGAACAGCAATTCATACAGCATGCCTGAGATGACAATAGCAGATATATTGGGATATTTCTACATTATTGGCACAAATGCATTCTGCTTACCTACTGCAGGAGTCTTAGATCTGTGGATTCCTGATGGATCTGAAAAACACAAAGCTAAAGTTAATGGAAACAGCACCACATATAACAGTATAATTAGGGTAAAACGTTTAATGACCTATATCTACAGTAACTGCAATGTTAACAATAATGTGGTTGGCATCCTCTAAATGAGCTTAAAACAGCACTTATCTTACATACCCCACCAAAAAAGTAACCTGGCACACATTAAAACTATATTCACTATTACATTATGGATGCAATAATATTCTACCAATGATCTAACAAAGCCTACCTGGAAGCATCTCCTGAGATGCAGGAGTGGCACCCATGTCCAGAACATACTGGCTGATGGACTGCTGGAAGCTTTCCTGTGTGGCAATGTTTGCCAGGAATTCCTCAGTGGTGTTGAGGGGTTGATGTGTTGCAGGTCCACAACTGGTGACCTGGCAATCACTTGCCATTTCAGCAGCATGGATCATGTGTGTGGCTCTGTGTCATATCTGCTCATAGCTGTGGTTTGATGGCCAGTAGCATTTACATTTTGGATCAATTCATCCCACAGGGCCAAACATTGTGACATATTGGCCTGCCCCTGGACATCAGGACTGCTTGATGTTGCCTTAACGTTTCAATGATGAGGTCATTCTCTTCCTCATAAAAAATGGGGTCTACACCGAGCAAGCATATTGTTTACTGAAAGACAAAATAATGATAACACATATAAGGATCACATATGTACAAATAAACTCTGTACTGATAAGGCAGTACATGAAGGCTCTCAGTATTCACCACTTGATTACAATTTAAAGATTCAACAGTGGTCAACAAATAACAACTGGGCTACAAAACAATGAGAGTAGCATGATGAACATACCCTTGTTTTTGCTACAACAGATAATTATGCTCACAAACCCAACACAACAGTCTATTCAGATTTGTACCATAGCAGGGACTCATCTCCCCCCATCCCAAACAAAAAATATAACAGGCTAAGGGACAGATGTGCTAACCAAACAGCAGTGTAAATTCAAAAGTCCTCTCAAAGGAACAATCCTTGAAATGTGTGTGCACAGTTATCACACAGCATTAGACATTTGGCCTACTCTGCTTCCTCTGTAACTCTCAAATGGCTGAGAACCAAGGCCATGTCATGAGTACAGTTCTATTAAATGCTTACTGATTTACTTCATAGCATTCCTTTGCACATTCCAACATATGCATTATTTAGTTAACAAAATGGATACATACGTGATGCAGTGCGATACACCTCTGTTGAGATATACTTTCCCAAAATAAATGCTTTATTTATTTATTTATTTATTTATTGCATTTGTTTACCGGGATAAGTCCACTGGGCCTAAAAGAGCCCATTTTCAGTGGAGGCCCGGGGAGAAAAGCTCCAACGAGATACAGAAAAAATATAAACATTAATTAATACAAAAGCAGAAATAGTGTTACAGATAGTAAATATAGTAACATATACAGAATATATACATAAAAGCAGGAATCTAGTTTGTTTGATTACAGCAATATATACAAAAAATATACATTAAAGCAGAATTCAATGAATTCAATCAGATTGGTATAAACAGAGATCAGTATTATTGTACCAGAATCAACAAGTGAAGATAAAAATAAATATGGAGAAAATATCATCAGTCACTAGTAGTAAAAGACATAGGAGTTTAGTAATTATATAAGGAGAGTGAAGAGGTTAGGTTATAGAGCAGGAACATAGCCAGGAAGAGTTGAGATGATTTTTCAGCATTTGTTTGACGGTGGTGGTGCCTGTGTTCCTTATAGAAGGCAGAAGTGAGTTCCATAGTTTGGCGATGGTGAAGGCATAGAGGAGTTGACCAGCAGGTAAGGTGGGCTTATCTACTTTTAGAAGTAGATGATTTTCAGATCTTAGATGCCTGCTGGAATGGTATTTGGCAAGTAGAGTTGAGAGAGCAGGACAGTCTGTGGGTCTGTAGATTATTTTGTGCACAGTAGTTAGTTGGGTGAATGAGAGATGGTGGGGGAGTTCCAGCCACCTTAATTGTTTCAGTGACTTACAATGGTGGGATGAGAATGTGGCCTTGGTGGCAAAGTTTGCTATTCTGTTGTAACACATAGCAAGTTTGGATTTTGTAGAATTTTGGATATTAGTGAGGAGAAGGCCACCATAAAGGAGAGAGGGTAATAAAAAGGTAGTTGCAAGGGTTTGTCTAGTAGAGAGGCTAAGAAAGTGTTGGTGCCTGTAGAGCATACCAAGCTTTTGGTGTGTTTTTTGATGTTATTGTTTATGTGTAGGTCAAAGTTAAGGTTTTCATCTATAATAATGCCTAGTAATCTAGTGTGTGGGACAACTTCTATAGTGGTATTGTCTTGGGATTGTATAGTGAAGAGTTTTTTATCAAATGGAGTGGTTTTCCTAGGAGTAAAAATTACTAGTTTAGTTTTTTTTTGGATTTAGGCAAGATGATTGTTAAGCATCCACAATTCAGTAGATGTGAGGACATTCTGGGTAATTTGCTGGAGTTCAGAGTTGGAATTTGCAGGGTCAGTGTTATTTTAGAGTCATCAGCATACTGGATTACTGAGCATTGTGGGAGAGTGGTGTGAAAGTTGTTAATAAAGATGTTAAATAAGAGAGGACCAAGTATGGAGCCCTGGGGTACCCCTGTGGATGTACTGAGGAAGGGAGAGTAAGACTGTTGCTATTTGGTGGATTGCTGCCTATTGGAGAGATAGCTGTTGTACCATTGTAGGGTAGGAGGAGAAATGTGGCGGGTGGATAGTTTAGAGAGTAGGATAGTGTGGGAAATGGTAGCAAAAGCTTTGGAGAGGTCAAGGAAAAGTGAAGCAATTATTTTATCAGAATCCTGTGCCCAGTTAACTGTATCAAGGAAGGAAAGGAGGGTGGTAGTGGTGCTGTGTCCTTTGTTGAACCATGTGCTGTGGGGTGGTAAAATTTGATTTTTCATGCAGGTGGTTGAGGAGTTGGGCATGGATGCATTTTTCCAGTATTTTAGAGAGGGGTGAGAGAATTGCTATGGGTCAAAAGTTTGTGGTGTCTGTGTTGGTGCCACCTTTGGGTAAGGGAAGAATGAATGCTTTTTCCAGATATCTGGGACAAGGGATTCTTATTGATCTGTTAATGAGTATGCTGATGGGAATTGATCTATAGAGTATGCTGATGGGATGCTAGCTGCAAAGTGTGGGGTAGATTGTCAGGGCCAGAGTACAGGGTTTTAGCTTAAGTAAAGTTTTTTGCTGGTGGGTATGGGGGAATTTTAAGTTAGGGTTAAGGGTAGACTTGTTTTCTGGGATGATTTGTTCATCAGCTGTCTTGGTGGTGGTGCTGTTAACTGTAGGAAAGGTGGTGGTTAGGTTAGCTATGGTGTCAATGAAGTAGGAATTGAAAAGGGTAGCAAGTTCAGTGGGAGTTTTTGTGGGTCAGGGTTGCTTTGAGAGCCTGGGTGTAATAGTTGGCTGATGGAAGACCAGAATTTTTGGGGATTATTTTAATGTTGGCTTTGTAAGTGGAAGTAGTGGTCTTTTTTATCAGTGGTTATTAGACATTTTGCCTGGTTACGGAGTTGCTTGTAATGTAGTAGAGTTGAGGGGTCTTTGTTTTTCTGCTATGATTTCCAGATTTTATCCCTTGTGGACATTACTTCTTTGGTGGATTTTGAGAGCCAGTATGCATGGTTATGTTTTATTCGTTTTTGGCAGGTGGGTGCTTGCCTATTTAGGATGTCTAGAAATGTTGAGTTAAAGAATTCAATAGGAGGGTTTCCAGTTTACTTTATTAAGGTTTCATTAAATAGGTAGATTTATATTGGTGTTGGCCTGTGGTTGGAGTAGTTTTGCATATGATATATGCTGGGTGGTGGTCACTAATGGTATTAGGTAGTATGCTTGCACTGATGACATTGAAAGGGTGGGATACTAATATCCAGTCTATTGTGGAGCCTTGTGAGGTCTAGTGATGTCTTCAATTAGTTGAAGATTTAGGTTTTTGTTGTTGTGGCCTATATCTAGCCAGTCGATATTTACATCACCTAGAATGATGGTTTCATTATCTATATTTTGGGAAGTCCAGGCAAGTATGTTTTCCAATATTGGTATGTTGTTTATGCAATGGTTGTTAAGTTTTAATACGTCTGGGGTGAAGTTGGTGTTGGTTTTGCATAGGGATTAATGTGTAATTGCTAGAAAAGTATTGCTACTCCCTCCTCCTCTCTTGTTGAGTCGAAATTCAGTGTCTTTTATATATGATTTCAACCAGGTAGCTGCTATAATATCTGGGTTCTACTTAGAAATCCAGGCATGGAGTTCAGGTATCTTGTTCCTAAGGCTTTGGAGATTTATGGTTGATAGCATAAGAGATTTGCTAGGTTTGCTGTAGCTGAGGGAGGCTGTGGGTTGCACACTGGGAAATATTGCTTTGGCAAATTGTGTAGGTTATACTTCTCAGATTTTTACTAAAAATGGTGTAGTTGCTGCTGGTGGTATGATAAGGGGAGTGTCTTTGGAGAGGTAGAATTTTCACTTTGCATAGTACAGAGGTATTAGCTGTGAATAAGCTAGGGTGGATGTCTGAGTAACTTGATAATTGTGGATTATGGGTGCTGGTTGTACAGGTATGTGCAGGATTTATGTTGGGTGCCTGGAAAGTTATGATTTTTGTTAGGAGAGAGAGTGCAAGTGAGAGAAGCAAGATCAAAGTAATAGTTGTGATGGACATGATGGTGGTTGAGGGCAGTGTGATAAAGAATATGAGCAGGATAGAAGTAGTTTAGAGGATGGAGTACTATATGGGCTTATTTAGAAATGGGTGGGGAGGTAGAGTACAATAATGAGGAGGTATGATAGGGGAATAATTAGGGGGGTTGTGGGATAGGTGCAAGAGAAGTATGGGAGGGGTCAGGCTAGGTATAAGGTTGATGTTATGGGGGTGGGTGGGGATGGGGGCAGGGAAGGGAGAGGAGTGAGCATAGAGAACGGAGCAGGTTCAGCCCCACAGGGAGAAGACCTGAAAAAATTATCAGTTTAAAGGTGAGTACTGAGCTTAAAATATCAGCATCTAACAAAAGCTTAAATGAAGTAGCTCTGGAATACTTTAAAACTGTCAAAAAGCCCTGTTTATGTGCCTGCAGTGTAAATTAGAGAGAGTTGTGATTAGTCTAGAGACTATGCTGAAAGTAAAAGCAAAATTTACTAATGTAAACAGTAAAGGCTTGGGACTGTGTGTGTGTGTGTGTGTGTGTGTGTGTGTGTGTGTGTGTGTGTGTGTGTGTGTGTGTGTGTAAGGCTGATTCAAGGTATTGGCCCAATATAGTGTCAATTGGCTGGAACCCTTCACTGATGTTGTGCATACACCTTTTAAGCCTTAAAACCCTAACAAAACCTAAGTTGCAATTCACCTATTACAACAGAAAAGCTGTAGGGTGTCAGGTTCTTGCTTCCTGGAGTTTTATTTAGTTATGATAGTCAGCTTCAGTGGATGAAGTGGAAAATGTGTATTGTAGTTAATCCCAAGTGGGGGTGGGGGTCGCGCATGAAAGAAACCCATGCGACTGAAAAATAAAATTAAATAAGGCAGAATTAGTGCAAAGGTTACAGAATGTGATGTGCAAAGCATGCAAGGTATACAGATAAAAAGTAAAATTGATTAAATTGCATACATTATCAGCATTAACATGCAGCCTCTGACTGATAACAGCTGTACAATCCAGCAGTGAATACAGAGAGGATATATTGCACAAAGCAAGTATGGCTGTTCTAAGGCAATAATTTTACAGCTAAGTTATGCAGTATGAACAGTAACATGAACTACACTCACTTAGCCTTCTATAAAAGCAATTAAAAGTCCACCTCTGAGCCTTCTAAGAGCAGCAGCATACAACAGGAATGCTTACAGATGCAGTCAGAACACAAATAAGATTTGCAAGCAGTTAAAAGGATGACATGCAGATATATAATTAAGCATAATTAATGTATCACCGAGTTTGAAACAACTCTCATCCACATCGGTTTCTCTAGCTACACATTTGCCATTTTATAATGGTGTACATTATTAATTGATTGCACCTGACCTAGTCCGTGCCTCACAGATACTAATTGCAGCATGTGCAGCTGAAGTGCATGCTAATCAACCAATCCTGTGAAGCTACTCAACAAAGTATAAGGCATCAATGTAGACACCAGGCCCTTTCTCATATATGCAGTGAAGAAATAGTGGAGTACACATACAACACAAGCACTGACAGATTGTTAGTAGCAGCTACAATTTACATACATTTGTGTGTGCTACAAATTGAAGCCAGTGCTCCTGCTGCTGCCAATAGCTATAGACATGGAGGGTGATGACTTTGCAAGCCAACAACACAGTAAAGGAATTTTGGGACCTCTGGCAGCCATGAGACAGATACGGAGACAAACACAGGGAACACATCCCATTGGAATAAAAGGTATGTGTTTAACTTAGTATATTATCCACAGGTACCCTTAACAGGCTACCAGGGGACATGCTTGCTGTTTCATTTGCATCAGCATCTGAGATCTTGCAAACATTCTTGCACGCTAAGATACAACATGACAGAATATATTTTAACACAGGTTCGGAGTTGAGGATCACAGGTATGCTACAATCATAACATATATTGCACTACTCTCCAGTAATGTGTGCCATACATTGGAGTCATATACACAAGAGAACAACACCTGGGGAACAGTGTAGTGTCTGCATTAACCATAAGGTTTACCGCTGGAACAACTGCGAAGTCATGTGTAATGTCATGGGAATCATGTGGTAAATGTGTGCTGGCACCCTTGCAGTTGGCATGACTTTCATATGTGCCATATTCACCAACTTCGCCAGATATGTGCTATGGGGTATATCTGCAAGGCTCACTTCGGTGTGTATGCATGCTATGCACTAGACTCATGGTGGAGGAAGCCCATCATAGATACACGCACACACACACACACACACACACACACTCACACACACCCGCACACACACACACACACACACACACACACACACACACACACACACACACACACACACACACACACACACACACACACAGAGGAACACCATCATGAGACACACAGTCCAACCAGTAATTCCATATAGCATGTATTTCAGCTACTGTACCAACAGTTCCAGCACCTAAATACCTCTGGCCGAGGGTACCATTACAATCCACTGACATGTCCCTCAATGCTAATACTATGTGCTATGCTGCCTAAGTTAATATAGTGGAAAACAGCTGCAGCGGGATATTTAAGGGGATGGAGAACACATCCTACTGATAATGCCAAGGTCACCATAGCCACAGGCCAATGATGACCCAGGGGAGGAACCAGCAGCAGGTGTGGTTGTAGGCAGACAGCCATGCTCCGTAAGTCCCTGCTTTGGTTGGGAGACAAGCCATAGCACACTTACTCAACAACTAGGAGGCTAAAACCATCCTCCGACAGCACTATACATCTGTACTATGGTTGTGTTATAGATGACAGTTCTAAACCATAACTAAATCATATGACAGGCAGGATGCCAGACATGTAGGGTAACTAGACCAACACATTCTTATTAGTGCCATAGCAGGCATACATCTTCTTTCCCCCTCCCTCAAAAGAACAGTCAATGCTTGTTTGTGACATACAACCTGTTTTTCCTTAGATGGCAGCTGCATATCATATCAGTCCCACATAATATCCTTTGTCATTGTAAATGCAGTAATATTGAATGGTGTACACACCGTATGTTCCAGACTACTGGATAAATAACTGATGACTGACCAAGAAACACAGACATGTAAAATAGTGTTATATATTTCCAAGCAGACATCATAATGGTGTCTGTAATCAGTTACTCCAGTATTGTAAAAGTAAAACATGTCACAAAATGTACATCCAACTTGCAATATTTTTGTATGATTGTACATTATTTTCAATTTGATTTTGTGCTGACAATCACTGTCAGCTCTACAGATTTGCACTGAATGTCCCAATTTTGGACTCATATATCTGGTCTGTCTCTCATACGTTTGTGGTAGCCTGTCAAATCACTGGCAAATCATTGAGAACTGAGGTCAGGGACTGATGGCACACATCTGAGTTTCAGACTTCATGTCCATCAGAACAGTCATGCTAATGCATAGCACGTTATTCTGTCCAATTTCTAAGTATGTACGTGCAATATTTAAAGAGTGTCCCTATTTATAGGACTTTGTCTTTCCATTAAATGTCCCTTTGTCCAGATTCCCTGCTTGAAGAGGTTGAGAGATATGGTGCTGTATGTCTATTGCTACTTTTTACAAAGGTGTATGTGTGAAACATAGAGTTAAGGCACCCATTCTGTGCTTGGCATGTGTATGGGATGGTGAATTGGATTGTAGAACAATGTGGGGATATTTCCTGTGTAGTTTCATAGTCTAGTAGTCTATGTGAAACATTGATTTTATATTCTTCCTATTATCACTTCTTTTTATCTCAATATGTGAAGTTTGTGCATTGCTGCGAACAGTACAAACAGCATCAGCTATGCACAGCTGAAGAACTGTAGAAGTGGATCACCCAGGTAGCCAATGGGAACCAGACATCTAAAAATGGACTTGAGATGCATTCACTTAATGTCAGTCTGCATAGCACAAATCCACTAAGTGCTGTTGCACTGCATATAATAGTGAAAACTTCAGGATAAATATTAATATAGTAGGTTTTCATGCAACATCTTCTGTGGTTGTGGATGTTAAGTGTTGGCTTGAAGTTTACATTGTCTTGGCTTCTGATACAAGGATTGCAACTTGTGTTTTACTAAATGTGTCCTTGTATTACATTGGAATGTAATTAAACATACACATGTATTCTTTAATCCTTCTACAGTCAACAGCTGTGAGTATAAGAGTACCATGTATAAGGTCCATGGTTCTACTACAGCAGGCATCTCTATTTTTTCAATGGTGTCCCACCTCACATTATAGTCACCCTGAGTTGTAGCAGTTGCCTTGTATTTCTCCTATCCTAAGTATTTACCTGATGCATGGCATGTTAATATTGACAGCTGTGTAATGATATGATAATAACTGTGTTAATTAATGCCATCTTATTGATTTCTATCACGTAGTCACAGGCAATGTGTTTGTGCGAAGCTAAGCAGAGAGCACCATTTTCAAATGTTGCAAAGTCCAATAGTATGCATTCTCAGTATCTGTCATAACTGGAATTGGTGGAAAATGTCATTATATATTGGTGTTCATCTGCATTGGACATGTCTGGTGTTCAGGGAGAGGTTCTGAAATTTCAGTCTCAAAGGTGGGGTGAGCACGAGTCCAAAGTGTGTGTTGAACTCCTAGTGAATTGTTATGGTCCCAGGCTGTTGCTGGAGCACTATTGTGGATCAGATTACAAATCTGATACATGGAATAGTTTTGCCCACCATCTGTCCAGTGTTACCAGTATCCGCCACACTGGTGAACAGTGTGGAAATCACTACCAAGACCTCAGGATGAGGAAGAGGCATACCCTCAACCTTTGGATCAAGGAATGCATGAATGTTGCATCCCACAGATGTGTAAATATAACTTACAGGCACTACTTGTAAGAGGTAGCAGATGCATATGTTCATTATTGGTGTTCTTAATGGTATTCTGCTGTGTTCTGTTTTTCCCACAGCTGATGCTGAAGGGGCACTGAATGTGTGGACCTATGAAGAAAGAATGAGAAGGATGAGAGATGCAAGTGGTATGTATGTTTCCAAACAGTACTGCTATTATAGCATTATAGAGTAAATACAGCTTATTGTGGTAAAATCTTGTATTACAGTGAGTATGCATTGTTTTCATTGTAAATCAAAAGCATGCACACATTAGTATGTTACTCAGAACAACAGTCCAGTATTGCAGAATAGAAAGGGATGGTATTTTAGAAAATCACACATCCAAAGTAGACAGTACTCATTTAAGTTGACATAAATATTGCAATGTAAAGTATGACCTATATATCGTGGACAACAAGAGGATGCTGCAGATTATCATTATAACATTAAACGTGTAGCTATAAATTACAAAAAGAAAGAGTGTTTGCATTATGCTGTATTACAAAGGAAAGGTACAATATTACAATAAACACTGCTTGTGGATTCAAATACCATACTCTCCATATTTAAAAAAAACTGTTTAGAATATTGCTTTAGGATAAGTCCAGTAAAAGAAAAGTACTGTTACATATTCATATTGATAGGATTAGAAGTGCAGACCTCTGTAGCTGTGGCTTGTATGGCCTGCTGTCAGATATAATCAGTGTACGTGCAACAGGCATATCTGTAATATATGCCTCTAAGAATGATTCTTGGATGCAATATGATCTGCACTGTAGTGTGTCTGTGCTAGCAGCAGGGTAGTATCAAAGTAGTAAAGTTAGTTATTAGCATTTTGTATTACTGTAAGTAAAATGTATCAGGATATTGTACATTAGCTGTAGATACGTTTGTATATTGTCTGTGTGGTTACTAATATTATTTTTTTTTTCTCTCACCCCACCCCTTCTCATAGTTTGTTTTTTTATGTTACTAATATTTGTTATTATGATTTGTATTGTTATTATTATATGATGTATATAATCATATTTTTCATTATCATAATTCTTTTTTCTTTACCTGTGGATTGTTTATTATGTATAATATTCCCTTGTTTTACTGTTAAATACCTTTTCATTTCATATTATTTTTCATTGTGTTTGTAATTCCATTATTTATTATTTTTGTATTGCTTTATTATTATATACTTACACTTTATTTAATTTTATTTTGTCCATTATTTTGTGTTATGTTTTATTTTCTTATGGATTTTCCATTGTATTTATTTTATTACTACAGCATGGCAGTGTAGGCTGGTTCCACTTGGTCTGCCTCCACCGGCAATGGCACCAAGGCCTAGAACTTCTGGTCTGTAGCCTATCGGCACCCTTCCTGCTGCCCCTGCCTTACCTGGACCGTCAAGTAGTTCTGCCCGAGAGGATAGGCCTGTGGTTCCCTCTGGGAGCAGAGGCAGAGAGGATGATTTTGTCACCCAAGCTGAACTGCCAGGTCTGATGTACAGGATTGTGCACAACACAACTGGTGCAATCCTACATTTAGTAGAGACACTGCTCTCCATTATCGTCCAGAATAATACCAGGACATGCAGACATCAGACACTGTGGCCATCGGTGCAGTAAGGTGACAGTGATGACAGTCCAGTGGGTGAGGACTTGATTCTCACTGTCGTCAAACATGACATCCATAGGTCTGCGACCCCCCCCTCCCCACCCCATCAATGTTTTTAGCACCCCTTGTGTCCTTCACCAACCCTGTCTCTTGTCTTGTATGTCTTGTCTATCTGCAAATGCTTCCTCACCTTCCCAACTTGTCTGCCTCAGACTTGCCCCTGTCACTTCTCCTACATTCCACTCTCTTCTAAAGGATAAAAAAGGGTAACTGTCCCAAAAAATGTTGTCCCATACATAGCTCTCCATTTTGCACATGTCTACTTGACGCACTTTTAATTTGGTCCAATTCGCTCCACAACTAAATTATGTTGTTGTCACCCTTCTCTGTGGTGGTGACGGTCCAAATTCAGCTAATAAACTGTACATATTCCCAGTTATTACTGTTGAACAAATGGATAGCTATGGTTCTTCCCTACACTCTTCCTCCACATTCCTGCCTTCCTTTCACTTTGTTTTCCCCCTGCTTGCTCTTCGTTTCACTTCTTTCCTATCTTCCCCCATTTCTTTTCTTTAAAGGATCATTGCACAATGGTGAGAGATGCACAGCATCGTGCTGTATTGCTTAAAAGTGTTTATTAACTTTGATTGGATAACAGCACCATCTAGCAACAGACATTTCATCATTATTGAATTGAGTGTATACATAGCTGATGACACAGACTCAAAAATATCACAATTTATAATCCTGATGTACATATACAAGTATTTTTAATGCTAGATACTCCTGTATTTGAACCCACTGCCATTTGAATCAAACAAATAAGCCAGAGATGCATTTAACAACTAGTGCTACAGAGCCCATTGAATAGCAGGTGTATTTTTACACATTGTTTATATAATTGCACAATAAAGTGCTGTTGCATACACCTGCTACTTAAGTAAACCAATGAACAGTGATGAAATACCTGCTCTTCTCTTATGTTTCTAAGTTTTTAAGACCAATACATGTTGCTTTAGTGATGGGCCTTTGTCCCCCATTGTGCATGGCTTTGTCCAGATTTTTTGCTCTACCTATCAGACAGGAATGTTCCTAATATTTATTTAATATTTTATATCAGCCTTGCTGAGTGATGTTGTGCAATGCATAGCATCATGCGAACATGCTTTATTAAGAATATGTGACAATTAGTATTGATTTTTAAAATACATCTGCTAATTAACTAACTGTGTGGCTGGACAGGTTAATGCATTGTTAAGGGAGTCAGATGGTACTAGGTTCGAAATAGAGTGTCAGCATTAATGTGTATGATACTTTTACATACTTTCACTGTTCCAACTTCACTTAGCATTGCTCAGCATGACATAGCAGAATGATTCTTTAAAGAAAAAAAATGGAGAAGATAGGAAAGTGGTGAAATGGGAAGTAAGCAGGGTGACAAACAAAGTAAAAGGAAGGCAGGACTGTGGAGGAAGGGTGTAGGGAAAAAGAACATAGCTATCCATTTTGTCAGCAGTAGCACCTGAGCACATATACAATTTATTAGCTAAATTTGGACTGTTACCACCGCAGAGGGGTGACAACAGCATAATTGCACTGTGGAGCCAATTGGACCAAATTAAGTGTGTCAAATAGATGTGTGCAAAATGGAGAGCTATGTATGGAATACATTTTGAAGTGTTTTTGGAACAGGTGCTCTTTTTGGGGGGGGCATATGCAAGTCTGGGGCAGGCAAATGGGGAAGGTGAAGAAGCATTTGCAGACAGACAAGACATACAAGACAAGAGACAGGGTCAGTGAAAGACACAAGAGAGGAATGAACACCTTGGATGAGGTGGGGGGTGTTTAAGGTCCCACGGACATCAGCACAGTAACAGTATGACTCAAGTCCTCACTCATTGGCCTGTCAACACTGTCCTATCACTGCACCACTGGCTGCAGTGATTGACATCTGCATCTACGACCAGTCTACCATAAAAGGATGGAAAGCAGGCTCTTCAGTCTGATGCACAATCTTAAACACAACAGCTGCAACTCTACAAAGGTGATGTACACATCACACTTCCTCTACTCCCAGAGGCAATCACAGGCCTGGTCCCTCGGGTAGAACTATCTGAAGGTCCAGGTAGGGCAGGGGCAGCGGGGTGCTGCCAGGCTGTAGCCAAGAAATGCAGGGTCTTGGTGCTTCAGCCGGTAGACCGAATTTAGGCAGATCACAGGGAACCGATCTACCTTGCTGTGCTGTAGTAATAACATAAATAAAACTCAAACCAAACAATAAATAAATCATGAAACACATTTAATAAAATTTATAAAACATAAATAAACTATAATAAAGTATAAAAAGTTTCAAGTAATATAAATATGAATACAATGATAAGTCATAAAAACTAACAAATGTATTTCAAAACTAAGAATTATGAAATTATGCAAAATAAACAAAAATAAGACATAAAATAAATTAATATAGTATTAAATAATTTGGATTTATATATAATACAATAATAAAATAAAAAATATAAGAATTCCATTAATACATAAAAGAAGAGAAGGGGTGGGGTGAGAGAAAAAAGAGAAGCATTATTATTATTATTCTACAATAAAGCCATTAAAAATCAAGTTTTGGAAGATAACGCTTTGTCTCTCCTCAGCTTGGCTGGTGTGCTCACATTTTGACTTGTTATTTGTAATCTATTGTGTGTTGTGAGCAACATTTGGCAGAGTGTGTGCTTTTTACTTTTTACGTTTCCTTAAGCTTCTCAGAAACCACAGAGAAGACCACCGGTGACAGGTTAAAAGTAAAATGATGGCAGTGTGAACGGCATTCATATTCCAGAGAGCCAACAAGAATTCTTCAGGATGCTGGATGAGAAGATAGAAAAGAGTCATGACTACTGCTCAATACTGTACTTTTCCTTTGGAATACAACACAATGCAATCGCTTTTTCCGTACATTTTATAGACTAATGTTAACTGTTATCTCAGAATTTGCAACTGTTGCTTTGTGTTACAGACCATGCCTCACTACCTTTAGAGCAGGATATCTTGACATATTATAAATTAATGGGTGTACAATAACCCGTAACTAGGAACATATATCAAATGTTGCTCTTACACACATGGATAGTTGCACAGGATTTGTGTTAACATACATTTTGACACTCATCATTTATTGACTTCAGTGTAAATTACTTTCCAGACAACCATGGATCTTACAATGAACATGCCAAAACAGTGATTCTTAAATCTGAGTATTCAGCAGAAATAAGTACTGTTGAAAGCTATGCTATCGAATAATGTATGCACACCTGCTTTTACAGTTCAGATATGCATTCCCAAGTTCATACAACTCTGTGATATGGCAACCATTCCATCTACAACTGTTAAGGCTGCAATAACAGTATTTTATATAAGTATGCTTACTTACCATGCGCTTGTTGCATCCTGGCCAATCTACTGCCTTGAGATCTCAAATTTCGGGCCCTGTCTTCTGCAGCTGTGTAAAAAGGGAAAAATAAAAAGCATTGTGAATAGCAGTTTCTACTACATTCAGCTTGAATGTTCACAAGAAATATATGGAAAGCATACATACACATGTCTGGGGTGTGTACTTCCTGACACTCCCTGATCCAGTGATCAAGGGTATCCCTTTTTCTGTAGTGCAGGTCATCATAGTGGTGACAACATTGTTCCCCAGTGCGGGGGGAGACCAGTCACACTGATTAGGGCCCTGGCCAAACTATCCCAGGCTCCTGACTTATATTAGGAGCCACTGTAGTTCTCCTGCAGCAGATAGGGCTCATGGTCCTTAACCAGGAGTCCAATAAAGACCTTGGTCTCCTGGACAACCCAGTGCTGTGCTTTAAAATGCACTCACTCACCAACTTCTGCCATTGCTGCACAACGTTGAGCTCAAAATGTGTATTGCAAACTCCCACCTATTCACCTTTAACTCATTGCATCCCAGTGACGCCTCCAGGTGCATCTGCAGTTAACTCCTACTGACGCCACTAGGCATCAACTGTTGCTTGTTCACATTTGCATCAATAATTCCAAACCATGCTATGTGCAAGGTTTTAAAAGATTTCATCTTAAAGCTTACGTAATAGCAAACTCATCTGTATTAATATTTGATTTCTGTGTAGTGCAGGTAAGTAGATATTAACTGTTGTTTTTAAGATATTATTTATATAGATATAATTTTCTATGTTTTCTAAATATTTCAGCAACCAAGTAACACAGACAGAACTCCTTAGCCTCATACAAATGCTCTCAACTAGATGACTAAAATGCTATTGACAATATGTGTGTAACTTGAGTGGTTGCTGAGATATTGCAAGTTGTTTACAAATTATTACAATGGTAATAGCTACTGTGTTTACTGTGACTTATAAAATGCTCCACTGGAGTGACTGAGTTAAATAGCATGTTTTCCTGCCAGTTGATGAGAGTGTGTTCTGTCTACATTTTGATACATTCAAAAAAGCTGCACGCTGCTTACCATCACATAAGCATGGTAAAACATGTGCATTGGTTTGTGCGATGCTAAGTGGTGTGCACCCTTTTCAAATGTATCTATAAATAACTTACAACCAATTCTATTTCAAAGCTATTTTTTTACATTATCACTTTATTTGTATAAGCTGCAATGTCAGAACAGTATAAATAAAGTTTACATACCCTGGACTAGAACCCAGAACCATTTGCACTGCAGTCCAGCACTCTACACATGTCACCACACGATTTGTCATGTGCTTTCTATTTTAGTATTCATTGTTAAGTTGATGGTATGACCACAGCACAGTCCCAGTTACCGGGTTTGCACGATGCCCAGCAGTGCCAAGCAATAGCAATTGAAAGCATCCAGTTTCTATTTTTGGATATGTGGGTCATGTCTGATACGAGTGGTCCCATTGCGCAAACAAGTTAGGCATTGTTAAAAACAGCTGCACGCCATGCAAACATGGTATAAAACAAAAAGGATAAGTAGGTAAAATCACACTATATAGATATAACTAGTTCTGACAGTCTTTCCATGGTTTTTGCTGGTATTTTTATGGTGTTCCTCATAAAATTTGTGGTTTTGAAATAATTGTTTGGGATGGTCAGCAGTGAATACAGACAGATGGTTTCATGCAGGACTAAGTGGTTAGGAGGTATATTAGCAGGAAACAGGTGCTCTCCTGTACACAGATTCATTATCCATGTTGTTCTATAAGGTTTTGTGGCCAACACTACTGTTGCACACCACAAAACCTCACTTAGGCAAGCTGTGCAATGTTAGTTTGCATTGCGCATTGCTAAGAGCACATCATGGCCATGTACATATATACACTCCATGTAGGATCTACATGGAGCCTTCACAGAGTTTATTGAATCCTAGTGTTAATGTTTTTATACAGGCCATGCATCATCTATGTCTGCTCTAAACATTTCAAATCCTAAATGGATTCCTCTTACCTTTTCTGACCAATATGATTCTTTTTCACCATGCCATATACTTTGATGTTTTGCTATACTTACTCCTGTTTTCATTGGATGGAATATTATTAATTGGGAAATATTTCACTGTGATGATTACAATCATGTATAACATTTTTTTTCACAGAGTAATGCAATTCAAGGCTGGATACAGGAATACATTAATTTTAAAATATTCCAGCTCAGCTCTCCTTTAAACTCTCTTCCCATATGTCTGTTTTTAATTTGTTTTAGAAAAATGGGTTTTCATAGACGAACACATTATTATACAGAGCAAAGTCTTCAAAATATCAGGCAGTTCATAACAACAGTATACTGTATACAAAAATGCTATTCTGGTTACACTATATTGTATACAAAAAATGCTATTCACCCGAGTTCCAAGTAGAAGCAACCTCCATTAATACATTAATATAATCTTCTTTATCAATATTGTGTGCAGGGTGTAAATTAGCACTAACAGGAAACACAAAAATCAGAAAGTTGTTTCTAATAGTGCCTTCACTGTGCATGTCTTCTTCATCATGCAGTTCAGACTACAGAGTATTCTTAAACATTTGAATGAGTAAAGAATAGCTATTTACATAAGCAGTAGCATCTTCATATTGTTTGTATTTTCAGATCAACATTGCCTTTGTTTAATTCTAAACAGAATAGTAACATAACCAATTAGTAAGAAATGAAGGCTAGATTATCAACTATAAGTGAAAATTCTTCCAGTAGTGCACGTGCCAAAAACACTGCTAATATGTTGTAGTATAGCTGTAAAATACTTCATCAATTATTCTGTTTTGTACACATTCCTTCTTCACATATATTGCTGTTAAATTACATGTTGAGAACTGAACATAAAAGTGAACAACGTCACCATGTATAATATGCTACTCTACATACTTTTAACATTAAGAACAAGTCAAGGTAATGCTACTTTAAAATGATATTCTTATTAATACTGTAGTTATCTACATGACTCTTTTGTTAACGGTGAATATAAAGATAGGGATTGTTCAGAAAGAATGTTAAAACAGCCTCACTGCAATAAGTAGTGCTTCTGTAATTGCACAACACAGCCCAGTGAAGATTAGGTATATATAAGGTCATAGGTTTGTAGGATATTACTATGCTAACAGCTGAAGAGCCTTTACAAATCTAGCCAATATAACTTAAATTTATCTGGTATATGTCCTTTAGGGCTAGAAAGAAGGTTTGGTTTGTGCCTACCTCTTGAGTGTTTTCACAGATTGTACAGATTTCCTGTATCCATAAGGGACATAGGCAATACCCAAGGTGTGAATTTATGGTTCCCCATTCATCGATCCAGATAGGCCTTGAAGAGGGCCAGAGTACGACTCTGCTTTATGTGAACAGGAATCTCTTTACTAAGAAGTGGCAATCTCTGGGAAACATATCTATCTCTCCTGCATGTTCTGTTTGACACACTGACGAAGTTCAAATCCCTGGAATGTGTGACTCTCATGCTGTTTGTCTTGCGGATATGCAGAAGCTCCATCAGGGCTGGATTTGCAAGCTCCTTTTAGATAGACACAGGTTGCCCCTTAGTCGATAGGAGACAGAGTAAAGGGACATGGGCTTCAGTCTATACACAAAGGACATGTTGCTTACACCCTGTATTTTCTTAGTGAGGAGCATTTGAAGTAATTTCAGCTGTTGTAGATGTCGGATCAAATACATTCCAAATGATGTGCTGTACTGAATTATTGATGTAATGAGGGCTGTGTACAGTGGGATTATAATTTCCCTGGATCTGGATGCCATACCTTTACTTATAAGTTGTGCCACTTAAAATGTCTTCTTAACAATTGTAGATATGTGACAGTCAAAGTTTAGGTTACTATCTACCTGGGTACTCAGATCCCTTATCTCTGAGTTTAATCTTGGGTGTGTGTGTGTTGATAATGTTATAGTTAGCAGAGGTATTTGATTTCCCAAAGGGTACAATAATGGATTTCCTCCTGTTTAGTTTCAGATCATGCCTCTGACACCAATAATGTGCCTGGTTTAGACCTTCCTGAGGGCTATCTCCATCACTGGGGGATTCAGCGATTGCTCCCAGCTTGCAGTTGTTTTCAAATTTTGTCATCTAGAGGTCATTCAGTTTGGCCTTGTTGTCCAATAAATAAATTCCAAACAGCAGTGGTCCCAGTACAGAGCCCTGTGTTACACCACTATTAACTGGCCTCTTGCTGGAACTTGAATCACCCACTTTGACCTCGTGTCCTGTCCTTGAGCCAACTGGCTATCCATCGGGTGAAATAGAAATTTATGCCCAGTTATGTGACTTTACTTATAATACCTGAGTGGGGAATTGCGTCAAAAGCCTTGGCCAGATCAAAGTAAGCTGTGTGCACTGTTTTACCCTCATTTATGGCCTTAGTGACCTTCTTGAAGAGGTTCACCTGAGTTAGTAGGCATGACTTGCCTTTTACAAAACTAAATTAGGTCAGGTTCAGTGTTTTGAGGTTTTCCTATGTGTTTATTGATGAGGTCCATGATTATTCTTTCCATGGCCTTACAAACAAAACTAGTCAAGCTTATGGGTTTGTAGTTTCCAGGGCCATTTGACAGTCCACCCTTATGCAGGGTTATGACTGTATCTGTTCTCCACTCTGTCATAACAAAGCTGGTCTGGAGGCTATGGTGAAATAAAGAACCTATTGGGCCTGATAGGTGCCTATTTATATTATTTAAGATGCAACCTGGTATATCTTCCTGTTCCATTGATGCCATGTTTTTAGCTTTGGAGAGTGCTGTGGCTACTTGTTCTTTAGTGTTAATTAGTGGAGGTGTGATGGAGGGTATTTCTGGGAGTGATAAGGGAGTGAATTTTGAGCTAAATGTATCCACCAGCAGATTTACTATGTCTATTAGCTGGGTATAGGATATGCCATTGATAACTAACGCCATGCTTTATTGAGTGTTGCCCTTTAGATTCTAGACATAGATGAAAAATATTTTATGGTTATTCTTAGCTTTGGAGGCTATTTGTACCTCAAAGTCAGCTTTCAGAGAATTTACTAGTTCCCTGCTCCATTTGTTTGTACTAATGAAAAACTTATTACTCTGTTGTGCACATTTCCTCTTAATGTTTGACAGAATTGTCTTTCTTTTATTGTACGATCTATTAAGACCAGTGGTCCACCAGGGTGGCTTGTATTTGTAATTTTACCTGGGCTTATTTTGGTTTTGTACTGCTGTTTCTATGCAGTTGTTTATGTAGTCATACAGGGCACTAGTGTACTGCTCTGTATAGGCTAATTTGTTTTATGGATATGGGGCAACTTAGAACCTAGCTATGCCATTGCTTAATAGGGGGTAATTTACCTTAGAAAAACTTTTACAGTTCTTGGAGTTTGGTGGGGGGTGGGTCTAGTTTTATCTTAATTTCCAAGAAGAACACTTTGTGATCTGATCTCACCAGCGAAAACATCACACATGACTGGGTGCAGCATTCCAGGGTATTTGAATTTACCTCGTATTTAATGGATGAGTGATTAAAATCAGCCATGTGTATGGTACCGCGCTGGATGGTGAGAGATTCAAGTAACTCTGGGTATGATGTGTAGGTATTATGGTTTATGGAGGGAGACCTTTAGCTAGCAAGAATATGTAATGTTTTATTCCCAAAGAGAGTTGGACATGGACCATTTCTCTGCCATTCAGGCTTTCGCATTCAGTGGATGAACAGAATGTATAATAGGCATTATAGCCACGCACAGCTGAAGTGATCTATCTGGCTTTAGGCCATGTTTCTGTAATTATACAGATGTCAACATTCTCCAGACTGAGGAGACCTTCCAGGGAGTGCAGTTTTCTGTTAAGACTCCTAGCACTCCTAGCACTGAGCAGCAATACCTTTGGCTTGTCTTGAGTGTCGTGTGTTATTTTGGAAGGTTTGTATGTTTGACAATGAGTAAAAAAGGCAGAATAGGGGTGATAATATTTTAGCCAATATCTGAAAGCCAAGAGATGACAGATGAAGACCATCCATGACAAAGCAATGTGGTCCGTTAACCATGTCTTCCCAGGCTGACAAATATTGGACCCATTAGGAATGACACCAGCAGCTAAGCCAATTGTTAGTGCTGATCATTTTCTGTCTGCATTATGGTATCATCCTATGAGATGGTAAGATGCTCATCAGTGTTAGACTCATATCCGTGACACATATTCTGAGAGTCTCTCTTCATATAGTCCAGGGAGGTATGTCTCAGTTCATTAACTCCCACATGGACTATGACAGAGTCATACTGGTACTTAGAGGTGAGTGACCTGAGTGTCATATGCTCTGCTGGATCCTGGGCCTTGACAGTCAACTAACTATAAGCCTCTCTTTATCCAGCCTTGTAAGGGAGACATCTATTTGTCTCACAATGGAGTCACCTATAACCAAAATGCTGGGTTGTGAAATGTTTTGCCTTATGTGCTTGGTTGTGACACAATGAGATGTGGCTTTATGTGTTGTGTTGGTATGTGTCTTATTTGTCTGTTTGCAGGGTTTCTGAGGACTGTGCCTGTGAGCCTTTGAACCCATTAAGGCTTGAAAAGGTTACATGTGAGCACTTCAGCATATGTAGGCCTAAGCTGGTGGTCCATAGTGAGTGCAGTGAGTGTGAGTCGCTGACAGCCTACTTGTTACATTTTGGGTTTGTATGAGAGTCTGGTCTCCAGTGACTGTATGTAAGTTCATCTCTCACATACTGTATTTGCCTGTTTAAGAATTAAGTGATTGTCAGTTTACATGGTGCAATTGCTACATTGCCTCAGGATGACAATGTCCACCAAGCTGGAAACAGAGATGGCAGGAAAGTGCCCATCCGTGGTTGTTGCTCTTAATATATTTACAAGGGATATAAGTGGTAGGTGTTTATAAACGGAATACGTTTGGGATGTCTACCTACTTGCTGTAAGTTCAACTGGCCTAGTCTGTGATGCTTCCTCGTGCACAAAGTATGATACCATATAAATGGTCACATAGCATGGATTCAGTTTAGAGAGTGCTGCATAAGGAAGCCAGGTGTTCATGAAAACAGCAGTCACAGCATAAATGAATAGCCTGTATGATGAAAGATCATGTGACCATGGGCCATTGGAGTGAGTGTGACATGCATGCCATAATGTGCTTTCACATATACATAAAAGAACTGCATATATAAAATACAGGCACAGCAGAGACCCTCTACAAGGGCTGTACAGCAGAGTGCAAACTATATGTTATAAATGTGAAAGAAATTGATTCATAGGACACAGAAGAGAGAAAGATATAAGAGAGGAAGGAGAGGAAGACACATAAGGAAAATGGAATGGAAAATGTAGCATTTTGATGAGAAATGGGATTAATTTATAAATATATACACACACACACACATATATATATATATATATATATATATATATATATATATATATATAGGTAATTATAGATTTAGATATTGATAGATAGATGGATAGATAGATATTCTTGGGAGTTTACTGCATTGTAATGCCAGATGTATTCAGGCAGGGGAAGTGAGAATACAGCACTCTGAGCACATATTCAACAATGTTCCATGTCTGTACCAGTGAAGTGCTGTACATCCTCTACTTCTTTGTCTGGGAGTATGACCCAAGAGCTATGCAGCATCACCAGTATCACACAACAGCAGACATTATGAGAAGTCTGACACATGCCATCATATTACTAAACTACCACTGACTCTGGGGTTACTAATGTGTGTGCATATCAACTAAATAGCCCAGTGGAAAATTCCACTAAATAAATTATAGGTATCAATTGCACATGTAATAGATGTCGGAATCATGGGAACTGCTTGAATGGTGCAGAAAAACTTTGCAGATATTACCCTGTGCACTGCATATCAACTGCCCTTTGATGACATGGAAATTGCTCCGGGTTAATATACTGGACACTATGTGGCCCAGGAGGGGACCTGATTGCCTATCAATGCAGTCAAAAGCTCAAAGGCTCTCAAAGAAATGAGCTATGTTGTAAAGTGCATGAATGGTGTGGTGTTTCACACCTCTGCTGTCAGTGGGAACTGCATTTGCTCATCTGTAGGCATCAGCATCACAAATAGAAAATGGTGCAGTATTTGTGAGGTCAGTTGCAGCAGACCTCATAGCATAACCCCCTTTGAATGCTGGAAGGTCCCTGTAGCAAGAATAGTTAATACTACACAGACCTTCTTTTACACTGGGAAAGGCATTCCATGCATAAACCTTGATGCCATATGAAGTCGGCACCAGTGAACCATTTCCAATACCATATCTCTATCCACAGAGTACTGTGGAGAATGGAGAGATGAGTGGTCCAAATGGAGAGATGATAAGTCAGCAAGCAAAGGAGAGTAGCAATTCTGGAATTGGATTCTTCCTGAAGTCTTGGTGAGTACTTTCATGAGGTGGACACTGTTTTTCACAAAATCTAACCAAGATGACACTGATATGTAGATTGCATTTTATATAGCATACATCATGGACAGAAGTTGGTTAAAAAATAAAAAAGATAGCTGGCTGCACAAGACCCAGCATAAAAAAGTGCCCAATCCTGGTAGGCACACTGGTGGCAGTACTGGAAAAAATGACAGTGTCAAATCCTCAAGACATAGAAGCATTCCTCTAACGGGGCTAGGCCAGGCCCAGGGGTGGATGGCCCCCTGTTATAGAAGGAAGAAGCAGTCCACAAAAATCACAAAAACTGATAGGCTGAAAAAGAGCCATAAAGATGATAAGGTGGACTATTGAGAATAAGAAAGAAATTATGTATTGTTACTATTAAATAAGAAGCCCAGCATTTGCAGACAAAAGGCATACAAAAAGATTAAGAGAGAAATTAGGAGAAAGAAAAAACTTCCATAAGAAAAACTGTCAGAAGCTTCAAAAAAATTGTATTCATTAATACAACCGATTTATGAAAAACATTATATAGACCTAGTAACCTTGGGCCATTTTGAAAAAGAAGCGACTGAGGAAGTGCAAAAATAT